>NC_052060.1:51868347-52179597 GCF_903992535.2 Arvicola amphibius | reverse complement strand
CTCTAAACATAACATTTTTTTAAGCTAACCAGTTCATCTGGTCTTGTTTTACTGTTTGTTTATTTTATGTATATGGGTGTTTTGACTGTATGTACCTCTGCACACCAGATGAGGGCATTGAATCCCATGGGACCACAGTTATAGACAGTTGTGAGCCACCATGTGGGTGCTAGAAGTTGCACTCAGGACCTCTGGAAGAGCGGTCAGGGCTCTTAACTGTTGAGCCATCTCTCCAGCCCTCTCAACATTCTTCTAAGTGGACAAAGAATCTGCTTGATTCTTAGCCTTCTTCCTACAGGATGACAGAGCCCACACATACATCCTCATTTCCACATTCACAAATTCATTGCCACTGTACTGATTCCTCGGGGATGACTTCACTATCCCCATTTATCCAAATTTACGTCGGTCTTCACAAGAAGTCCAGGATTTTCCATATGCTCAGAAGTTCTTGGGTTCCCCCCCCCCCACATCTAATCTATTGTTTTTCTTTAAGATTTATTTTATTGGTGTAGGTGTTTTGCCTGTATGTATGTTTGTGTACCATACGTATCCTTTGTGCCCTTGAAGGCCAGGAACTAGCCTCGATCCCCAGGAACCAGAGTCACAGATGGTGTGAGCCACCACACAGGTTCTGGGAATGGAACCCAGGTCCTCCAGAAGAGCAGCAAGTGTTCTTAACAGCTGAGCGCTCTCTCTCTCCAGCACCAATGTTTGCTTTAAAAAATTATGTATATGTGTCATGTGCTAGGGGAACAGAAGCATGACTGGAGCCGAGTTACACAATTGGTTGCAAGCCATCTGCTGTAGGTGCCAGGAACCAAACCCTTTGCAAGGGAAGTACACACCCTTGATAGTAACCTATCATTTTTTATTGCTACCGCTCTGACCCGAGATTCTTCTGCAACTTGCCTGAATTACTGCATCAGTTTGATTAGTCTCTCTCCAAATTTGTTCCCTATGGTGTATCCTTGAGAGAGTAGCCAAAACCATTCTTTAAAAATACACTTGGTCATATTACTCATCTGCTCAAAATTCCCCAACAGGTGCCCTCTTCAGAATGAAAGCAAAGTCCATGCAGAGCCTACAAACCCTACGTCATCTGTCCCCAGTTCCAGGGTCATCTTCAGCCTTCCCCCTGGTAATCCTCTAGTGTTTAATCCAGCCACGCTGGCATCCTTGCTACTTCTTCCATCAGAAATCCACAGATTAGTGCTTAGCAGGTGCTGAGGAGATTAAGAGGGGTGGAGGAATGAGAAAAGGCTTGCCAGCGGGTACTGTATCAATCAGGGTTATTATAGTGCAGAACGGACAGGATGAATACGTTATGAAGAGGGGGGTGCATTGGAATGGCTTTTATGATAGGGGGTAGGTAGTCACACAATGGCTGTATGCATGCTGGGCAGGCTGAGGATAAGGCCGTCTGTGAAGCTAAGTGCATAATACCAATCTAGCACTAAGCATCTAGGAAATTCTTGGTGAGTTGATCTGTGATCCACATAAGAATTAAAAAATGCTGGTGTCTGATGTCAGTGAAAGATGGTGGTAGCAGGGATAGACCCCTCCACACCAGTGAGAAGCCAGGACAGGCAAGCAGTGCTGTCTTCGGGATTCTTTGTATCTGGGTCACCATCCAAATGGTGCTGGGCATGGGGAGAACATCTTCTCACCTCATTTAACCATTCCTTGACATACCCTCTCACACATGCCCAGAGACATGCCTTAGTTGAGCCCAGATCTAGTCCAGTCAACAATCTAAAGTGTTAAGTAACCATTCGATAGGAGAAATAAGCCCTGGTGAAATAGATTTTTGTGTCCACATGTTAGAATAACCTGGAGGAGAAGGAGCAGCCACAAGATGAACTGTACCGGTGACCCGAATTCCGTGAATGATGTCATCATTCGAGTTGCTACACTCCAGGAAAAGTCAACGTATCTTAAAACCTTGTGAAGAACACTTTATATATAAGTGTAAAACAGTATAGGCTGAGAAAACTCAACATAGGTTTTCACCTCCTTGAATTAAGCACGAGGCTGTGGGACAATGGAGACACACAGGATGTAAGACAATTCAGTAGCCCAGACAACAGAAGATGCCTAGGATTTTTGGCTCCAGCATCTCCATCCAGGATTGTTTCCCAATCAGCAGCAAAAGCAAACTCACTCTAATACATTTCCAAAACAACTCCCCGGGCCAGTTCAATGTCCAGTGGGCTCTCCTGTGTCACTGGCTTCCCCTCTGTGTGACTGTCCTGCTGGCACATTGTTCTCTTCATGGTCCCTCCCTTCCTTGGCTCTAATGGTCTTCACTCCTGCAGCTCTTCCTGCCTGCCATCATCAGAGGACTCCTCACCTCCTCCTACCCACCCCTGCTGCCCTTCCCTTTGTCTCTACTCAGGCTTCCCAACTTCCCCTCCTACATCAATGGCTCCTAAGATTCTGTATCACCACGTAATATCCAAAGTAGCATTTCCAACTCTGTGTTGTCATTCACGCCCACAAAGCCTCGTGTTTGGCTCCAAACCAAACTGACTATCTTTCTCACTGGAAAATTTTGTATTCCAGTGGTTGCATCTGTGTTTGAAACAACAACCACCACATCTTTAATACAGAAAGTGATAACTGCCTTGGGTTCCCTCCTCTTCCTCCCCTGCATGCAACTGTTTGCCTTGCTTTGCCTATTTTCTCTTCCAAGACTCTTCAGCTGCTTCCTGTCTAGTTTAAGACACTGCCCCCAGCTTCGAACACAGTCACAGACTCTTAACACAGCTTCCACTCAAATTCATTTCTTGATAACTTCCACAAAAGGAATTTCTGTAGATAATAATAGTAGCTACCATTAGCTCAGTGCTTATAATAGGACACATACTATTCTGAGTGTCTCCTGCCTATTTTAATCTGTGCTGCCACTCACAGGCATTGTTACACAACTGGTATTTCTTAAATTTTAATGCCGAGGTCAAAGTGATTCAGAGAGGTTAAATAACTTTGAAGTTCATAGACCTAACTCGGAAGTGATAATGCCGGGACTCTGGGTCTCTGTGACTTCTGAGGTCCTAGCTTTCATTTGTCTCCTTTGCGACAATAAATTTATCATATTCCATCTTACAATCTTTACCTCTCTCCCACTGCCTTTTCCTTCCCACCCTGCTCTCCCAATGCATTGGGTGACTCTCTTTGGACCTATCACCCATGCACCCATTTATGTATTTTCTTTTATTAAAACATATTTTTCATAAAATATATTCTGCTTCCCCTCCTCCCACTCCTCCCAGATTCTTCCCACTTACCCAAATCCATACCCTTCCTTCTTTTGTCTCATTAGAAAACAAACAGGCAACTAAAAAAATAATAACAGCATAAAATAAAAAAGAAGAAGAAGACAAAACAATTAAATAAGATAACAGGGGAGGAAATGAGGCAAAGAAAAAACACAAGAAACGCATACAGATGCTGAGACAAACACATAGAAATCCCATAAAGACACAAGACACAAGGACAGAAACCAAAATATGTTAGCAAAAGACCTGTAAGGTGAAAAAAAAAAAAAACCCTCCCAAAACAGCAGTGAGTTCATTTTGTGTTGTCAGTCTCCCGCCAGGGCATGGGCCTGCCCTTACCGTGGTCTATAAACCCGTGAGACTGTGGGAGGAAACTAATTTCCTTTGCACGTGGTTATCAATCGGAGATAGCCCTGGGGTTGGGGTTGGGGATTGGGGGGTTTGTGTCCACCAGCACCCCACTTGGCTTAGACCTAGAGCACCATTTATAAATCTATTTACCAGCTGCTTCTGATGGGCGTTTGTGGACCTGTGTGCAACTGTCTTCGCATGTCTTCTGTGTGAGCGTGTGGAGAGGCCAAAGATCTACGGGTGTCCTGCCCACATTTTTGTTTGTTTGTCTCAGTCTCTCTTTGGCCTGGAACTGGCAAAGGATCCCAAGCTGAGCTGGCCAGCAAGCTTTCGGGATACTCCTAGCGCTACCTGTCTCAGAGTTAGGGCTGAACCTGATGCCACCGTTTTTTAACTGCTGGGGAGAGAAATCTGTTGTCACCTTTGTGGCTCATTTTTCTTAAAATGGGACTAATTTCTAGAACTCTTTCTGAGATTTTTTACACGTCACAGTCCAGCACTTTCCTGCTTGAGCTAGCTCTCCCGACCTCACCAGCTGTCTGGAGAAAATGCTCCACAAAGGTCCCTCTTCTTTAGCTCTCCGCGCTACAGCTGCTCCCAGCCTCCTTCTCCCACTAGGTCCCCCTAACAGCTAAGAGAAGGGTGGGAGGAGGAAGTGACTGATTAGGGCTGACTCCAACCTCCTCAGGAGCACACACACAAAACTGTCTTTAGCTTTTCTTTGCTTAAATCCCATAGTTGCATTATGGATCTAACAGAATGAAGCGAAGGCTAAACAGCGCTTTGTAGAGAGGAAAGTGGTGGGTGAAGGGAGAGGCCAGTGACCCTCCGATGGAGTTAGACTCTTTCTCCAACAAGAAAACAGGAGCCCCTAAGCAAAGTACGCCACACAAGTGTTCACAGTGAAGAGGAAGCGGAGCCCTACAAAATAGGAACTTGGCCTGGGAAATCTCCTGAAATCATTGTTGCTAACGGCCAGCTCACGCAGTTCAGCGGGGCTATCCGCAAGAAAATGGTGTGAAGTCGAAAACCTCCACTGTACTGATTTTCCCAGGAGGGGCCCCTCTCTTCTGCTCCCGGGAAGTTTTGAGCCATTAGCAGTCGTTCTCCTCGGAATCCCAGCGGAATCGCTCCTTTCCTTCTCGGTCTCTTTCCTCTCCGCCCCCATCTCCCGAGACCCCTGGGGCCACGGTGGACTACAACTCCCGGCGTGCCGCGCGCGCCCGGCGTTTCTCTGGGCTCCGCGCGTGGCGGCCACCGAGCGGCTGGGCGGGAGGTAAGTGATGGGCTCACAGACCGTCTAGGGAACACGCCCGCCCTCCCTCCTCTCCAGGATGAAAGGAACCAGTGAGCACCAGGATAAGGACAAAAACAAAACAAAACAAAACCATCCAAATTACCCCCAGACGCCCGCCCCGCGGTCCCTGTGTGTTCGGCGCCCCGCGGGCGTGCACTTTGTCACCTGGAGTGGAGCAGGGCAGAGCTGGCGGGACGGGACAGGGTGCTAGGCTCGGCGCCACACCCCTAGAAGCTCCCACCCAAGGCAGACCGCCCGGTTCTCCCTCCGAATCTCTGCAGAAACTTTCCCCTCTGTCCCCTGCGCCACCGCGAGTTGCTTAGCCGACCGCTGGCCGAGAGGACGCCCGTCCTTTGCCCTGGAGACGCCCTTCGGGACGCGTGCAGCCCTGCCCTCGGGGACGTCGGTGCAGCACGGGACCAGGCAGAAGGTTCCTACAGTACAGCCTGGCTTTCCTGGGCCGCCTGTGCTTCCTGGAGGTGGGTGCCGGTCAGTATAGAAGCCATCTCTCAAAGTACCTAGTCGCCCGTCCTTCCTGACTGGCCTCCCCTCCCCCACCCGAGGGCGCTTTCAAGTGGCCTCCAAAGTTCTTGGTTCCAGAATCCTGAGGCCAGGCTATCAAAAGTTACCTTAGTACAGATGCACTGCCTTAGAAAGTCTCGTTTGGGCGCCCTCCCCCCCCCCCACACACACACAACACAACACAACACGTTTTATAATCACAAAACACACCACTTGCAAACAGCACACAACTCACACGTACTTCCCCTCACACAAAAACAATGTTAATATACAGGTCTTTATAAGAGCAAATGACTAACATGCTTGTTAGAGTGTGCAAAGATGAGAGGGTGAAACACACACACACACACACTCACAAATGTCAACTTATTTCCAAAGTTATAAAGTAGCTGGCCGGTGAAACCTTTTACCATCAGTTAGGACACCTTTGTGGCTCACTCTTGATGAAATGGGAACAATTTCCTGTAACACTTCCATAAACACATCTATTTAACAGGCAGACTTTTGATCACATCAGGCAGGAAGAGAAGGTTGGTCTGTTTTATGTGAAGGGGAAGGTGCTCTGAGAAACTTCAGAAAGTCCTTCCTCCTGTGAGTGTACCTGGGGAAGACTCAGGGTTCCTCCATCTTTCCCTTGGAGAGTGGCGCAGACAGAGCTGCCGGGAGAACTGTCCAGTCCCTTTGGCTGTAGTTGGGAAGTATGTCAGGAGTTTCACATCAAGTCCCAAAGAGTGGATCTGTTGAGTTAGCGCTCCATCGCCTTTGTTTTGGCCCTTCGTGATAAGGAATACACAGAAATATTGAGCACTTACAACTCGCCCCTGAAAATTTATGACTGCTTTTGCAGCGAGGCAGTGGCAAAGCCCAGGAGAGAGAGCCTTTGAAATACTTCTCAGTTGTGGTCCTTTGGGAAGCTGAAAACTTCTAAAGCCACTCCTAAAACCAGGTGTGTGGGTGGGTGGGATGACTTAGGAATTCAGGACCCAAATTTATATTATACGTGTTGACCTTTGATCTCTGAATGTCCTTAAGAGTTAGTAAAGCAGAGGCAGACCGCTTTCTCCTCACTTCTGCCTAAAATCGACACATCACACGTGACCAAGGATTCTCGGGGTCATTGGAAGGAACTTGAATTCTCCCTGTTTTGAGTGGATTTTATTAGTTTGTTTTGTCCTTGTCTTTTGGCGTGGGTTTTTGTTGGGGGGGTGGGGGTTGAGGATTGGTGATTATCTTGAACTAAAAGTGTCGAAATGTTGATTGGCGTGTGTTTACCACTCATGCACAAATGCTTATGAGTCTTATGGGACAGGAATGCCCCCCCCCCACACTATCCCAGTAGCAGTTCCCAGACAATCCAGGACCCTGTAAGATAGGCCAGGTAACAATGGAAAACTCACCCTTTGCTGAGTTTCCCTCCTGATTTGGGATGATGGTGCTAGGTTGGAACATCTTTATTACATGTGACTTTGGCAACACCAAGTGCTAATGGGTTAGAAGTGTTGGCTGAATTGGCGGGGGGAGCTTTATTTTTATGCAACTGAGCTAAACCACTAAAATTAAACCTTGCTGGAGTGTGTTTTCTTCTGTAGAATTAAGATTTGGTTTGGGTTGGGTTGCCTTCCTTGGGTGGACTGTGAACGTGTTTTTCAGGAACACTGGTCTTCTATTATACGTGCTCTTGGAAAGATGCTGCTTCCTACATCGTGGAGTGAAGGGATTTGCTGGCCCGCCAGAGCTTTCCTTATCCTCACAAAGAGATTACTTAAAAGCCAGCTCTGGGGACTTTGTCCATGCCTCTGTTAGGAAAAAAAGACTAACGCGGACGGCAGCTTCCTAGTGTTCACTGTGTGTAGCCCGTAAGCCCTGGATTTTCTCTGATTTTTCCCACAGGAAGAAAATGAAATAGTTTTCAACATGGCATGGCTATGCAGAACAACAGTCAAGATCTATGTGGCAACAGGGAAAGGGAGGGAGAAAATAACAGGCTACTTAGACTGCTTCTTTTTCCTTGTACAAAATGTGTACAAAAAGAATTCTGCCTGTTTGGAAGTGGTGGTCATTCTCTTGCACTAATTGTGCTGAAGGTAGTTAGCTAAAGTGAACAGGAACGCTGTAGCTTTAAAAAGTCAGCCATGAACCAGAAAGCAGTTGAGGCTTGTGTGTGATTCCTAACGTCATGTTGGCTGAGAGCCAGCCTGGTTTTATTTCTCTGTGTCAAATTGTACCTCCTTATTGAATTCCTTGGCCAGAGAAAACGTTGGGGTTTCTTTGGCTGTTCTTGATAAGCCTATAAAAATGATGTGTTTTAGTTGCTTCTAGGTAGGTTTTCTTCTTACTCTTTCAGGGGAAAAAGAAAAGGAAAATAACAGTAGTGATAATGAGACAATGAAGTGTGCCGCCGTGAGCTGTTTTGTTTTGTTTCTGGGATGCTTAGCAAACGGTGGATGTTCCCAAGCGAAGTGCCGTTCTGGTAGCTGGTGCAGCAGCACGCTCTCCCTGCCTACTCTGACTGTGGATGGATGGATGCGATAGCTATATGTATATTAAGTGTTGGGTTTCTTTAGCAGGGATCTAAGCGACTTAGCAACTGGAAGTTTGTGTGTGTGTGTGTGTGTGTGTGTGTGTGTGTGTGTCGGGAGTGGAGATTATCTCAAGCCTGCAATGTTGTTTGCTAATCATCCACTTTGGGAAGAATGATAGCATCTTCTGACTATATTGAATGATGTTCTTGCCATGTCACAGTAACCCCTGGAGGAGGAGTGCCGAAGTCTAAAGTGATTAGAGAGGAAGTGTATTTAATTTATGGCTTCGGCTGAATATGAAGAAACTCTGGACCAGGCTTTTTGTTTTGATTTTTCTTTTCTTTAAAGCAGCCCTCCCCCCATTTTGCTAATTGTATATGAGTTGTGGAGGGTTTTTATTTTTTCACATGTTCCTCATCTGATAAATGTAAAGACAGTCATGGGTGTTATTGTATCTCAAATGTTTTGCTGATTGTATGTAAATCTGATGGGCTACCTCTCCCCCCCCCACCATCACCCTTTCTGTGCTAAGCTATCTGATTTGGTGTGTGTGTGTGTGTGTGTGTGTCAGAGAGAGAGAGAGAGAGAGAGAGAGAGAGAGAGAGAGAGAGAGAGAGAGAGAGAGAGAGAGAGAGAGAGAGAACTCTGCTTTAAATCGGTATGGCCATCTCCCAGAGTTTTGATGAGAATCTGAGGTAGCAAAACATTTTCTGACAAAAGCTTGAGTTAATTCCCTTCTGCATTTCATTGATAGCTAGAAGCAAGGGGACTGAAAAAACAAACAAACAAACACACAAAAAGCAAGAAAGAAAGAAAAAGGAGGGGAAAAAAACACAGCCCACACTGAGAGGGGGCCAGAAAGAGAGGATGGTTTTCCCCAGTTTGAGTCTGAGTTGCAGTGTCTTCAAGGAGCCTGGGCATCCTTGAGGATCCCAGCCCCGTTTTGGAAGGAGGCTTCAGTTCCATTTACACCTTCTTACTGTCAAGATGGGGAGGGCACTGAAAATAAAAGCACCCAGCCCATCACCCAGTCCTTTGGGCTCTCTCTCTCCGGTCACTGGGGACTGGAGATTTAAACAAGCATCAGGGGACCGGTGTGAAGCTGTAAAAGGGACCATTCGGTTTCTAGTTGAGAATATGTATTCTCTCACTTTCTAAGAATTAAACCCAAGCTTTTCTCCCGTATTGATTAGTTGCGGAAGTAAAGGAACCCTGCAAGCCTTCCCATGCTCTCTGTTGACATGGACAACAAGGGACATGGCTGTGTTGGTGTCAAAAAGTAAGTGAGGCCGGCTTCTGAGTTCTGCTTCTGCCAACAACACAGGGACCTGGTGTCTGGTGTTGTTCTTCTTATCTACTGTAGTACAGCATTGGGGGGGGAGGGGTCCGTCTGTCTACAGTGGCCACCAGCTACCTGTCCCTGTTTAACTCCAGTCTGTAGTTCAGCTCTCTGACAAGTGGGAGCTTTTGGAGTCAAGGCTTGCGGAAGGCTGACAGTGTCATGCTCTGGATCAGAGGCTTGAGGAATTAAGCCCTCCATTCTCATATGAGACAAAGTCTGTGCAGGCATATTCCCAAGTTCATAGGCTGCTAGGGTGGGGGCAGAAAGTAGAGGCTGAGGTTTGTGTTTGTTTTAATAACGCCACCTCCAACTTCAAAGCTAAGAGTGACAGGTGGGGGAGAAGTTTGCTTTCGTCAGGTGCTAAGATTAACAACTTCTCTGCCTGATTTTTTAATTTTTCCTTGAAGGTGGATTACTTCGGTGTATATAGAGGAGGTCTCTTTGAATGTTCTCCTCCCAGGTGGCACTCCGATTATGTTTGCTGTCTAAGGGTTATGTGTCGGATTCTTCTTAGGAACATACAGGGGGTTGTATGACTCACCATTTCTAGAACCTAGGAAAAGCTAACTTGCAGGACATCTGGGACTCCATTGTGCTCACTGGGGAATTATATTGAAACTGTAACCATCTTGGTTACAAGGGGGCAGAAACTTCCAGGAGGGTGTCAACCATGTCCTTTCTGTCCTTTTGTTCAACATCTTGTCCATAGAAGTCATGATAGGTGAACACAGAGGCATGTGCTGTAGTTTTATGAGTAGAATGTATGTTTCAATTCACAGAAACATTAGATTAAAATTAACTTAATAAAATTTCTTTAAAAAAAAAAAAAACAATTCCGGAAACTGATGTGCTGACATCTTTCCCATTAGAGATGAGGCAGAGAAGTGGGCGGGCCACGGAGGCACCTGCTCTTTAGGTGTGGGGCTTGTGAGAAGTTAGCTATAGTATGAGCTGTAGTGGAAACATTCTTGACTCGCTTGTCCAGAAGGGTAGCCATCAGTTCAGTGTGGCTGCTAACGACTTGGAATATGACTAGTGTACCCGATGAAGCTCTTCTCACTTCATCTCTGTCGCTGTAAAGGGGACAACCGTAGTCAAACCTAGTAGTGAAGGCCTGGAGAGCCAGCTGCTCGGGAGGCCGAGACAGATAGAAGACCCAACATGGATTCTAGAACGAGTCTGAGGCCAGGTTGAGCTACTTAGGGTGGCCCTGTCTCAAAAACAGAAGGGAAAAGAAGAAGGCAGAGGCAGCCCAGTGGTAGAGTGCTCACCTAGCAAGTGTGGAGCCCTAGATTTGATCCCCATCAATAATAACAAAAAAATTTCATTGAAATATAATACATGTATATAGCAAATTGCCTGTGCTTAAGAGATAAATTTGGGTAAGTTTTAGCATTTTTGTACCGGTCAAGCTACTGCTACCATTGACATAATGAACAGATGCCTCTACTCCACTTTCCTCATAACCCTTAGCAGTATCCCCTTCCTGTTTCCTGCGCCCATATCCCCAGGCAGCCATGGATAAGATAGCAGGCATTGTAAACTCATTTGACTTCACTAAAATTTTTCATAAGTGAGTGTACTTTGTACATATATATAATTCATATAAAACACCTGCTTATATAGATTGGTATCACAATATAGTCTGTAATTTATGCATATTGCTGTATTACTGGTTCATTATCATTTTTTTTGATTCAGTGTCTCACTATGACACACACCATTGCTTGCTGGAACTTGTTGTGTAAACTAGGCTGGTCTCAAACTCACAGAAATCTGCCAGCCTCTTCCTCCCAAGTGCTGGGATTAAAGGCATGCACTACCAATACTCAGCTTAGTTCATTGCTTTTTACTACAGAGTATTATTTTATAACCTAGGCACACAAATATTTATCCAACTACATGGTGACAGAGAATGGAGTTGTTTCCATTTTTGTAGGTATTATCCAAAATGAAGTTGCTTTGATTGTTCATGTTCAGGTCTTTATGTGAATAGGTGCTTTATTCCATTTTGTATGTACTTAGGAAGGAATTAGAGTGCTTGGCTATATGATAGGTATATGTTAAACTTTGTAACAAGCCTTTTCCAAATGCATTACTATCAACAGTGTATATCTCAGCCGTCGCATTTCCCCCATGAAATCTTCCCTATTAGAGATAGTGATGAGGGTTTCACTCTCGTTTCCCTAATGCCTTTTGATGCTAGCTGTCTTCTCTCTGATGTTGATTTGATATCCGTGTATCTTCTTGGGTGAACTGTTGTTCAAATCTTTCACCTCAATTTTTATTGGCTTTTATTCATATTTGTTGTGTAGAATTTCTGTGCACTATGAATACATATTTTATTGGATTAGTATTTTTTCATAATTGTGCCACAGGATTTCTATGTATTATAAATACAGCAAGTTCTCTATTATGACTTGATTGTAGCTTGTTTTACTGTTCTCCTTTTAAAGTCTTTGAAATTGAAAAAAGTCTTTAATTTTGCTGTAGTCCTGCTTATTTCTTTCTTTTATGGATAATGCTTTGGGTGTCACAGTTAAAAATTCATAGACCAAAGTCTTGGTAACTTTCTTCTAAACATTTGATAATTTTAGCTTTAGGGATTTAGAACTATAATGTTTAAGTTAGTTGGGTTTTTATTTTATATGTATGTATGTGAATCTCTGTGTGGGCATGTGAACGTGCATGCAGGTGCCTGTGGAGACCAAAAGGAGTTGTATGGTCCCCTGGAGCTGGAGTTCCAGGCTGTTGAGAGTTGCCCAATGTGGGTGCTGGGAACCAAACCCAGGTCCTCTGTAAGAACAGTAAGCACTCTTAACCACTGAGGCATCTCTAAAACCTCTCAGATTCGTTTTCATTTGGATAGTGAAATAAATATTAACATGTTTTATTTGTTTGTGTGTATGTGTGTGTGATTGTGATGGTGATTTTTTTAAATTATAGATAGCCAAATTATCTAGCACCATTTGTTCAAATGCTTCTGCAACATTTTTTGACAAATAATTGATTCTCTGTGTGTGGGTCTATCACTATCTGATTCACTGATTGTTTACATATATGTGTACCAATGTAGCACTGCATTGATAACTGGAGCTTTGATAACTATGGCCTCACGTAGGCAGTGTTAACTAACTTTGCTCTTCTTTTTCATGGTTTCTTTATATTTCCTTATGATTTTAGAATTAGCTATCTCCCCGGGGTCGGGGGAAGAAAGGAAGGAAGGGAGGGAGGTAAGAAAGAAACCTAGTGGTAATTACATTAGGAAAACCTGGTGACATTTTAATTAGCATTTGCATAAACTGGTTTGGGGAGGACCAATACAGTGAGCACAGTGTGTCTCCCCATTCACCTGGCTCTTTAACTCCTCAGAATGCAGTATAGACTTGTCAATGCCGGTCTTTTTGCCTGGTGTGTCCCTAGATCTTTCTTGTTTTTATGATATGATGGTTGTTATTGCTGTTCGAATTTCCATCGCCTTGTTATTAGTCTGTAGAGCTAGAGTTGATTCTGTGTGGTCTTATTTTCTACAACCTCACTAAACTTATTTCTAATCACATTTTTAGTAGAGTCTACAAATTTTAGAATCTGGACGACATTATTCCTTGTCCTTAAATACAGTTTTACTTACTGTCCTCGAGCTCGGTGTTTTTGCTTATATTTCCTTCCATTTTGTTAAGTAAACTCTCTGGCAAATGATTAAAACATGTGATAATAGTAGACTCTCTTGTTTTATTCTTTATTTTACTGTCTCTCATCCTTTTTATCCCATAGACAAGTGTCGTTTTATCCTGTCACCTGCTTTTAAGATTTTTTTAAAATTTGTGTTCTACTTTGATTATGAGGCTTGGAGTGACATTTTGTTTCTTGTTCTTGGGGCTTGTTTTGTTTTTTAGGTCTGTGAGTCTAGTTTTCATTACATTTGAAGCAATATTTAACCATTATTATTCCAAAACATGTCCCTTTCCCCATTTCTGTATGTGTTTGACTACTTGATATTTCCCATAATTCCCTGATGCTTTGCTCATTGTTCAGTGTTTCCCCTGTTTGCTTTAAGTAGCTTCTGCTACTGCATATTTAATTTTTCTCAGTTTTGTCTCTTAAAATTCTAATCTCTTGCCGGGCGGTGGTGGCGCACACCTTTAATCCCAGCACTCGGGAGGCAGAGGCAGGCGGATCTCTGAGTTCAAGGCCAGCCTGGTCTATAAGAGCTAGTTCCAGGACAGGCTCTAGAAACTACAGGGAAACCCTGTCTCGAAAAACCAAAAAAAAAAATTCTAATCTCTTGTTTAAAATATCCATGTATATTTTTATTCATAAAATATATTCATCATCTCTAAAAATTAATGTTGAAGGTGTGTGTGTGTTCATGTTCCATGTCTTAACATACTTAAACTTTTCTCTAGCTCGTTGATATGTAGAGTATAGACATAAAACTTTAATTATTTGAAGTAATTTCTCAATTTTAACTGGCTAATATTTGGTAATTTTTTTATTAGATGGTAGGCAGTGTGGATTTTACTCTCTTCAGTGCTGGATTTTTCCTAAATTTATATAATTGTTTGATGTAGGTTCCTGGGTGCTGTTTTCTTGGAAACCGTTTATCCTATCAACTCTCTCCTCAGTTTTCTGAGCCAGGACCAAAGCTGCATTTGATCTAGGTCTGTTTCCTGGCCTTTTACTGAAGCAAGACCCCTCCTTTGTACTATACCAGTGCTCCTGAGTTATGAGATTTTCCCAGCTGACAGGTTAGAAAAGGCACTGTTTTGCCCATGCATGATCTCCGATGATTTTTTTCCCTCTAGTACTTCTGGGTGAATTTTTTGCCTCAGCCTCAGAAAGTTCTACAGAAATACTGATGAGAAGTTTGCTGAACACTCCAGGGAAAGCCTCTGCAGGTCTTTTGAGTTAGTCTCTACATGTTTTCCTCTCCTAGCTGTCCAGAATGCTTACTGAAACCCTCTCCAGAACCTGAGTCCGTGCTCTTACCTTTCTGCTTTCCTTTCTTTCAGGGTTGTGATTCTCTAGGGACTATGGCCAATGTTTTGAGTGACGTATTACTTTATATTGTCTGCTTGTTCAGTTTTGAGTGACGTATTACTTTATATTGTCTGCTTGATCAGTTTTGAGTGACGTATTACTTTATATTGTCTGCTTGTTCAGTTTTGAGTGACGTATTACTTTATATTGTCTGCTTGTTCAGTTTTGAGTGACGTATTACTTTATATTGTCTGCTTGTTCAGTTTTGAGTGACGTATTACTTTATATTGTCTGCTTGTTCATTTGTCTTACAAGAGTAGAAGAATGAATGTGGCCTTCATTATCCCCTTGGACTGAAAGTAGGCACTTCACTCAACCCACATGGCCACAGACGACCCTGTAACACTGGAGAAGGAAGACTTAGGGTATCATGTAGACTCTCTAAAGTCACAAAACACCCAGTCTTAAGGATGTGGCTGTGCACTGTAAGACGTCTGTAGCATCTGCAGTCTCTGCTAGTGGTCTCCATTATACCTAATCTCCATCATGGCAATCAAGCGTGCCTCTGGATACTGTCAAAAGTTTGCCAAAGCACAAACTCATTTCTTACTGGGAGCTGAAGTCATTCTAAGCAAACCTGTACTTGAGAGATATGTGATGTTTGCTGGTGCACAGACTCATTCCTTATGGGGAGCTGAAGTCATTCCAAGCAAGCCTGTACTTGAGGGTATGTGATGCTGTAAATTCTAGGCATCGCTACTCATTTACATTTTGGATATTGGTCCTTTCTGCTTAAAACTGTAGAAGGACCATACATTTTAAAACTATTTCAACCTGGTGAGTTCTTTGTCTTCTTTCTTTTGCTTCTTGTTTTATATATTATAGAAGAAAGAGAGAAAGAAGAAAGTAAATGTAAAATATTAACAAATTGGAGAATCTAGGTAAAAGATATATGAGATATTTGCACTGTTCTTCAGTTTTCTTGAAGTCTGCAATTACTTTTTAAAAAGCACGTTGTGAGAAGGAAGAAAGTCAGGAAAGAAGATATGTCTCCCTTTAGGAAAAAGCAGACCTCAGCCCATGGTAGGAAGCCAGAGGCCAGCAAGCCTGACACTGCAGGTTGTTCCTGAGACTTTGAATCGAGTCAATATGTTCAGGACAATTGGTCAGCTCCTTGATTTTGCTTCTTAGCTATCAGAAGAATAACACTCACTTAATTTATCCTCGCTTTGATTGTCTTGACAATAAAGGAAAGGTTGGAGTTGCAAGGTTCAAAAGAAAGCAAGTGTGTAATGAATTATCCAGCGAATTGCAATGGCAGTCATTGTGTTCCAAGTCAGACAGCACCACAGTACCTACTGTGAGTCATGCCTACCTACTGTGAGTCATGCCTTGTGCTGTCTTCACAAATATTGTTCCATCTAATTACTGCAGTGTTTGATATTTAAATATATTACAGCATTTAACATGACTAACCAGGGGCCAGAAAAGTAACTATGTGAAATAGTTTTTATTTGAAAATCACATGGGAAAGTGGCAAATCTGAGGTCTGAACTCAGCTGTTTGAAATCCAAGATAGCTCCTTTTCCTCCCAGGCAGGTTCTGAGCTACAACAGTACCATAGGCTGGAGTGAGTCTGGTTGTAGGCATTTTGGAGCAGACTTGTTTCAATGTTGAACCGGGTTCTTTGTCTTGGCTAGAAGAGAGGAGGGTTGAAACTCCCAATTTCAGGTCTTTAGTTTTTTAGGCATATTGATGTAAAAGGGAAATGATACACACTAAAACGTATTCTTGATAGTTCTAAGATATTTTTCGTATGCTTCTTTATTATTCACTGTGTGTGGCACTCTTTCACACAAGGGCATTTTCATGATTCCTTGACAGTTTTAAACAAACACCATAGAGGAGTTCTCTTCCTTGCTTGCTTCTTGCATTCATTCCTACTAAAATCTGTCATAGTTCACATTTTGGGGTGACTTTTATTGTAGTTCAGCCACGACAGGTTTGTACGTTCCAGGTTAGGGTGTGTGCGGATTAGAAATGTTAGTTAGGAAGAACAGACATATGAAAGAAACAGAGAAATGTAGCATAGAACGAGGAGGGCAACTCAATGAGTACTGAATTTGCCCGCATTTAGTTTTCATCTGCTCTTATACCCCAGAACAAAAGTGGGGGTGGGGGGCAAAAGGCTGCTTTAACATAACACAAAGGACAACCAGAACAGTTACTTGCTTTAGTACTTGAGAAATCAAACCACTATTTCCTGGGTAAAGCATTTGGTGTTTTGGGTGGGATATGCAGTGAACCCACCCTAGACCAATTATCCTGTAGACAGCCACTCCCTATGTCAAACCTCCTATTTTAAAATAAAGGAGCAGAATAGACCTGAATTCTCTGACCTTTGGTCAGGGTGGAGGGGATCCACCTCTATGGGCCATCTTAACATCTAAAACACCAAGTAACCACACCCCGGGTCAGGGCATACAGCCACACCTGTTGTCAACAACTTTGAAAGAGCAAAAATCAGCTCAAACTCTCTGACCTCCAGTCAAGGAGGAACAGGACTCACATTTGTGGGTCCCCACAAAAATCTCTCAAACTTGATCCACAAAACTGTTAGATTTCTAATATGGATCCTTGTTAAGATTTTGGTGATTTTGTATCTGTGCCAATTAGATGTTGGCATGACAACAACCAAAGCTTCGATTTCACTTGAACGCTCTCTGAAGCGCAAGAGGAAATGGGTTTTACGTTTGTGATCTTCAACAGTAAAAACACAGAGCTATATGATAAACAAACAGAAAACTAGCCCCAGCAGGAGCACTCACTCCCCAGAATATGATGTTTACATGGCTAGTTAGCATGGGAGGAGGTACTCAAGATGATCTGTGACCAAGAAAATGCAAATCAAGTCACAATCACAAACTCATTCACTTGGCAAATGTTTAAAACTATGAAACTGCGGTCATTATGAAGGGTGTGGATTGCTAAGACAGTAGTGCTCCAGAGTGTGGGTGTCTTTGGAAAAGAGTTCATCATTATTTTCTAGCAAATACTGTATATCTCAGCAGTTCAGTGTGTGTGTGTGTGTGTGTGTGTGTGTGTGTGTGTGTACGTATGTTGTCTTGTAGGAATAAATTTTGAGCCACTCGAGTACTTTAAAATTTTTCTAGAGGACATTTGTGAAACAAATGAAAAAAGTTTTAGTAATGTATTTTATTTAGCTGTGTTATCAACATAACATTATTGAGATATTTTACATTTTTGGCATGTGTTTTATAAACCTATTATGTAATTTTTACTTTTTGTATCTCCAGTTGAACAGAAGTTTTTCTTGTTCAGTCTGCATTTGGAGTTCACATAATTTACGGTTGGAAATACTGTAATCCCATCCCCAGCCAGCTCCGAAAGTACTGGTGTGCTGTTGCCCTTTTCACCAGGCTGAGGACTTCCAGTGTTTGTCAAGTGTCTGCTCCATCACAAAATTAAAAATACCTCATCCTAGTTAAGATTTATTCATTGATAATTGTAATTAAACATTTGCTGAAGATATTCAGAAGGGGGCATTTAGCTGCTACTTTAGAAACAGGTGAGTAGGACCCTTAAAGTCTGTAAGAGAAATAGAGGAGAGGATTTGAGTGACATAAGCAAAAGCCTGGGCGGGGGGAATTGAGGCTGTTGTTCCCTTGGGTTTCAGTACAAATCAGCGCTGCTGGGATCAAATCTCTGGATGCTAAGCTAAAAGAACTTGGAACAGACAGGAAGTTTGAGGAGTTATTTGCTTCCCAGCACTCCTCATCACATGACTGTGCCGCAGCTAAGTGCACTCAACCCTTATTTACTGGGTATTACTGGAATATTTTTAAACTAAAGCTGTCTTGTCAACCTTTGAGGCATTCTTTCCTTTCCCGGCTCAGCCTCTAGCCAGATCTCTGCTTGTTGATATGATGGGGGAGAGGGGAAATGGAGAGGAAGCTATAGCTCCTTTAGTGGCTTCGTTTAGGTTTCTCATAAGCAAGGAGATCAATATTAATTTATTAAAACCAGAGTTAAATTACTTTTAGCCGAAGGCTATTTTAAAACATGGGCAAGGAGTAGGGTAATTTGATTTAAAAATAAGTCATAAAAATAAAGTCAGTACAAAATAAGAGTACATTTCTGAGTGCAAAAATAAGTAGCGTTTAGAAATAGTTTCACTAAAAGCAATGTGACAGATATATTGTCATAATCACTAGCCAGGATGTAAAGTGTGTTTTTTTCTCCTAAATTGAAGGATAGATGTAATGGTTTTTCAAAAGTTGTGAGATTCATATAGATTGTATTTATCCAAAGTGTCCTTGGCAAGCCTTTCATTTGTGTGCCAAATACAAGCTTAAAAACAAGAGCTGGCCACACTAGTTAGCCATAGAGGCCAGGCAATGGTGGCACACACCTTTAATCCCAGCACTCGGGGGACAGAGGCAGATGAATCTCTGTGAGTTCAAGGCCACACTGGGCTACACGAGATTCAATCAGTTTAAAAGAGAAACAGCCAAGCAGAGTTGGCTGGCTCACACCTTTAATCCCACCACCATGGAGGTGGAAACGGAAAGTGATCTGACTGGACAGAGGAATACAAGGCAGGTGGAGACAGACAGGAGCTCAGGATTCAGTCTGAGGTTTGTAGAGATGGCATTCAGTCTGAGGACTAGTAGAGACAGGACACCCCATTCAGTCTGAGGATTCCGTAGAGGTAAGGACTAGTGGCTGACTGAGCTGCTTCTCTGATCTTCAGCTTTCACCCCTAATATCTGATTCCGGGCTTTTATTATTAAGACCAATGAGAAATCATGCCACAGGGTGTTATTTGGGGCAAGTTTCTCCCCTGTTCTGAGCTTTGATTTCCTAAAGTAGATGAAAGTTTGCAGCTCAGATGGGGTGAAAGACTGGCATTTTGTGATCTATGAAAAAGGTTTCCTACTCTGCCTAAGCAGCCTTGGTGCGTCTGCCGGAGCTGCGATAGACGCCAGTAAACTACAGCAGTGAAGAAGCAGGCCTTTCTTCACGGATACGAGTGGTCCTGCCTTGCTGCATCTTTCTAAATTACCCCAGTCTTTTCAGCTGTCAAACTAGACAGGTGGTTAACATGTACCAGTCGGCTACTAACCCCATTTCCCCTGGGTGGATTCCCTCACCCGCCTATGAGGAAGTGGCAGTTTCTCGTTTGCCCCAGCACTGGTGGTGGTGCTGCCAGCAGTTTTACCAACCTTTTTCTTCAGCATTTCAGAGAGACAAAGGCGTTTCAGACTCGTGGAAGCAATGGTGTTACAGCAGCCCAATAGGAATCCAGAGAGCCTCACATATCCCAGCCAAATTCCCATTCTTTATGCAAGCTGATGGCTAAATGAAGTCAAGCACAGGATGTGTGAACTCAGGTTTCTTTCCTGGTACATAAGTCTGTTCATTGGGACTCTGCCTGTTGCTGGGAGTGAGGCTGTTAGAATAGCAGACTCCTGCAGAATCATTCTTCAGTCTATCATAACCAGGAGAGGGAAGGAGCGCAGAGCCTTGAAGGGGTTCCTCAATGTCAGTGCATCTTGTTTGTTCTCCAGGATGACGGAAAATCTCAGCACATGGATCATTACCCCGTCAGCAAAGGGTACACTGCATGCTGTGAGAATGAGCCCCTTCTTTCCGTACATTGCACTCGCTACATGCTAAGAAGTATGCAAAAACACACAGGCTGTTGTCATTGTTTTGCTGTTGTTTTTTGTGTATTGTCAACTTGTTACAAGCTGGAGTTATCTGAGAAGAGGGAAAAACAATTGAGATCATTTCTTTTGAGGCAACAATTGAGACAAGTCCATGGGCGTTTTCTTGATTAAGGATTGGTGTCAGAGAGCCTGGACCATTGTGAGTGGCACTACCATAGGCAGGAGGTCCCAGGGTCTAAAAAAAACGTACCTAAATGAGCCATGGGAAGCAAGCTAGTGATCAGAACTCCCCCACTGCTCTGCTTTGGGTCCTGCCCTGACTTCTTTTCATGGTGGACTATGGTATAGAAGTATAAGCCAAATAAACCTTATTCTCTTGGTCATGGTGCTTTTTCACAGCTATTAAAAAATCTAAGACACAGGCACACACTGCTTAAACTCAGGAATGAAACTTCTAACCAGAAGACATTGGTTGTAAATGCTTGTAAATTAAGAACCACTGAGAAATGACCAATTGCATGTCCATTGGCTAATTTGATTGATCTGCTTGTTTGGTCGGTTTGTTGGTTTGTGTAGTTGTAATTGTTTGTTTGTAATTAAGGTTCTTGCTTTGAATGAGACATTATACCTAGATTCTGGCCTTTTAGATGTGTGAAGACCTCGATCAAAGTCTAGGTAGTCATTTTGTCCTAATACCAACAAAGATCTTCTCAGCTTGTACTGAGTGTTGAGCCATGCCAAGCCTAATTCCAGAACACCGTTCTTCTCACCACGCTGGGGGTTATCATCAAAACCTCTTTCTCCCAGCTGAGCTCCAGCTCCCTCCTCTGCTTTGAGTTCCAGACCCATTAAATCCTCTCATGGCAAAAACTCAGGGGGGCTGTCTCAGTGACGGTGTCACCATCATTCAGTCCTCCACCGAGCCTATCAGACCGTGGCGATTCTGTCCATTAGTGTTTTAGCCGTGGTCCTCTTGTTTTTATAGCCGCTGCTCTGGTCTGACTCTTTTCCTTTCGATAGTTACTCCCCTAGTCTGAGATCGCGATTTCTGCAGGTAACTGCATAAGTTCCCACTCCCATTCTTTCTCCCCTCCTCGTTCCTCTTCCATACTCCTCAAAATGTGGCTCTGATAGCTCACCCCTGCCTAGATGGTCGTTTGCTGACTTCCTAGTGTGGAGTCCTCAGTGTGGTCTCCAGGATTATCGTCATGGCTCCTTGGCTGACTGCATCCCTACCACAGAGCTTGGAATGAATTATCTTCTCCTGACTTCTATATACATTTAATGGCCTTTAAAACTCCCTAGGCCTGCTGTGTCACAGCACAGTGTTCATGTCTTCCTTAGCTGTTGTATAACCTGAGGCTTCCATCTGCAGCACGCTGTTGATCAGTGACCACCCTGAAACGCTACAGGGCATGTAAGGCTTGCTATGCCTTTTACTCCCAAATGTGTTTCTAGTTGGAGAGTGGAGGTCTTTGTCCCATAGGATGTCCGTTAAGCTCATGGGAATTTGCCACAGGAACAGGAAGCCTTTGAAGGATTTGATCAGCTGGACCTTCTGTGAACTGCCGTAGATGAGGTTTAGGCGGGTGTTTCGGAAACTGCAGAGCCTTGCTTCTCTCTCACTGCCGCACCTCTGTCCCTTCTCTCTGAACCCGGGAGAAGGGCTGCCCAAGCCTCTCAAACATGCCTGACTTTCATCTGTTTAATCGCTGTCATTCATTCTGAACAATGTCGACTGACTTCCTTAGCGCATGCTTGACACTTAGAATAATACAGTGAGGACCAGCCATGTTCTCTGTGTGTCTCTGCCCCACACCTCTTTAACCCAGCATGGAGGGTGCTATAATGAATGAAGTATTGGGTTTGGGAGCAAATTATGAATTAAGTACTTCCTGGTGCCAGGAAGTACCTTAACCCAGAGGCAACCCTTGAATTGCTTGGAATGGTACGGATTCATCAGGGAGAGAGAGTGTCAGAAGGGGTTGGGACAGAATGCAGCAGAGAAGCATGATCAATGAGAAATGGGAGACATGTGTTAGAGTCACATTGTAAAGTAAATATTCACACTGAATTGCGGAAGGAATATTAAACTATAGCCCACCAAAAGTGACTGGGCCATTCTAAATGTCTCTAAGTTAAACAGTATTTGTGGGAACCATTTTCATTAAAAGTCAAATACTTTACCAAGAAATCATTGGCTACTCCAGTATGAGTAATGATCACAAGAAACTAAGACACAGAAGAAGCATCGTGAGTCCTTCTGTGGATACATTGGGATAGGCCTTGAGGGAAGTGAGTAGCAGGCTCCTAGTGAGCTGTTTCAGACCCGTCCTGGAGGGCAAGGCAGTGAGCCTGTGATCCCTGCATTTGTGCTACACTCTGATACCTGGATCTGTGTTTTGCAGTTCCATGGAAAATGGAAGGCCTCCCGATCCTGCAGACTGGGCTGTGATGGACGTCGTCAATTATTTCCGAACAGCAGGATTTGAGGAGCAAGCCAATGCTTTCCAGGAACAGGTAACTCAGACTGCAGAAACACAGGATGACAGTTCCCTCTGATCACACTGAGCAGGGAATGAAGAGGGAGGCCAGAGAGCAGTGAGGGGGCCGAGAGGCACCTAGACAGCAAGGAGGAGGATCGGGAGAGTGGCAGCTGGTGGTTCCTCCTCCAAAAGGAAAGTCAGCAGCTGAAGCACAGCCACAGAGAGGCAGCCTCAGCTTGTCTCCCTCTGAGTTCCATCATGTTCATGGTAGAAGGTTCAGTCCTGTCTTTGCTGGAAACTCTGGAGAAAGCAGACAGCAGGAAGGAGATGGAGGCAGGCTCTGGAGAGACACAGCACTCTCCAGGGACTGCTCAACCTCAGTGATTTGCTTTAAGGTGCTCATCAAGGTAGAGCCTAGGGTACAGAGTCAAGTTCAGATTGGGGGGGGGAGGCAAGTTACTGGAGTTCTTTGAGGCTCTGTTTCCCATCTTTAGCATGAGATTGTCCATAGTTGATTGACAGAAATGTTCTGACAGTTTAAAGAAAAGAGGTACAAATTTCCCCCGTTTAGCAGTGTTGATGTTAAAAAATGTTAATTTCTCTCTCTTGGACCAGGGGTTGACATTAGAGACAGGTGTCTCTTCCCTAGGTGATTGAAGACTGATGAGTAGGCTGAGCCAGCATTGCAGGAAGGGCCCTTGTAGAGGCAGATGGGGGAGAACTTGTTGTCCACCCATCAGAACACAAAGCTCTTATCCCTCTTGCAGAAGAAGCTGTAGTTTTCTAGGTATTAACTTCATTGTCCCATAATCCAGTTGAGAGAATTAGAGACTGAGGAGTGCGCCTGGCTACCCAGTCTACGTCCCTTCATCAGCGCGGCACAAATTCAGATAAAGGAACCTTTTAAATGCCACCTTTGCCTGTCTCTTCAGGCAATATTCCCTTCAAACTTGATCCTCACGCATATGTCATTTTTTTGCTAGTTTGGAAAATTTGTCAAAGTAGAGCTTAAATGACTTTACACCCACTAGGCAAATTAAAATTAGAAAGTCGGTGCCAAGTGTGCCTGTGTAGCAAAGCAGGATGGCCTGCACTGCTGGGGAGAGTGTACAATCAACACATCCACCAAGATCCAGTGCTGTCACTCTGGGTATACCAAAGGAAAGTGAGAGCATGTGTGTACGAAGATTCGTCTAAAACTGTTGTTAGCAGCTTTTCCCAAAGTTTGCAAAAATTGGAAACCTGGGTTTGCAGTTGTATACAAAAGGAGTATCCAAACTGTGGTTCATACATAATGGAATACCATCCAGTAATGCAAACAAATGAGTTCCTGATGCATACAGTAGTGTAGATGAGTGTCAATAAAACTATCCTAAATGAGAAGAGCATACACAACCGAGTTCTTGCTGAGTGGGGCCATGTTAGATTTTCAGACTGTTCAAACAGATCAGTAGTTGAATTAAAAAAAAATCAGTGCTTGGGTGTGACTAGGTAGAGGTGGGGAATGATTTGTGAAGGGATCTGAGGGGAACGTCCAGCAGTGTTACCTTTCGGTATGCTGATAAAGTCTAGAATTATAGGCAGAGTGTGTGTGTGTGTGTGTGTGTACATGTGTGCGTGTGCACGTGTGCATGTGTGCACATGTGAGCGTGTCTGTGTGTACATATGTGAGTGCATGTGTGGGTGCATATGTGAGTGCATGCTGATAAAGTCTAGAATTATAGGCAGTGTGTGTGCTTGTGTGTGTGTGCATGTGTGCATACATGTGTGTCTGTGTGTATCTCAAGGGTTAGTGTATTGGTTACTTTCATAATACTATGATAAGACACAATAACCGAGACAGCTTACAGAAGGAAGAATTTATTGGGCTATGGTTCAAAGGGGGTAAGAGTCCACCATAGTGAACCTGCATGTGTAGTAGGGAGCGCAGGGCCCTTTTGCTCCATCCTGCCCGGCTAGCTTACACCCGAAACAATCACACAGAAACTGTATTAATTAAATTACTGCCTGGCCCATGATCTCTATCTTATTGGCTAACTCTCACATCTTGATTTAACCCATTTCCATTAATGTGTATCACCACTTGACTGTGGCTTCCGGGCATGAGTCTAACCAGCGTCCGTCTCGGTCAGGAGAATCATGGTGTCTGCCATACTACCCTTCTTCCCAGCATTCAGTTCTGTCTACTCCACCTATCTAAATTCTGCCCTATCAAAAGTCCAAGGCAATTTCTTTATTCAACCAATAAAAGCAACACAAATACAGAAGGACCTCTTACACCACACATGTCAGCATGGATCAGACGTGGTGGCAGGAACAAGTACCGAATACTTCCCATCCTGAACCACACACACAAAGCAGAGAGAGGGCAAAATGGAAGCAGGAAGAGACTATAAGCTTGCAAAGCTGGCCCACAGTGACATGCTTCCTCCAACAAGCCCACGTCTCCTAACCCTCCCCAAACAGCACTACAAACCAGGAATCAAGTGCTAACCTGAGCCTATGAGAGAGATTCTCACTCAGACCACCCCAGCTAGGACTGGAGGGATATATAGCACCATATCCTGATCCGGCTGTGGGCTCCAGCTGTCTGCACTGGTCTCTGCATATACTCTGGCTGATGCGAATTATTCATATTTTCATGTTACATGACTTGTACATTTTATATCAGAAAGAAAAGAACTATAAGAATACTGAATGGTGACATAAAACTCAAGTGTGTGGGGAGGATGTATTTTTAATGAAGTTAAGTTTAGAAAGTTTAAGTTAAGGTAGATATAGACATTCACAGAAGATATTTTCCTCATGTCTGAAAATGTTTATATTAAAAACCTAGTGGAAAACAACAGCTTGGGTTGGAAAGTAGAAGCTAATCATCTAGAGCATATTTTATTTTGCTTTTTAATAGTATAATGTCCATTTGTGTCATTGAAATTGAGTAGCTCTCTTCTAAAATTAAATTTAAGTAATATTGTAAAAGGTTCACAAAAAAGGGCTCAGATAAAAGGTCTCCTGGCCAGGTTCCCAGAGGACCAGAAGCCTTTCCAGGTTGCATTTTTGCTCCGATTCCTACCAGACATGCCATGTGAGGAGACAGCATGCTCTCTGGACCTTACATGTGAGGAGACGGCATGCTCCCCAGGCCTTACACGTGAGGAGACGGCATGCTCCCCAGGCCTTACATGTGAGGAGACGGCATGCTCCCCGGGCCTTACATGTGAGGAGACAGCATGCTCCCCGGGCCTTACATGTGAGGAGACGGCATGCTCCCCGGGCCTTACATGTGAGGAGACGGCATGCTCCCCGGGCCTTACATGTGAGGAGACGGCATGCTCTCTGGGCCTTACATGTGAGGAGACGGCATGCTCTCTGGGCCTTACATGTGAGGAGACAGCATGCTCCCCAGGCCTTACAGATTCCATACACAGTCTTGCAAAGGAGAATGGCCACCACAGAGCTTGGCCAGGCAGTGGCATTTTCTCTCAGGGATGACCTCATTCTGGCACTGGAGACACTGAGATGTAAATTGGAACATTTCGTTGAGAAGTCCCCACACCATCGCTGTATCTAGTTTGCCAACTGTGGAGCTTCATAAACAAATTCCCAGAATATGGAGCAAGTCCTGAAATTCAAGCTCCTTCATCCATGGGAAGGTAGTGCAGTGGGTAAGGAGAGGCCCTTGAATTGGACTCCGGAGGTGACTTTCTTTTCTGGAGTTCTTTCTCCTGTCACATTTTCATTCCCATTGAAGGAATTACACTTCACTGAATAATATTATTCACTGAATAATATTATTATACTTCACTGAATACTATTATTCACTGAATAAGCCAGGATGGTCCATCATGTCATGCTGTGATATATTCCTGGGCACTGAGGCAGGCCCTCTAATGTATTTACCTGCTTTTCCTACCCACATTCCACCTCCAGCGTCTCCCAGACACTTACCCCCAAGTCAGCACTCACTAGTTATATTCTGAAGTGAACACTGAAGGTCATCTCCAGACTAAATCTGTGTCTTTTTCAGCCAAGAAAACCATAATAAAATAGCTTTAAAGTCTTCCCCAGGGCAAGGATTGTCTTGCCATTTGACAGGAGCCGTGTAAAGACAAAGAGCAACCACTACCCGGCCCTTGAAAAGAGTAGATCCAGGATGGGCAACCCAGTTGCCTTTGATTGGGAGACCATTGTTCCAGGGCCGATTCCTACAGTCTGGATGTTTGAGTTCCCCGTCACAGCTGCAGTGAAAACCTAATGCTGTTTGGGATGATGTTAGGAGTCAAGGCCATTGGGAGGAAACCAGGATAGATGAGATCCTAAGGGCAGAGCCCCGTGGCAGGATTAGTGCCCTTCTCGAAGAGCTGAAGTAATGCACTAGGCTGCTCTGTCCACCCTCACAGAAGGCTTTACACAAAGGTAGCTGGTCACCGGAAATCCACTAACCTCTTCTCCTCATTATATATACCCTGCTGCCACTTAGCACTTAAAACTATTAAGTTTCCCTGTGGTTTGGGTATTTTCATCAGGTTCTCTGACAAGCCTTGCTTGAGCCAGTGGCACTACTAAGAAGGGAGTCTAAGTCACTGTCCGCTCCACCATCATGACCGAGTGTGTCTAAGCCACTGCCTCCTCCACCATCATGACCAAGTGTGTCTAAGCCACTGCCTGCCCCATCATTATGACCAAGTGTGTCTAAGCCACTATCATCCTGACTGACTGTATTTAAGCCATTGCTTGCCCCACCATTATGATCGAGTATGTCTAAGCCACTGCCCACACCACCATCATGACCTAGTGTGGATTCAAGCTGCATTGGTAGCTTCTGTGTGATTAGGAATGTTGTTCTCCCTGGGGCCAGCTTGTGACTTCTGTCATTAGGCTGATGCACTTCAACACCTGGGGACTTCATCTGGACTCATTAGCATGGATCAGCAAGGGAATCCATTGGTTAGTGACAGTGGGATAGAAGGCAGTGATGACCGCATGCCAGCGCCACCTTGCCCATAGACAGATAAAGAGCCTGTTTTCCCAAGTATCTTCGTAACAGACATGAGTAGGGGGTCATGACCCCTGGTTTATTTTCTCCTAATTTCTTCATGCTCACTGGTTGATCCTGAGACACTTGCTTTGACAGGACTCAGATTCTAAATAGAGTGTTGAGTTCAACAGTAGAACATTGCCTAAGCTCCTACTTTGAGTCCAAGGTACCATCTTGAGACAGGTCCCGAACTGGACTTCCAATGGCATAGAACAAGATGAGAAAGACATTTTTGGCTTTGTGATTTTTTTTAAGTGAGTGTTTAAAAAAATAACTGATGCTTATCCACCCATGGGCATGGGTTGCATGGTTTTTTAAATCCAAGTATGTCAAGAATTTTACTTTCTTCAGAGCCTTTGAGAGACTGTGTTGACTAATCTCAGCAAAAATACCTCCACCTACCTCAGAACATTATGATGGGATTCACTTTGTCAAACTCTAAAGGCTAAATAAGCAATGCTGTCTGGTTCAAGCAATGTCTTCTGTCTTGACAGTGGCATTGTCTGAGGCTCTTCACCACTCAAACTGGATCTAGTCACAGGTCACAAAGACAGTCCCTCCAAGGGTTGCTCAGTTACGTCGCTTCTGTCTCTGTCTTTCTGACTCACGTGTACTCATAGTATGGAAGGAGAAGACACAAGAGCCTTGACATTCAGTCACGGCCATGTGGTGCAGAGTCCCCGTTCTTATGAGTAAGTGAGTGATGTCAGGGATTTTGTTTCAGGAACACTGTGTATCTCTGAGATCACTTTACCCCTCAGAATATCAGGACACAATAACGTGCAACTCGGAGTGGCTAATTATCTTTCCTCCGTTACTTTTCCCTTAGCCACAAAAACAGCCTCTTATCTGAAATACCCATCCGGTGAACTCAATTTGAAACCTGAAGACTGGACTTCCTTTTCAGGTGGCTCATTGTTGCTAGCATGGATCAAATTTTTTGAGGGTTCCATCTTAGTAAAGATAAACAGAACTTGGTACTGCTGCATGTTGTCAGATACACTTCCCACCTAGAAATAGGGTGGCTAAGTGGGAAACCCATCATAATAACACTGAGCTCAGTGCCCAGAGGCATGCAAATGCGGTGCCACTGGATTCAGGATTCTCAGCAAACCAGGGACAAGCCCAGCTTTCGTGGAGCTTCAAGCATCTCCAGCTCTGGAGCCCCGCTTTGAAATGTGTCAGAAAACTATGAGTGCAAGATTGTCCAAGTGAAACGTGAGCTTCTCCAGCTTCTTGACAAAGTCAGCTTTGAATTAGCCCAATTAAAACCTCACACCTTAGAAAAGACATTATTCACCTTAGCAGCACTGGGTCTAGGAGTTACAGGTGCAGAATTGCCAGCTTCTCCTGGCTTGGGCGCTTGTGGCATGGGCCTTAAGAAGGCTGTAAGCCTCCGAAGGCTACTTTAGAGGGTTAGTGAAAGAATGGCTCTCAAGTCAGCCGTGGGCTGTGGAAGGGACCAAGAAGAGTGCAGCGCATGGAGTTGAGATGAAAGGTTGATTTATGAGTGTAGAGGGAGAACAGACACCGGGTGGGGGGGGCAGCTGGTTGGTTTTTAGTGCTGCCGAGGTTGGACTTGTCCAGCTGATGGCGTTGCAGGAATAGGTCCTAAATGTATGCAGATCACTACCACAGATAGCTTATTTCTCCTCACAGCGACAGTCTGATGATTGATGGTGGTGGCTTGCTTCACTATATAGCCCAAAAGTCCAGGAGATTTGGTGGCTGTTGTCAAGATCCCTTGGTCACTGACACTAGTCAGTGGAAGGAGGAAGGGCAAGGGGGGCTCTAAGCATATGGTTTCATGGTCCACCCGAAAGAGGCATCTCCACCCCTCACGTCTCAGGCCATAAATCAGTCACACACCATGCTGAGTTACAGAGACTCTGGGAAATGTCAAGTTGTGTGTCCTATGAGATGGGTTGTGTGGGATGCTCAGTGCCCGCCTGTAGTCAACTTGACAGCCTGAAATAACCTTGGAGATAAGACTCAGGGTGTGCCTGTGGGGTTTACCTGTCTGCCTGACTGAGGTGGGCGGGGCACCCACTGGAGGTGGAACTATCTGCGTGTGGAGCAAGGGAGTTGAGCAGTCCCTGCTGTCTGCTTCCTGTCCACGGGTGCCGTGTGATCACCTGTTTCAAGTTCTGGTACCTCAGCTCACCCACCGTGGACTAGACCTTGAACAGTGGGCCAAAACAAGCCCTTTCTCCTCTCAGTCGCTTTTCTGCCCCAGCAACAGGAAAGGGATTGAGACAGGTAGTGAACGCCCCAGCGTCATGTCTTCTAAATGGTATTTGTGGTTTTGATATTGCTACTTAGTTCAGTTTTAAATACAGAGCTAAAGTTCCAGAAGGTTCACATTGACAGATCAGCTGAAGTACGTACTGAATGAGAAGTCAACTTCTGACACTCTTCCCTCCATGTGCCCATTAAAAACCCTGCTTAGATTTATTTACCTCTGACCCAGTTTCTTTGCTTGATGAATGAATTTTTTTCCAAGAGGAGAAAGGACTACGACAGGTCTAGATGGAGCCGTACCAAAGGAGAAATCAGGGGCAGTAGCCATACCAAAGGGGAAATCAGAGGTGATGCCAGAGACAAGATGAATATGGTTTTAGAAATTAAGATTACCCACAACCCATCTCCCCCATTGTGCCAGTGGGGATATTAAATAACAACAGGCAGGGCCTTCAAGGCTGTCTCAGCAGTTAAGAGCACTGCCTGCTCTTCCAGAGGACCCAGGTTCAGTGCCCAGAACCCACATTTTGGCTCACAGCTGTGTGTACTCTGGTTGCAGGTGATGACACCGTCTTCTGGCTTCTGCAGACACTGCACACAAGTGCACATATGCTAGCAAAACACCCACACACATAAAATAGTAGAATAAAACAATTTAAAATAGCACAAGGCAAGTCACAGTGACATCCAGGAGTCCACTAACAGCATTCGCCCCCACAGTGACCCCAAATGGATGCTGGGTCTGCTGACCTGTGGCTGTTACAAATAAGGCAAATAATGTTTAAGCCACAGAAATGGTTTCTCTGGGTTAGCAAGACACACACGATGTGCTTAGTTATTGTGTGTGTGTGTTTGTCTTTGAATAAGATCGGGTCTCTCCAGTTTTTGTAGCGTCCATCTCAGATTGCCACCTCTCTGACACAAGGCAGGCACAGCATCTGCTGAGAGTCACTGGCTAGAAGTGATGACCTCATAGTCACCCCCACAGTGAGCAGCAGAGGCAGGGCGTGGGCGTGGTGGCATGAAAAGGACCCACACACTGAGGAGGAATTTGCCCACCCGACGTTTCACTTCAAGAACCATGTGAAGAAATTCAAAGCTGTAAACTTGAAAGATTGACCATCTTCCTTTCTGAAGTTGTATGGAAATTCAACAAAAATCTCAACCCTTGGTGGGGCAAGGCTGTCTGAAGGAACATGGTGAATTATTACAAAGTACTGGGGGTACCTCTGAATGCTTCCTCCTCTGATATCAAAAGGGCTTTCCACCACTTGGCTCTGCAAGTACATCCAGACAAGAACCCAGAAGACAAGGAAGCAGCAGAGGAGAAATTCAAGCAAATAGCAGAAGCCTATCGCGTCTTGTCTGATGCCAAGAGGAGAAAGGACTATGACAGGTCTAGATGGAGCCGTACCAAAGGAGAAATCAGGGGCAGTAGACATACCAAAGGGGAAATCAGAGATGATGCCAGAGACAAGACCCATTTGGAGGAAGAAGTGTGCTTTCGGAGGGCACGCTGCACTGTCCAGAAGGTCACTGAAGATGAAGACCTCTTTTCAGGAGACCATTTGTTCTCTGGTCCCATGGCTCAGTCCAGAAGAGCCTCGTCCCCGTTCTTCAGTGTCACCCCCATCATGGACACGGGATTTTCTACTTTTGTGCCCCTAGGATCGAGACTGGGTTCTGCTGCCTCTGAGACATTTGTACCATATGTAAGCCATGGAATGGGGAAGTTCAGGCTGGTCACCACTTGTAGCCAGATAGTGAACGGTAAGAGAGTTGTCACAAAGAAAGTCGAAGAGAACATGAAAGGACCAATGAAAACTGAAAATGAACGCCTATTTCAACAGACCCCTTCACGTGGTTGGTAAGAACTACCATTGTATTCTTCACCGGGAACTGCAAAGGAGATTTGTGTGTCTTGACACCCATCAAAGATGGTTGGGATCAGAGGTCAAATGGCATAGACAGAGGTCTGCCTAGCCCAAAGCCCTCCTCCCTGTGGAGGGGAGTCTTGGACCAGACGGTCAGGAGCAGAGCTGACCTTCCAGCCTGTCTTCTCACTCAGTAAGGGGTGGGGGACAGACACACTGCACTGAAAGACAAAATCCCAGCGCTCTTCCACTGTTATCCCTCTGCCCCTCGCTGTTTGCCACCCAGTGACCTTCTTGGTGATTCCTCCTTTTCTTTCCCTAGCCTTTTTTTTTCCTGTGTCTCTCTTTCTCTGTTCGCATCTCACCTCCCTCCCTATGCATTTCCCATGGTTCATATGATCAAGTTCATCTCGAGGAGTTCTCTACCCACAGATCAATGCTGACAGAGAGTGAAAGTCCGTGGGTTAAGGGTTTTACATACATGTCATATATTGGCTGCTGAGCACATGTCTGGAATTGTGTTCTCTGAGTCCTTCAGCAGTGCAGTTCAGTTCCTGCTTTCCTCATCTTACATATGATGAAATGAGGCTTAAAGAGATAGTAGCGTGTCCCATCCCTGCCTAATACTCGGTGAAGTAATTAGCTCTGTCCCCTTTGCTCTATAAATCTGGGGCCTCAGTTCAATTGGAAATTCAGACCTATCATCTCTATGCCGTGTTTCAATGCATCAGGACTTGCTAGAACTTATTAAGTAGACAGACTTTTTTTTAACGTTCTGGAATTTGGAGTTTACTTATGTATGAAGACAGGAATGGAACACTGTAGCCAGTGAAGCTAGAACATGCTCGCCCATTAACACAGAAATCCCAGGGTGTGGATTATATCTTTGTTCTTGCTTTAATTGTGACATATTTACAAAATCTTGTTTGTTGGTTGGTTCTGCTGAGCCAGAGTCTGTTGCTTGCATTGCACCCCTCCAGTCTATATTAATAAACTGCTGGGATCCGAGTGAGTTCCTCCTCAAAAACACTTCTGATGAAGTTTACAGTTTCCAGTCGGTGCTGATTAGCAAAACTTGGGTTTCATTTGCAATTATAATCTATTATAGAAGTTAAATAACACATTATTAGCTCTTTTAATCAAGGGACTTTCCCATTGGTGGGGTTTTGATAAGGCAAATGTTCTTATGCAGGTCTTGAAATTTTTAATCTTAGTGATTTTCTCACTCTAAATGGGATACACTTGCATTCCTTCTGGCAAAGACACAGAAAGGAAACAAAGGTGGACATGAATTCAGAAGGCGCTAGTGCCATCATCTGCTAAGAAACCACTGGTGGGGTGTGTATGAGACTCAGTTTTGCTGAGGGTCCAAGGTTGCTAACGTGTTGCTAGGTGCATTATTCAGAAAAGGGCCTGTGTGCTTATAAGGGTGTCAAGCTGCCAAATGCACACTAGAAGAAGGATGTGGACAGAGATCAACCGAATAGGATCCCTGGTTGCTACATTATTGCCTGGCCCCTAGGCTGTGGTAGGATTCAGATTGCTGCCTGTCTGACCAGAAGCTCACAGTCGCCCAGTACTGCATTCTGCCCTCTGAGCAGCTAGAGTCAGGGTTAAAGGGGAAGCCCTGTGAGCAGGTGACAGTACATTTCAGCACTTGCCCAGTGACTGTCTCCAGATGGACCCTTCTGCCCACTGCTCTGGGGTGAACTGTACTGTGCCTGGGGAACAAAGGGGAAATCGTCAAATTGGAACATAAAACATGATCTTCCATTTTGTCTGAAGTAAAATCCAGGTCTCAGCATTTTCATAGACACTTGGCAGAAACGCTGAGTCGCAGGGGGATTCTGGCCAGCACTGATTCCTTCTTTCCACAATTCACGCTCGGTTAGTAAAGGAAGCTTGCTTGTGTAGACATGAAAACAGGCTCTGAGCACAGAAGTGCCAGTTGGAAGCAGAGGGTTCTGTCGATGGAGCAGGGCTCAGTGCCATCTCATCCGGGGCAGAGGCTGAGCTCTGAGGTCACCAGATATTGGAGTGACGTGGTCACATAGTGTCCTGGGTCCTGCTGTGCTCACATACTGCCCTCTGCTCTGCTCCTGGGGTTTCTTTGTGGGACCACAACTCCTCTCAAGCAAGTTCACCTTACAATAGTTAACAGGCAATGTGAAGTCTTACAGGTGTTATTGATGGGCAATCTCTCACTAATAGCAGTGACGGGAGGGCGGTAGAGTGAGGTGTTAAGGTCTAAGCTTTAGGATTGGCCAGTTCCCATGTTTGTAATTTCCAGCTGCCCTGAAGCAGCTGCTTTTTCATGCGCGGTGAAATCAGCATGAGACTTTTAGTAGCTGAAAAAATAAATGATCCCCAAAGTCAATGACGCCGTGAGACAGGCAGAAGCAATTCCTTGTTCTGCTGTTTTCATGGTATGTGGCTGGCAGTGAAATGAGCTGCGGAGAGCACGGGAAGTGAGAAAGACAAGGAAGTGAGTCCTGCATAGCTCAAGGAGTGCATACAGGAAGTGGAGTTGCGTTCCCACATCTCTCAGGAGGAGACAGGAGCAAGGGCTGCTGAGTGGGAAATTCTCTAGCCCGTTTGGCCTGCTGCTGTTTCTCTACGTTCTTGGAGTTCAACACATTTTCTCCACAGCCTGGCAAGGTCCAGGAGAGTAGGGAGCAATGGCTTCCCTAGGGGGTGGCGTAAAGAGGGTCACAGTCTTATGTGGTCACTGCAGTGTCCCCTTGTCTCATCAGCCCAGGTGAACAGAACTCTTAAGCACAGACTTACAGTTTCTTCTATGAACAATAACAAGAGCAGGACCACAGCTAACATTCTTGGAGCTTTCTTTCCATAAATTCAAAGCACCCTCTCCATTCAGACCATTCTCATCTCTTTGTGAGAAGCCCATTTTAATTTCCTTCTTTGTTGTCTCCAAAATACCTGAAGGACCCAAGGGATGGGCTGTAAAGTACCAGGGGAAGGGGATTGGCAGCTGGAAGGGTCCTAACCTTCACAGTGGTGTTCCTGATCTGTTGAGCATCAGTGTGGTGGAGAGCCTCAGTGTGTGAAGACAGTGGTTTTCAGATTGAGGGAGGACCAGAAGAGAGACTCTCCCAAAGGGCGAGCCCTGTTTACTATTGCCTCCTATTGTAATTAGCAAAATTCCAGAAACCTTTGAGTCTAGACTTAGTTAGACCATCTAGATAACAAACATGTAATTATGACATTAAGCAGAGGGGGTTGGACTAGAGTTTGGGGGTAGAGTGCTGGCCCCTATCTAATGCCCTTAAAGCCCTGGCTTCCTTCAGAGGAGAGATGGGGAGACAGAAGGAAAGTGGACAAAGGCTGTGAACAGACAAGATTTCAAATTCCTTGTCCCTCTTCCCTAATTTTGTGTCAAGCAGTAAACTTTTTGCTCAGTCTTTGCTTTGCCTATAAATTAAGGTGATAATACCCTGACTGTTGTAGTTTATAGGGTTGTTTGGGAACTTAAGTATTTAGGGAACTCTGGAAATTTTTAATATATTTTATGGATGGCACATGTCCTTATCCCTTTCAGAAGGAACCTCTCTGATCCCTGAGGTGGGTACGTACTATTGTAATCTTGCCCCTGAGTTTCTTACAATTTATGATAGGATCTTGAAAACAAGATCAGCTGTAGATCGTGTTTACTCTCAAAACAGACGATGTTTTGAAGGAGAAGAAGGAAGACATGATAGCAGATGCTGTTTTGATATGATTGCAGTGGTTTCCAGCCAGAGACAAGTGTGTAACTCCTGCCTTCGCCCTTCCCTGTATCTTCATTACCAAGAGCTCTGGGCCTACTCACACACCGGCTTTCCTCTCTGTTTCCATTCTAGGAAATTGATGGAAAATCCCTGCTCTTGATGACAAGAAATGACGTGTTGACAGGACTTCAGTTAAAATTGGGGCCGGCTCTGAAAATCTATGAGTATCATGTTAAACCTCTCCAGACCAAGCATTTAAAGACCAGCTCTTCATAGTGGAGTGAAACTGGGGTCTTATCCTCAAAACAGAATACACAGTGATGCCGTTTAGTTTCTTGTTGTGAGACTTCACCACAGAATACATACATACATACATACATACATGTGGATATGTAAAGAATTTCCATCCAACCAAGTGTTATCCTATTGGATAGACTAGGCAATCCATCAGCCGGCTGACTCAGCCGGGAGGAGCAAAGACAGAATGTATGTAAGATGGTTGTCATTGTCAAACCAAGACATCATTGGCTCTGAGGCACCCTTCCCCTGGGGAGCTTTGAAATCATGAGAATTTTCTTTGTTTCATAATAGATTGTTTCCACCAGCTCCGTAAAAACAAGGACGGGTGTAGAATGAGTGGTCTGGGTTGTAGACTTAGAAATGAGAGCAAACAAAGCTCCGTGGGGACTGGGGGAAAGGGAGGGAGTGATGTCTCCCTTGAGTTGCTCTGCTCCTAGATGTCTGTTCCATGGGTGGGGAGGGGAGGAGAGGGAGGGAGTGATGTCTCCCTTGAGTTGCTCTGCTCCTAGATGTCTGTTCCATGGGTGGAATTGCCAACACCCTTTTTTTGTAGAGGGTTCTCCACTTGACCTTCTTAAGGTTTCACAGAAACGTCTGTGTCGTGTGTGAAGCGAACATGCACCAGGCTCCCTTTCGGGGCAGAACTCTCTCTGAGAAGAGAGGCATGCTATGCACTGGAGACATCCTTGAAGTCTACTCACTGTCACGGGGGCAGGGGGCTGGGGTGTGCATTTCCTGCTTACGTTGGTTCTTGGTTGCTGAAGAAAACACTTAGGGGCTTTGGGTTTTTTTTGTTTGGTTGGTTGGTTGGTTGGTTTTGCTTTTTACTTTATGGTTTGTATTTATAATTTCTTTCTGAAGCGATTTGCCAAGAGTTAATAGACCCCAAAGCTTTGTTAATAGCACAGAATATTTTTATATATACATATATATTCCTCCATGATTCTGTAATATTTTTTTAATTGTCCTATGCTGTGTTTGGTTCCTGGTTTGAGTACTTGTCTTTCAGAACTTGAAAAAGTGAGCTTGCTACATCTCTGTTCAAAGAGACACTTATTGAGTGATGTTTGTCCATACTTGTTGAGTTGATGCTTTGTGATTACAATAAAACACTGCTTCAGTTCACCAATATGTCTTTGGTTTCTTCTCATTTGGTCCCTTCCTTGAAGATTAAAGATTAACAAACAATGTCTCCTTGAAAATAGAGGGAGGAAGTTAAGCTTTAAAAAGAAAAGTTTGAAGTGAATGAGATAGCTTGGTGGGTAAAAGTTCTTGCCATCAAACCTGAGAATTTGAGTTCAAGCCCTGGGTATACACATGCACACACACACACACACACACACACACACACACACACATAATAAATTTAATTTTTTAAATAAAGCTAAATTATGTAGACTATTATATAAGTTGAACCTCATATAAGCTGAATGACCCCAACAGATCTCATTCCCTTCTTATAGTCCACCCAGTAATCAATTTCAGGTGGTATTTTAGCCAAGGATTGCCTACTTGCCTATCATAATCATGATTTGGCACACAGCTTAGCAGGGAGTCCCCGGACCTCTGAGTTTGCCTGTCCTTCCTATTTTAAAGACTAGCCATAGGAACCATTTCTCTGAAGAACATAACATCTATTTATTTTTAATTTTATATGTAAATTTATGTTTTGTCTACATGTGTATCTGGGTATTGTGTGTATCCCTGGTTCCCACAAAAGCCAAAAGATCACGTGGAGTTACAGATTGTTGTGAGCCATGTGAGTCCTAGGAATCAGTACTCCAGAAGAGCAGCCTGTGATCTTAACTGCTGAGCCATCTCTCCAGCCCTAAGAACATAAAATCTAAAGATGAGAGTGGCTAGACCTAGAAATGGGACAGTCCTGAGTTCAAAGACACCTGAGACCTAGACGATGGGATAGTTCCAAGTTCAAAGACACCTGAGACCTAGCAATGGGACAGTTCCGAGTTCAAAGACACCTCTGAGGCTGCAGTGCAGCTCGGTTGAGTGCCTGGTGCCTGCCTGGATTCCCAGAACCACCTAATCTGGGCATGGGAGCACATAATAGTCCTAGCCCTTGGAGGCAGGCAGATCACAAGTTTGAGCCAGTCTGGGCTACACAGTGAGTTTGAGGCTGATCTGGATTGAGGACACCTTATCTCAAATAAACAAAAATTGCATTTTAAATAACTGCAGTTAAAGAGACTATGGAATGTCTAGAACTTAAATGTGTTGCTTTGCACTGTTAACAGGACAAGTGATGACAAAAGGCATATTTTCTAGTCCCAGACTCCCACCCAAGACACGGGCACGATGGGCACTGGGGAAGGTGACAGGCAGGTCAGACGACAGCCTGCGGGGACCTGGATGAGAGGTGGGAGAAGATGGAAGGAAGAGGTTGGCAATAGCTTTTATGAAGGGTTACTAAACACTCAGAGCAAACGATACAACATGCGGCTTTTAACTCTGTTTGTCTCCGGGTGGAACTTGGCATACACTAACTCAGCCTCAGCATAGAATCTCCCTGTGTGTGTTGAAGACAGGGAGATGGTTGAAAGGAAAGTAGAAAAATATGAAAAGCACCCCTCAGCTGATAACAACTTTCACACAAAATCAGTAAGTTAAAGCTTGCCTGCTGCTCTCACGCTCTTAAGGAAGGACCCGTAGCACGCAGGATGAAGGAACACTGCAGCAATAACCAGCTCAAGGTGTTCTGTGCCTCCCCATCTAGTGGCGGTCACCATCACTGAAAGAGGCCACCAGATTAGCAGACATTCCAGAGGTGGGAGCTTTGGTTCCTCACACTGGATCTCCGTGAGAGTGACATTGGTCTACAACGGGTCACAAATGCGTTTGCCGTATGGGAGCACGTCCCATGTATGCAGTGGGAAAGTGCTTGCCTGGATGCCAGTAGAGTTTATGGTAAAAACACGTGAGGTCGGATGGATGGGTATTAATTTTAACCACACAGACAGACAGGATGCCAGAATCAGGGGGATTCAGGGAAGTCCCTGTGGTTCTGCTAATGTTGAGTTCAAGCCTTACAAATTAGATGTAGTGGGCTGATTTAAAGTCTAGGTCCCAGGCTGGCCACTGTTCAGTGGAATCTAAACTGACACATACTTTCCTTTAGCCAGAGCGTGTGTACAGTGTGTGTGTGTGTGTGTGTGTGTGTGTGTGTGTGTGTATGTGTGTGTGTGTGTGTAAATGATATTGGGACACTTCAACAGGGCTGGAATTTCCAATGTGTTAATGCCTTCCATTTCAGCTCGACACTTTGGCAGTAATTGTCTGGATTCCAAAGGCGTTTGAGTTTTAGACACTAACTCTCCCCCCACACTATTTTAATAACACAGAAAGCATGTAACCTTTTTTGATTAAGTTAATTTAGAAGTTAGAGATAGCAAGCCAATTTAATTGAAAAGAAACACGCTGGCATATTGCACCAGAGCGTACAGCAGGCATGGACCTTATTTTAAAAGAAATTTTAATTAAAGTATAATTATATAATTTCCCCATTCCCTTTCCTCCCAATCCCTCGTGAGAATCAGTTTTGGTAGTGGACATGGATGTGGAGAAAGAGGGCAATTGCTGGCACAGTCTTCATTTTATTTTTAGCAAACACCTTACATGAATATAGTTTTGTTTTTTTCTCTTTGTGCTTGAAGTATATGTTGTCAGGAATGCAAATAATCCTTTTACTGCATTAGTGAAATTTATCTTTGGGGGAATTGAATTTGCAAAAGTCTAATAAGCCACAGCTGCCCAACCCACTCCCAGATTTGGAAGCCAAAGGAGAAAAGTACTCACTGGTAGTAATTCACAGTCCTTGCAAATGGGATCTGCAGGGGCCAGACCTGGGCCCAGAGCCTTGAAGCAATTTTTCTGTAATGATGTGGGGGATGAAGTTAAACATTTAAAGAGCTGCCTGATTCGGGACCAAAAGGCCTCTTAGGAAAAACTTGTTCATTCTGCTTCTAAACGGGGAAGAGGAACCCCAGGAAGGGGAGAAGGCACATTGCACACGATGAGCAAACAGCTTGTTCGCTTCGTGCAGGAGTTCCATAGACAATTAGATAACCTGAGTACCATTTCTGGCCTATTGTGGCTGTATGATACTGACATATAATGAAATCCAAGTCCATTGGGTGACGATGCCAGTTTACCTCTCAGAATCACATGGAGGCAACGACCCCGGGGTGGGGGGTAATTGGGTATAGACTAGCAGTGATGTCCAGAGATGAAGCACCCTGCACGTAAGGTCGCAGAAGTCTTTGGCTACCCACCAGCAGGTAACTAAACTCTGCACCTCACTCAGGCGAGGGTATTCCTTAAGGAAGAATCAGGAAAGCTTGGGATAGGAAGCCTTCTCCACTTAGAAAATGCTCCCTCTTCTGCAGACTATGATCACAGGCCGGTTCATCTCCTTGGCAGAAGCTGACAGGTGAGGTTGGTAAGGAAGTTTGGGAAGAAGCCAGGATTGTGCTGGTCAGGCTTGAGCCGGAATCCAGCCCCACCACTCACTTGACACAGGTCACGAGTAAGTGGTAAATAAAGCTAAATGCACCTCCCCACTTTAAGCTTCCAGAGAAGTGAGATTAAACAATGAAAGCAAAGTTTCTACAGGAACCCCAGGTCTAGCAAGGCGACCATGTTAAACATCATCTTTGTCAATCAAAGGCAGCAGAGACCTTTGGTAAACTGCGTTTCAGATACTTTTCTCAATGGATTGCACTCAGCTTTTACAAACTGGAAGCCAGCTGTTTTGGAGATCAATACTATAGGCCTTGTGAGATCATTCTGAGGAGCAGCTGGGGAAGTTCAGCAAGTAGGCAGCAATTCCTGCCTTGAAGAGTTGGTGTTTGGGGCAGCATTCTCTCTAACGTGCCCAAGCCCAGTGGCTTCAGGTAAGATGCCCTGTGTGCCGTGGAAGGAAAGCACAGGAACTGCAACAGGAAGACTTGAGCTTCCACTGGCGTCCTCAGGCAGCCTTTCAACTGGAGCTGAGGCACCATACCATCTGCTAAGGACATGCAGAACCATAGTCCTTCCTGCAGGCAGCCATGGATCCAACCAATCAGGATCACCGGCACAACCGCTGAGGAACTTGACAGTCCTAACACCCCTCTCATGAGGTCAGTGGAGAAGTGCAAGAGATCACCTTAAGCAATCTTTGGAACCAGACACAAAGGTGCACTCAAAATACAGTTTTTCTACTAAGATTCCCCCTCACTTCAGGCCTAAAACCATCACAGAATTAGCAGGTGCTTAGCCTGATCAATGACTCTTTGGTGCACGTCTATGTTGCTGAGAATTCAAATAGTTTTCCCCCTTTTAGGTTGTTGGGATAGTTAGTCTGTGTTTCAGTCTTCATAAGGGCACATAAACCAAAACAAACGAAACCAAGCCGGAAATGCATCATTTAAGTTCCTTTTCAGAGTGTTACAGCCAGTTAAAGGAAACACGGAGAAGAAAGCAGCGCATAAGTTTGTGCTGGGCTCCGGGATCTGGAGGAGGTCATTCAAGGCTCTGGGGAATTGAAGGGTATCTCGCCTCCAGTCTGAAGTGAACCTTTAAAATGCATTCGTGAAGTTAATGATAGGGAGGCTTTGTGAGAACTTTCTGATCTTAATGAAGATGAAGGGGTGGGGGTCAACAGCAAACAGCCAAAACATTTTGAAAATTGAACACCCGGATAAAATGTTTTCATTAATTTGAGCCAATTTGTTTGACATCGGTCTGCTTCATTATCTGCTTGGGTAGACTTCTATAAGGAGATGTTGATGCTGAGGCAACGTCTCCCAGCCATCACAAAGTCTGTGTGTCTTCCGTTTCCTATGGTGTATGCAGAATGAAGACTTGATGAACACAGACTTAACACACCCACAGCTTAAAAAGGCAGACTTTTAGAGATGCAAGTTCCCAATAAAGGAGCGATAGTGAATTAAAATTGGGAGACCTGGCTTCTGGCCTCGGGTCCACTTCTAACTTGTTTACGAGTTTGCTTGTACAGGTCCCTGAATTCCCCCCCCCCCCACATATCTAAAATAAATAACTACAAGTCTGTTTCTAGGCCCGAATTCTATTCTGTTCTAAGGATGCGATGGTCCGGGCATTGTGGATCCCTGCTTTCCACCGTTCAGTTGTCACTCAATGGTACATCACATTCTACAGGGTTTCCCCCAATAAGAGTTCTAAGAATTCACTTTGATTATGGCTCTCCATGTACCATGCTAGGAACATTTGTTTCCCTTGAAAAGTGCCAACTTTGCTGATTGCACAATCCTATAACTTAAAGTCTAAATCATTCCCATTGTGCTCCCTGGCCAAGGGTTCCCCTGGGAATACGTTTACAATCTAGACTTGAGACTCAGAAGTATAATTTTCTAAGGGGCAAGGTAAATAGAGCCTTCTGATTATCAGTTAGGTTACCAAACCAAGTGCTCTGCCTACTTGGAGGAAAACCTCACATAAGTCAGGGGTTTGGAGGCCATATTTATCCCAGGACAGCACCCTGTCTTCACAGGGTGTCAGCTCCAGATTGGTACCCCATTCACACCTCTATCAGGATCCTTCCATCACTATTGCATATGCAGCATTGTGATGGCATCAAGGTGACAGAGCGGGTAGGTCATATGGTCACTTATAAACGGCCTCATTGCCTTTAAGTGGGACCTTCCTGATCTAAGTAGGCTTCTGGAAGCCCCTGGATTGTGGTGCCAGCTGAGTCCCTGTGATGAGGTAATGCTCATGTATCTCATGTATACATCTTAGTCAAGATGAATCACTGTCCCCTTTTAAATGAGAAGAGTTCGGTCTATTTGACTTGCCACCAAATTACTATTAGCCACCACATCGAGTCCCACTCAGTGTTAGTCTCTCCTGCTGGGAGGTAGTATATTTATTACTGACAGTTCCTGGTCATGGAAAGCCAGAGTCCATGCCGCTGAACTCAAATGTAGCTAATATTGACTGTGAGATGCTCACAGAGAATACATAGAGACTTGGGTGAGGCCACTTCCTTTGGTCAAAGGCAATTTCTATAGAAGGATTTCATTATTAGACACCAGGGACTAAAATTTCCAGTACTGGAGAGAATAAGTTCTTTGGTCTCAACTAGGTAGTAGTCCCATCATGTTTAGCAGGCTTTTTCTTGTCCATTTCATGACCATGGGACCTTATCACACCCTAAGGATGAAGATGGCAGAGCAGAGGTTATGGACCTGAGTTTTGGCATCATATCTGAGTTGCCAGTCAGTCTGGGACAGCCTATCTCTGTGCTTCTTAAGGAAACACAATGTCCATTCTCCTGCACACACTCTCAGCTCTCCATATGCATGGAATCAAAGTCATTCTAACACAGGAACCAGCACAAATAACCCTGTTCCCACGTGTCCTATGAGATAAGTACACTTATCAGTCCCATCTCAGAAAGAGAGCTCCAAAGCTTGGATCATGACTTACTCAGGGTCACACAGCTGGTATTGGTGGAGCCTCCTGAAACTTGGGACCATCTGGAGCCAACGTGATGCCTGATCCAATGGAAGGAGGTATTGATGGAGGAATGTCTATATGTTACTTTCATTATTAATAAAGAAACTGCCTTGGCCATTTAAGAGACAGAAAATTAGGTAGGCGGAGTAGACAGAACAGAATTGTGGGAGAAAGGAAGCAGAGTTGGGGAGTCGCTTCAGGCAGTTGCCATAGTGAGTCGCCATGCCTCTCCTCTCAGAGATGGATGCAGGTTAAGATCTCTCCTGGTAAGCGATCCACCTCATGGTGCTACACGGATTACTAAATATGGGTTAATCAAGATGAGTAAGAGGCTGAAATTAATGGGCCAGGCAGTATTGAAAAGAATACAGTTTCCTTGTAATTGTTTTGGGTAAAGCTAGCCAGGTGGCAGAACGCAGCCCTGCCGCTCCATCTACAGAGGCATGGTCTCTCCCTGGATCTGATGGGAAGAATAGCTGGTGTGTAGTTACCAGCCCACATATTTTAGAAGAACTGCCCTAAAGACTAGTTCCCTAATGGAGACCCATGTACTTATAGAGACAAGAACCCATATTTTTCTGAAGAAAAAGTCTGAAGTTACTATATTCTCAAGTCTAGGTAAGCTTCAAAATCCCTCAAGCATTTCTGACTGTGCAAAGGCTATGGGGAGAGATGTTCAAGAGAGGGAAGATAGAAGACACTGGTATACACACACATACATACACACATATACACACATACATGTACACACATACACATACATACATCTACACACAGAGAGAGAAAGAGAGGTGGTGCCGACAATTGTCTATATTCTGTCAATTATGTTTTAAATAAATGCTGATTGGCCAGTAGTCAGGCAGGAAGCATAGGTGGGACAACCAGACAGGAAGTAGAGGTGGATCAATGAGAACAGGAGACTTTTGGGAAGAGGGAAGCTCCCTCTTCAGTCCTGTCCAGACACCAAAGAAGCAAGATGTGACTACGCCACTGAAAAGGTACTGAACCATATGGCTAACAAAGATAAGAATAATGGGCTAATGTAAGTTATAAGAGTTAATAAGAAGCCTGAGCTAATAGGCCAATCAGTTTATAGTTAATATAGACCTCTATATGATTTCTTTGGGACTTGATTGTGGGAAACGGGCAGGACAGAAACTGCCAACAACAGAGAGAGAATGTGGAGTTAACATATTAACCTGTAACAGGGTAACATTGCTCTTACTAAACATCAGATCATAATAAAAATAAAAGCCAATGCTGGGGATGAGTTACTTCTTTTGGAGCTGTTAGCCAGGGAGGTCCTGTCAATTATGGTTTCTATGCTGTGATGAATCATAACAAAAGGCAACTTGGGGAGGGAAGGGTTTATTTAGTTCATGCTTCCACAGCACAGTTTATCCTCAAAGGAAGTCATGACAGGAACTCAAACAGGGCAGTGATGTGGGATTTTCCTTTGTATGCTGTTATTACCATTAATGAATAAAAAAAAACTGCTTTGGACCTATAGCAGGGCAGAACTTAGCTAGGTGGGGAAAACTAAACTGAATGCTGGGAAGAAGAAGGCAGAGTCAGAGAGAAGCCAGACATGCTGGAACCTTGCCAGTAAGCCACAAGCCTCATGGTCAAATATAAAATAATGGAAAGAGGTTAAATTAAGATGTAAAAGCTAGCCAATAAGAAGTTAGAGCTAATAGGCCAAGCAATGATTTAATTAATATAGTTTCTGTGTAATTATTTTGGGAGTCTGGGCGGCTGGGAAATGAACAAGGGGCCTTCCTTACAAAAGGCAGGAATCTGGAGGCCAGAGCAGATGCAGAGGCCATGGAGGAATGAATGCTGCTTACTGGCTTGCTCGCCATGGCCAGCTCAACCTGCTTTCTTTCTCTCTCTCTCTCTCTCTCTCTCTCTCTCTCTCTCTCTCTCTCTCTCTCTCTCTCTCTCTTTCTTTCCTCTCTCTCTCTCTCTCTCTCTCTCTCTCTCTTTCTTTCCTCTCTCTCTCTCTCTCTCTCTTTCTTTCCCCTCTCTCTCTCTCTCTCTCTCTCTCTCTTCTCCTTTTTTAGTTTTTTGAGATAGGGTTTCTCTGTAGCTTTGGTGTCTGTTCTGGAACTAGCTCTTATAGACCAGGCTGGCCTCAAACTCACAAAGATCCATCTGCTTCGGCCTCCCAAGTGCTGGGATTAAAGGTGTGCACTACCACTGCCTGGCTAATAAGTTCTTTTTATTTTTTTCAACCTGCTTTCTTATAGAAGCCAGGATGACCAGCCTAGTGATGGTACCACCAACCAAGGGCTGTGCCCTCCCTCATCAATTACTAATTAAGAAAATTCCCTACAGACTTTTCTTCAGTCAGATTTTCATGGAGGTATTTTCTTAATTGGAACTCTCTCAGCGTGGGTCAAGTTGGCATAAAACTAGTCAGCACAGGTCCTGTGGACTCCCAAACACTGCACACTGTTTCCGTTGTCCTTGATTGCCCTCCAGAACCTGAGAGTAAGGCTCTGTTGTTGAAGACACCACATGTTTGCATCATAAAATGGGACAAAATCAAGCTCTTACAATTCCAGAAGCTTCAGCCCTACTGACTGGCTTTCATACTGCTACAAGGTGCTACACAGGCTACCAGAGGGGAAGAGTGAGTATCAATCATACTCCGCTGTGAACCCTGTGAGATACAATACTCACAGATCTGGAGAGACATGCCAACTGGTGTAGTAGAGGCATGAGCATAATGGGAGTATCCAACAACTTTCTGATTGGATTTAAGTCCTACTCTGTAGGATGAAGCCCATAGCTGGCACCATTATTCAGCTAAGAACCTACAATTAGGTAAGATCATAGACCCTGGGGAAAACCTACTGCTACTGTGCTGCCAAATGACTCCTAATGACTTATCATTATACCCATAGATGAAGAATCTCTCATCCCTTACCTGAAAAACTTCTATTTGCATAGATGGTAATTAACAGTGACCCACCTCTAGCTACAGGGTAGAGAATAAGAGCCCGCAGAATTCTCAGCCCTCAAAGGAACATAGATGCTGCACTCCATCCCCAAGGCTCAGGGATCCCTCCGATGAAAGAGAGGGCAGAAAGAGTGTAACAATCTGATGTGGTAAATAACAACAAAGAAACATTATCTTCTGAGTACAGTATGGCAGTCACAATTCTGCAAGCCTAAGCCAGACCAAATGCCAGAATGGAGAGAAAGATGAATTAGGCACAGAATCCCACCCCTAGCCATGGAACTACTTGTAATTATTAGCCAGTAGTGGGAAAAAGAGATCATTTGTTTTTCTAAGAGTGCAGCCCCTGGTAAGTCAACCATGCAACAATGGAAGACCACACATCCAAGAATATTTGGGTGGCACAAATTGGTCTTGAAAGCTTAATAATAATTTTTAAGAGTGGGCAGAGGAAAGGGGACAAATTGGAAATTAATTAGGGGGTGTTATGACGTGGACATACGGGTCAGTGCTGTCATGTCGGGGACAGTCTTAAGAGGGAGGACCAGGGATAAGAAGATGAAGAAGACAGCAAGCTGGGACCAGGAGGACTTGTACAAGCTATGCCTATGCCAAGCAAGCTTGTTAAGAAGAAAGGCATCGTGTACACTATTTCCAGAAAAATGGGATAAAGTCAGCAGAAAGCTATTGTACAATGGGATGAAGTGAGTAAGAAGATAATCAATCGGAACTGTACAAAGGGAACACAGATATCTCAAGCACACCACAGACCAGGCGCAAGGCAGCCTCGGAACTGATAGTCACCACCCCTTAGGGCAGAAAGAGTCGGGTTCTCAGGACCAGGAACAACAGCTTTCCCAAGGCCCTGGCCCCAGGCTATTAAGGGCCTTGCTAAGCATATTCCTGTTTTTAGAAAAGTAACTAGGAACTACACTCCTTCCCCCTCCATTGGGGCCTCAGGGAAAAGTCTTGGATTGGCCTGGCTCTGAAAAGAGGTATAATTTAAAAGAAAGGAAAATTTACAGGAAACTATCAAATAGCTAATAGAAAGTTCTAAAATAAGGATAAGGCAAATGGAAGCAAGGGAGGCCACTGAGCTCGGCGAGGGGTCAGACCAAAGCCCTTGACAAGCACAAGAGGTAGAGTCTTCCAGCTGCTGGACTTTGGAAGCTGGAATTGTGTCTGGTGAGAAGACTTGAAATACATGACATTGGAAACATGTTTGACTTCCTCCCCAAACACAGGCATGGAGGCAGAAGTTACAGAGGTTTTCAAAGGCCTCTAGCGAAGGCAAATGTCAAACAGCCAAGCCTTCTTCCTGCAAAAACATGGAAAGGTTTGAAAAGGAAAAGTTCACATTTCTACAGTTAACACCTGCAAGGGATTGACAAAAGCTGAATCCCATTTCAAAGCTCAAATTCTATTTCGAGGACAAATATGTAAAATGCTATCTCAAAAAGCTAATTCGCTTAATACAGGGTAGAAAAAAAAGGGGAAGTCAGTTTATGCAAATAAAGGATGACTTGAAGTTACTCCGAGAAGGAAGGGGATGGGGTTACTTTTCCAAGTCTTTCATCACAGGATGGGATATAGATGGTATAGATGGTATAGATCAAGCCTCAACAAGAACCACAAGCCTCCAATGTTGGCTGCTGCACTGACCGCCTTCCCAAACACCTCTGCAAGGTCCATCTTCTTCTCGACATCATCTTCGCTAGTCCTGCGCGGAAGCCCTAGAGATGGGGCCAGTGAAGGATATGGAGAGAGAATGGGGGTCTGTGGGTAGCTTTGCTCAGAGGAGCCCATCTGTAGCCTTCCAGAGCAACCGGATCGACAGTACGATACAAGTGACTTCACTGATGCTTACAGTCCAGGTCTGCCCACTGGGTCACAACCGATAGGACTAGGCAAAACAAGCTGGTTTTTAATATCCTTCACTGCTGTGGCCGTGTGGCACCCAAGGGAAGGGAAATGCATGTGTGTTTGAAACAGGCAAAGACTTCTTTCTCCGGGGCCTTCTGCCCTGACATGGGCTTCTGCTTCTGAAACCCTGCTCATTTAGTTATGACTTTCCCATGACTTAGAAGCACACTTTGTAACATGAGTGTTCAGTGTGGCATGGCATGCTCCCTGTCCAGCCGTTTGATCTCCTGTGCTCTTTCGGAGGAGGCACAGAACAGCTGGTCTCCAGCTCCCAGCGTCTTATAAGTTACTACTCCGGAGACCTTTCACACTTGGGTGAAACAGTAGAAAGAAGGCTGGCATTGATTATATTCAGGAAATACTTACGTTGAAATTTCTATATGTCAGACACAAATATTACCATCATCTTTATAAACCTTAATTCATCTAATCCTCAAAAGCCTTATGGAGTAGGCTCTGTTGTCAACCCTATTCCACAGGTGAGAATTGTCTCGGCGGCTCTCAACCTTCCTAATGCTGTGACCCTTTAATACAGTTCCTCAGGCTGCAGTGACCCCCACCCACAAACATAAAATTATTTTTGTAGCCACTTCATAGCTGTCATTTTGCTACTGCTATGAATTGTAATATGAATATCTGTGCATCCCAATGGTCTTAGGCAACCCCTATAAAATTGTCATTCAACTTCAAAGGAGTTGTGACCCACAGGTTAAGAACCACTGGTCTATCACAAGGCAGAACCAGGATTTTACTGAGTTATCTTAACCAGTAGCCAGTAGTAGTTATCTTAACTGAGTATCTTAACCTGGCTATGATTTGGATAAGTGTCTCCAAAGGAGTTTGGTCCCAGGATGATGTATCAGAAGGCATAGAAGCCTTGCAAAGCAGGGGGGGGGGGGGACCATACTAGGCCATACCCTCCAAACAGATTACAGAAGCACATTTTTTCCTCTTTCTTTTTGCTTCTGGGCTGTGGCATAAATTCCTCTGTGTGCTTCTCCTTGTTATGATGCACCATCCCCACAAGAGGCCCAAAGGAAAGTGGCCCCCTGGGCTCTCTTAAACCTTTAGCCAGAATAAAAATCTTTGTCCTCAATAATAATAATTGCCTCAAGTATTTCTTTACAGTGATAGAAATCTAACACCAGCAGCACCCAAGGCACAAGTGGGACAAAGGTGGATGAAGCAATTTATCAACAATACTAAGAGTTACACAGAAACATTTCTAAAAGTGGTGGAGAAATGGCTCAGTGGGGAAGAGGACCCAGGTTCGATTCCCAGCACCTACATGGCAGATTACAAATGTAACTCCAGTCCCATGGATCCAGTGCCCTTTCTGGCCTCTGTGGGCACCAAGCATGCACATGGTGCACAGATTGGCATTCAGGCAAAGCCTTCGTCCACAAAACAAAAAAAAATTAAAAATAAAGGGGCATTTAAAAAGAGAGGAAAGCGTTGAGAAATATTTGTGTACACTCTACAGATGTGTCTTGGCCTGAGGCGCCTTCTGACTTGTTTAATAAAGAGCCGAATGGCCAATATCTAGGCAGGAGAGAATGGGGGGGATTTCCGGGAATGCAGAGGAAGAGGAGGAGGAATCTAGGCACTCAGGATTCACCAGCCAGACACAGGGAGAACAGGATGTATAAGACAGAGACGAGGTAACAAGCCACCTGGCAGAATGTAGATTAAAAGTTATAGGTTAATTAAGTTATAAGAGCTAGTGGAAAGCCTAAGCTAAAGGCCAAGCTTTCATAATTAATAAGTCTCTGTCATTATTTGCAGGCTGGTGGCCCCGACAAGAAAGCACCACTGCAGGGGAGTGGTGTAGATTGTTCATTACACGGGTTTTACCTCTGGGTTTCGAAAGTAGTCATTTTTAAGCTTTGTGGAACACATGCAATGGTAGAATGATAGTGTCTGATGGAAAGCTAACCCGTCAAGTCTGTATCTGTTCTTAAGCCATCACTTACATTTATATTCCTCTGATCATGAGAGCGATAGATACGTACAGTGGGAAGAATCAAAAAAGTACACCACCGCCGGGCGGTGGTGGCGCAGGCCTTTAATCCCAGCACTCGGGAGGCAGAGGCAGGCGGATCTCTGTGAGTTCGAGACCAGCCTGGTCTACAAGAGCTAGCTCCAGGACAGGCTCTAAAAAAGCTGCAGAGAAACCCTGTCTCAAAAAGCCAAAAAAAAAAAAAAAAAAAAAGAAAAGAAAAGTACACCACCCAAAGCCAATCCCATTCCCGAATCCCGCTACCCAGAAGTCTCTGGTGTTTTCAGAGAAGTGTGTTCTATCTGTCTTCCCATGTGCATATCCATCCATCTGTCTGTTGACTGGCTTATAAAAAGTGTCTCTTCACACCAGAGGGATACACACTATTCATGGGAAAACAATATATACTTATTTTAATGTTCCAGTATGTGCTAAGTATTCTCCTAGAGTTGTGAAAATCATAAAAGCAATACAGCATTATCATAAAAACATTATTAGGCCAGAAGTAAATCATCAATAATATATGCCAGAGGTTTTTTTTTTAAGACTGCCAGAAATGTTCTTGTCTTTATTCATGCTAAATGGTAGAGGAACTTAAAAGCACAATTTTTATTTTAATAGTGTTTTTATTAATTATTTGAGAATTTTATACAATATATTTTGATCATATTCATCTCCCATCCCAATTCATCTCAGAATCCCAGATCTTCCTCACTCACCCAACTTCATGCTCTCTCTCTCTCTCTCTCTCTCTCTCTCTCTCTCTCTCTCTCTCTCTCTCTCTCTCTCTCTTTCTCTCTTTCTCTCATTGAGGCCAGTTTGGGTTTATCTGACTACTTCTAGGCATGGAAACTGCCCTATTGATATAGTAGGTGCTACACCCTTAAACAAGTTTAATGTCCCTCTTTCAGCAGCAACTGAAAGCCAGTACCTCCTCAGCTAGGGGAGGAGCTTCATTCTGTCTGCATGCCAGAGTTCTTAAGACCACAAACGTTCAGTCAGTTGAAGTCACCATGGTGTCCTCTCTCATGACTTTATTATATTTTCTGCACTACCCATTAGGCTGACACCAACGTTTGCTCCTCGAGCTTGTGTTCCGATCAATCAAGGTGGCGCCACCACTGCTTCACGATTACTTTATTAGTGATCTGATTCTAAAGACCAATTCTAAGGCAGACAGACCAAAGAGCAGAAAGGATAATTATCACTGTGATTCTTCTAACACTGCTCAGAGAGTTTTCAGGAAACTTGCCCCAGCCATGGAGCATGCTGTACCTGGAATACGGAGATCCACAAAATACCTTGTTTAACTAGGAACAAAGAAAGAAATGTTTCATACAGAAGAAAGCAATCAATCCTTAGTTGAATTTTCTTGTAGGTCAGCACACAGTGATCTCCAGCATCACAACTGACTGGATCCGTGATGTCACAGCCTTGAAGACAGCTTCCTCTTGACTGTCCCAGTAATTTTGCCGTAGGGATTGTCGAGTGGCAGCAAAACCTGTAAAGAAACCACAGGGAAACTTCAGGGGTTTGAGGACAGCGTTCTCCTTTCTAAGACCCAGGATTAAAGCAAGGATGTTACGGGTTGTCATGAACGAAACTGAGTACTGGGCAGTAAAATTACCTCAAGTCCAGCTGTGCCAGGTTTTCCTTGGGAATAGTCAATGCGTTGATGTTTCGGAAAATATAGGATATTTGAGAGTGTTCTATGCTGTTTGGGGCTATCGTGTATATGTATGTACATGTGTGACATCCACTTATTTGCTCGTGTGTGTGTGTGTGTGTGTGTGTGTGTGTGTGAACTTGGAAGAGGGTTGTGTGTATATGTGTATGATATTCATGTATTTGTTCGTGTGTGTGTGTGTGTGTGTGTGTGTGTGCATGTGAGAACTGGGAAGGGGTTTGTGTGTGTCCCACTACTCTTGTGGCAGTCAGAGGGACATTTTGTGTAGTTGCATCTCTCTTGTACCTTTATATAACTCAGGTCACCAGGGCTTGTGTATCCCTTGCTTTTCCTGCCAAGCCGTCTTCCAGACCTCCACCTTGTTTTTGAGACAGCGTCTCTCATGGAACTTAGAGCTCATCAGTTTAGCAAGGCTGGCTGGCCAGTGAGCTCCAGGGGTCCTACGGCCCCCACTTCCTCAGTGCTGTAATTATTGACGCATGTCGCAGCTGACACACGTCACAGATGACACGTCACAGCTGACACATGTTACAGCACGTGGCTGTTTACATGGGTGCTGGGGAACTAAGCTTGGGTTCCCATGCTTACTCAGTAAGTGGTTTACTAACCAAGCCACTTCACCTGCCCCCAAGAAGCATTTTTGTTTGTGTGTTAGTTCTAATTGAATTATACAGTCCTGCTTTTACAAAGGCAATGAATAAATTTGACCTTTTTAGATGACTCACTTTGGATATCATTGGTCATAGCTATAAAGCAGCCATTCCCTGCAGATCACCTGAGGGCCACAGGGCTGGGAGTGTAATGCTAAACAGATCCAGACAGCTGGGCTTAGAGTCTTTCTGTCTTCCCACCCTGTCACTTGTCACTCCCCTGATGTCACTGGGCCTCAACTTCTGGCTTCTCATATGTTGCCTTCACATGGTACACATATGGGTAATTATGAAGCTATCCCCCTCAGTGTGAGGTCCATTATTATTATTATTATTATTATTATTATTATTATTATTATTATTATTATTACAGAGAACTCAGGGCTTCCTAGTTCCTGGTCCTGCCGGGATCTAGGAAGGGTCATCTTCTGCAGCTTCTTTTTATATTCCTCCCAGCAACTTCGAACCCCTCCACAGTGACTCATCCACGTCCAGCTCTGGAGGCGATGGATACGTCCAAAGGCCCAGTGGACCTCTCAGAAGCTCTCTCGACTTCACTGGGAGCCATTCATCAGATCCTTTTCTGTTTGGAGCTCATTGTTTGCCTCTGGCAGACATGGTCCAGACTGTTTTCTATCCTTGCCTTTCAGCGAGTAATCACACAAAAAGTGTTCTGACCTCGTTCACAAATGAGGCTCATTGCCATCTTTCCCTTCCTTAAGATAAATAGTGCTATCTGTCCTTTCAGATCAATGAACTTGGGTCCAAACTTTCCCTCTCCTGCCATCCTGGGCCCTAGATCATTTCTTATAAGATACGTAAGCCTCATGCTTGTTTTCCAGCGCCCGGGCAAGCATCCACCGTGGCTGATGGTGCAGAGCCAGCGGAACCCACCAGCACTGTTTGCAAAAGAGAAATCAGGTGTCTGGTCAGAGGGGTTGAAAGGCTCCTGGGTCAGAAGTCCCAGAGTGTAAGAGCTCCTCTTCTGTTACCCTTGTACGTCCAAGCATGTGGGCTCCGTTAGCAGGGACGGCCTCTTCGCTACTCCCGCATATACAGTAAACACAGTTCCCCAAAATGATGCTGCAGATGGCTCAAAGTGCCAATCACTGAAAAATGTCCGTGGGGCAGGGTCAGTTCTGATCTCCCAGGAAGTGACCGAAGAGGCCACCAATCAAAGCTCCTTGGCTGCCTCATCGGACAATCTGGTTGTCACGGCTAAAAAGAAGCCAGAGCGGTGTATTTCCTGAAACAAAAGTTCCCTTTGAAAACACGAACTTCTTAGTCTTGCCATCTGTAGCACAAACACACTTTCATCTCTCCCAAGTGTATTGTGCGCTCCTGAATTGGCTACTTAATCAAAAGGTGGCCGCGATAAAAGAGAATGAAAATGCAATCTTGCCTTCTCCTTGTCGCCTCGCCATGGAAGAATAATGCAGCTGCGACCTTCCATGCCACTTCCCAAGGAGATCTCAGAGCTGTTTCCTTGGGCACACTCTGTTCCTTCTCTTTGTTCCCCCTGCAACTCACAGCTCTCCTCTATAATCACTCATCCACTTCTAGAGTGCTCAGCCTCGGGCCCTGAAAGACCCAGCGCTGAAGAGGGTTCTAATCAGTGCCAGCTATAAATACTCCCCACAGGCAGCAGCTGCTACAGGTTTTAGGCGGTGATATTGTCCCCAGTTGACAAGGAAACTGAATGGAGATGAGGCAGAAATATGCTTTCGGTGTTTTGAAAGCCCTCTTACCTCCTCCTTGTTGATCAGTCCCATTTTGGACATGTCGATGTTAAAGTAGTGGATGTTGGGGAGGCTGATTTCCATCTCCTCTATCTGGAATCCACAAGAGCTTATGTTATGCTTGGCACTGGAGAGTCTCTCCCTTCCTCCGTCTACCCCGCCCATCTTCACCACTTCCTGTCACCATGATTGTATCTTTAAGGTACTCTCCCATGCTCCTCTGCTGCCCATCACTGTATCACCGTCCCCCACTAGTCTTCCTATGAGACAGGTGGCAGGCCTATTCTTCTGCCCCTCAGTATAAAAACTCTGAAAAGCTCAGGCTCCCAGGATTATCCCTAACATCCATAGGCCTTAGGATAAGTGTAAAACTGCAAACCCATATACATGGCAAAGGTTTACTCTGCTTTTCTAATTTACAAAAATACTTTTGCTAAGCGTATAAGGTCAGGTTGTGATTTAAAATCCTGACCCTTTGTGATACTGTGTCAGGACTTGGGAAAAGCCAGCCCCAGGCCTTGGGCCAAACTATCTTCTCTCCTGGATTATATGGATGGATATTCTCCTTGTACAACAAGCCACATCCATTTCTCTGGTCCCTAAGAATATGCACCCCAGTGGCAGGAGCCTCCAAGGACAAAGCTGGTCTCTAGGAGAGATGTGCCCAAGCTTCCGGGCTATTGGGTAAAAAATCCTGGGGCAGCCATGAGCCCCTGAAGAGCTTGCTGCCTTAGCTTTACCAGCTCTGCCCAGAGCAGGCAGCAGAAAGCATGGAGGATTGCTGCAGTGCTAGGCCAAGGTAGAGAAGTCCCTCTGGTCCTGGCGATGCTTCTCTCCCTTCATTCCACATGGCCTTGGCCATACTTCTATAACATCATTCCACCAGACTCCTGGCCTGTGGTCTGTCATGCTTTCTATCATACTGCTACCAGTGATGACTCTAGAATGCAAATCCTGTCGTGCTGTACTTTGCTGTAACAACCCAGTGACCTTCGGTGGCTCTCCAAATAAAGCATAGACTATAAATAAGCCTAGAAATGTCCTCTTGACTCGTTGCCACTGTATGCCTGCACTCAGGAAAATACTTCCTTCCTAGCATGCCACAGATGGCTGCCCCTTGACAGTAAATGTCTATGTCGGGCTCTCTTCTGTCTCCACATTTGTGCTGCTGCTTCTGCACCCTTGAGTATAAACCCAGATTACTCTTGCTTGTTTCTGAAGACTTAGCACACCCCTCTCCTTCTAGAAAATCTATCTGGTGCTGCCCTTATACCTGAGTTAGACTCTCTTCCCCCGTATGTCCATTTAGCCTATTGCCAATACATTTTTAAACTTCCTGTTTTCTTCGTTCAATTAATGATGGATTCTTAGACTGTAGGGACAATATCTAGCTTGTGCTTGTATCCCTTGGGTCCTGCTAGAGATACAATGTCCAGAAATATCAATAGATAGATGGATAGATGGGTGGGTGGATAGATGGATGGATGGGTGGATGGGTGGGTGGGTGGATAGATGGATAGATGGGTGGGTGGATGGGTGGATAGATGGATGGGTGGATGGGTGGGTGGGTGGATAGATGGGTGGGTGGGTGGGTGGATAGATGGATGGATGGGTGGGTGGGTGGGTGGGTGGATAGATGGGTGGGTGGGTGGATAGATGGATGGGTGGATGGGTGGGTGGGTGGATAGATGGGTGGGTGGGTGGGTGAATAGATGGATAGATGGGTGGGTGGATGGGTGGATAGATGGATGGGTGGATGGGTGGGTGGGTGGATAGATGGGTGGGTGGGTGGGTGGGTGGATAGATGGATGGATGGGTGGGTGGGTGGGTGGATAGATGGATAGATGGGTGGGTGGATGGGTGGATGGGTGGGTGGATAGATGGATGGGTGGATGGGTGGGTGTATAGATGGATAGATGGATGGGTGGGTGGGTGGGAGGGTGGAAGGAAGGAAGAATGGAAGGATGGAGTAAATTTCTCTACATCTATCATTCATACCTTGAAACGTATAACCTCTGTCTAGTTATCTCTCCCTCAAGGCATGGAAGTGGCCTGAATTTGAAGTTTAAATCTGCAGTGGGCTGAGGAAGCTCAAAGAATTTTCACCAGACCTGAAGCACCGTGGCAGCGGCCTGTGTTTTTAGGCTGAACAGATTTTTCCATTTTCTGCTCTTCTCACTTGCTATAACAAGCTTTTGAACAACAACAGATGTCACTTCTCATGTGTCTTCCACTTTCCTATTTTAACACTCCACTCTTCCTTAGAGCTGACAGGAGACACAGTTTCTCTCCGTCCTCAGAAGGGCAAGTGACAAAGCATACCTCAGGAACCTGGTTCAGGGACAGCACTTGTATGTCATAGAGTGTCTTCTGCACGGAAGGTGAGTATTCGCCTTTGTCGTAGGGCCCAGCAAATTTCTGCAGGACGATGTCCCGGACAATGCCCCTAGAACACAGAATAAGAGAAGACTGAAGGAGCTGGTGTAATCTGTTAGGAAAGCTAAGAAGTAGAAAACGCAAAGTAGAAAATTAGAAGTACCCCAAAACCATTGAATGGATGGTTTTAGGAAGGATTATTCTCCTGTAATGCCAAAATGAAAATAAGCAAAATTCACTTCACATCTCCTTCTTGTGCTCTCTCTCTCTCTCTCTCTCTCTCTCACACACACACACACACACACACACAGCACCTAACTGTTCTCGTAGAGTGATACCAATGCCAATCAGCATTTCAGCATCAACCGTCTACCATGTATGCAGACTGTGTGAGAAACACACACCCAACTCATAGCCTCTCCCTGATTTGCAGGGCTATATCCTTGAACTATCTCCTCAGGGGTCTTAGTGTCATCCTGTTTGCCAAACACCTATGTGATTAAAATCCACGAATCTCTAATGCAGTTAAGGGGTGCTGTGATTATCCCCCATTCAGAGATGATGACTCTTCGCTCACAATTTAAACCATCTCCTCTGAGTCCTTTGTCTTTAGTGGGAGGCCTGGAGCTCTCCCCTGCTTGGCACCTTCAATCTGAGGATCTTCTCAGCATTGATACAGAAGGCTCCAGCTACCCAGGGAGAGCACTAGGGTGAGGCTCTTCTTCGAGCACTTAAAAGCCTGTCGCGTAATAAAAAGAGCAGATAAAACTAGCAGTGGGAGGATGCTCTGTGCAGAAGGAACAGCTCCAGCTCCTCTCGGGGTAGAAGTGTCTAAGGATTAGCGTTTCAGCAAAGAAATGAGATCTGAGTGTTCAGAAGCCTACAGTCCCTTGTCAGAGACAGCATAAAACTCACACCTTTACATGGTTCAAGCATTTGTCATTTACTCTTTGTGTGAGTCTGTGTGTGTATCTGTGTTCCTGTGTGTGTCTGCGTGCCTGTGTGTGTCTCTGCATGTGTGTCTTTGTCTGTATACCTGTGTGTGTATGTCTGTGTCTATGTACCTCTGTGTGTGTGCCTATGTGTGTCTGTGTCTGTGTGCCCCTTTGTGTGAGGCTGTGTGTGTCTCTGTGTGTCTGCATGTGTGTCTGTGTCTGTGTGCCTGCGTGTGTTTGTGTCTGTGTGCCTGTGTGTGTGTCTGTCTGTGTGCCTTTGTGTGTGTGAAACTGTGTGCGCCTATGTGTGTGTCTGTGTGTCTGTGTGTGTCTGTGTGCCTGTGTGTGTCATCTGTGTGTTTGTGTGTATCTGTCTGTGTGCATATCCATGAGTGCAGACGCATGCATGCATGTGAGCATCCATATGGAGTATAGAGGTCAGCCTCGGGTACATTTGTCAGACGCTTTAAGACCAGTTCTTTGATATTTACCTGGAATTTTCCACTTATTCAATCAGGCTGGATGTCCCGCGAGCGTAGGAAAGTGCCTGGCTCCATTTCCCCACCGCTGGATTACAGCTATACACCCTGATGCCAGGCTTTTATGTGTGAGTTCTGATGCAGATCCCCATGCTTGCTGTACAAATACTTTACTGAATGAGCTCTCTCCTCAACCCCACTAACAAAACACTTACAGGAATATCAGAGAACATGGAGCTTAGCCCGTGAGGGACCAATTGTCACCATTTTCCCAAAACCAAGGGGTTTTCTGGGACATACAAGTTTCAGTATTGAAACCAAGAAAGTCTCTGGCAAGCTGGAAGGGATTGGAACCTTAGTTCAGGGCTTCTGTATTGCTGGAAGGCTAGATGTTATCTTCATTGATGGAGTACAGCAGCAGAAATGTCACTTGGGATGTTAGCAATGCAAATTCTCCCAGGGGCCCAGGAGTGAGCCCAGTGACCTTTATTCTAATAATGTCTTGAGTAATTCCACTGCACACTAATGACTGAGAGTCACTGACACAATTTGAAAAAGAGAGCCCGGGAAGATAGCTTTCCACGTGAGGTTGGGGATCTAAGTTCCATCTCCAGCGCCCACATTAAAAGCTGCAAATTATGCTGCATGCTTAACCCTAGCACTGAGGAGAACACAGAAAGATCCTGGGCTAGCCAGCAAGCCTAGCCTAACAAGCAAGTCCCAGGCGTTATAAGAGACTGACACAAACACCGAGGTGGATAACTTCTGGGAAAAGCCATCTCAAGTTGTTGTCTGGCCTCCACATACACATGCATACAAGTGCATGCATACTTACACACTTATACACACACACACACACACACACACACACACATACACGGGTGGGGGTAGGGTTCCAAAGAACTAGGAAGTTGAGTTGACTAGCTGCTAAGTTTCTTCTTTGACCCAAGACTCCATTAAGCTGGCCCCGTCCTTGCTCCCAGTGCTGGCCTCTCATACCATGTAGCCTCAAAGTCCACGTCCCTTCTCTGGTAGCGCCACTTGCAGTAGACTTGAGTGGCAAAACATCGGTCCTTCACCTCAGGGAGCGTGGTAAACTGGTCCTTGATGAATCCTTCAAATCCCGACTGGGTTGTTTTCAAGACCTTGAGGTCTTTGATTCCAGCGTGGATGACTGGGGGTCCTGTTTCGAACAGAAGGGGAGGGAGGGTGAGCACCAGCAGAAACGGTGTCTCTACCGATAACTACAACAGCCATGAAGTTCCTGGATGTAGAAACACACACCCTGTGCCTCCATCTTCTCGTGTCCTGGGATTCCTTCTCTATGGATTTCCAGACTCTCTGCCCTCTCCTGCCCGAGGAGAAGAGAAGGTCCAAGGATATAAGCATCCATGTTGGACTGGCTTCCTCCCGGGTACCTGTGAGGATGTCTCAGCCAAATCACCTTACAAATCACAAGGTGCATGCCATTCCAACAGCAATGGCTCTGACATGAGTTGGTGGGATCTTCAGGAGTTTGTCTTCTCTCTGCCACTGAGATCTCTTTCCTGCAACGTGTCCTCTGGTTGATCTACAGTGCCTGGCAACTTCGGGCTTCACTACACCCTGAGAACACTTGATGCCCTGGGGGATATAAGCTCGGCAAGACCAGACAGCTTTAGGAGTGAGCAATAGTGTGGACCTGACTGAGATCAAACAAAGAGTGGAAAAATAAGGTTGCTGATGCTGGCATTGACCTGTATAGTCAATGATATCCATTGTTATCAGTTGATACCCATAGAGAACTCTGGCTTCAGGCTGAAGCTGTTTCATGGGTATCAGGGGCTGGAGAAAGAATAAAAATGATGAAAGGGATGGTTTGCAACCTTCCCTCAAAGGGAACGGATGGTGGATAGGCACATTTGGAAGATGCTGCTTACTGCGTGCCAAGTAGTGCTAGCTCAGGGCCTGTGGCAGTATCCTATTACAGAAGCATCTCGGACCTTCTAAGAGACTGGAACTTTTGCTGGACCTCATCATAGCCAGAGTACAGAATGCACACTGATGTCACTCAAGACTTAAGACTGCTGCCCTACTGGGTACTCAGCCTATTTGTTTAACCTGCTTTTCATAAAAACAGTTTAACAACCAACCTTACTTGCCTTGGGTTTCCCAGGTAATCAACTTTTACAACCTAAGCCGAAGTATAGCTTTAATCTGAAACTAGACCCACGCCCTGAGCAGAGAGCAATCGATGTGTGTTATGACTCTCACTTGCTGAAAATAGTAAATAGAGTAAAAGCAGCCCTATGAAATAGCAATCAGCCATAAACAGTGAGTGGAGCACACAGATACGGCTCGATAATGTTGTTTGTTGTCTGGGTCAGCTGGGGTCAGTAGAACCTCATTCCTTCCAGAACTCTGTTGGAGATTTCTGAAAAGCATCCTTCATCCCCTCCCCATGCCATTCCTTCCAGCTCATCAATAAACACGGAGTAAAAGCCCTTTGCTAGGGACACATGGTCAGCCGGGTTGACAAGGCAGGCAGGCAGGCAGGCAGGCAGGCAGGCAGGCAGGCAGGCCGGCAGGCAGACAGGCAGGCATGGATTCAGATTTATACAACAGACAGAAGAGACGAGGAGAGAGACATAGAGAATACAGATCTGGGCTTGTTCCTGGTCAAACTACACCCGGAGGAAGCCTTGGATTCCTTTTCCTTAATGCCGCAGTGACTTACCTTGGGTTCTCACGAATGCATTTAACCCATGCAAGGACCCAGATGACAAAGGCTTTGCACGGAGTAAGGGAGGGGCCATTCTTCATCTTTACATACAGAAAACAACTGTAGGTCTAGCAGTGTAGTGGGACCTAGATAGAACATGGCACTAACACACTGGGAAGGCAGAAGATTTCCTCCCAGGAGAAGTCGTGGCTGGCAACAGAGGCCAGGCAGAGCAGACTTCTTCCTGAGCAAGCTCTCAGAAGGTGAGGGAGTTTGGATGGACACCTGGAAGTTCATTACTGAGAAATCTGCAGCACCACAAAAATTCATAGTGAACACCAGCATGGCTTTATTTGTGTGTGTAGGCTAGCGAGGACAGAGGACATCTAGGGAGCATTTGAAACCCCTAAGGTCCCATAGCACAGTTAGTTAGTTAGTTAGTTAGTTAGTTAGTTATTTTGGTTTTCCATGACAGGGTTTCTCTGTGGCTTTGGAGCCTGTCCTGGAACTAGCTCTTGTAGACCAGGCTGGCCTCGAACTCACAGAGATCTGCCTGCCTCTGCCTCCCTAGTGCTGGGATTAAAGGCGTGTGCCACCACCACCTGGCTCCATAGCATGATTTTTTTCCACGCTCGCCACAAGAGGGTGCAGGAGCTCGGGACAGATGGCTGAAAGCCACCTTTTCTCAGCCGGGAATCGAACTCGGGACCTCTGGACCACCGCTCAGCTCCATAGCATGATTCTTAAGGCTACTTCTTTTCAGTCTCTAAGTTGGTCCTGACTGATAACTATCCTTCACAGCCTGTCTAGTCAAAAAGTCAAAAGCCAGAGTTCCTGGGCATCACTTAGTAAAGGGAGAAGAAAATTCACAGTCCACAATTAAAACCTAAGGGCCAGGTCTAGAAGCCCACATCTATAATTTCAATGCTTGGGAGGCTGAGGCAGGACAATTGCCACAAGTTAGAAGCCATCCTGAGCTATATCTGGAGTTATACAGCAAGAAGGGTCAGAGACACCAACAAAGCTCTCCAAAACCGCCCTGGTTTTCCTTACCACCTGTGTGGCTTCAGTTGCTATGACTCACTCTGGAGCCAGACAAGCACTGCCTATACTGATATTTTCAAAGCTGCATGTGTCCTGCCATCAGGAAGCAATGGCCGGAAGATTGGTGGTAGATCTGCTGATTCTCCCTCCGATGTTCTGATTAAATAGAGCGTTCTGTATAGAGTGTCCTAGGATAAACCGGCATGACAGAAAACTTTAACTTTTAAAAGTTCTGAATGGATGCTGTCCTTGAAGACAGACCAAGAGGAAGCTGCGCCTTCAGCTGCCCAGGTTTGTCTTATTTCATTTTTTTTGTTCTTTTTCTTTGGTTCTTGGTACTGAAGCACCCAGGGTCTTTTGCATGGTAGGCAGGTGCTCCACCCCCACACTGCGTTCTCAGCCCAGATTCTCAACCTACAAAGACGCTGACTGCAGTTTGTCTGCCTCAGACCCTGGAGAACCACACCTGTGTCAAGGAGCGAGAACATAACAACATACTCTCTTTCTTGCCTAGACAGTGGACTTCCTCCAGTGTTACTGTGAGCCTTCCCTACATCCTCCATTTCTCACACGCCAGGTAGCAAAGGAGAGGAGGAAGGCCTCGACTTTGGCCCAACCCGTTCAGTTTCTAAGCTTTTTGGTTGATGCCTTCCCAAGGTGTTTTCTAACTGTGTCCTCAGAAGTCTACAGGGTAAACGTTTCTATGCAGGAGACTACCCTTTCTGTGCTCATCATGGCACAGTAAGAAGTGGGCAGAGGTGAGGTTTAAATTCAGCAGCACGCTGCGAGATTCCGTGTTTTTCTGCCCGCCCCCCCCCCCCCCCAGCTCATTCGCCATCTGTGCTGTGTTTCTCCTTCCGGAAGCTCGCTTTGCCTCCTTTCAGTTCTTCAAGCGGGTTTCCCAGGAGACCAGAGGGTACCCTGCTCCCATCCACAGAGGCTTTGAAGGCCTCCACCTCTGAAAAGCATCTCCGTCATCCGTTGAATAGTAAACCATCACTTTCTGAAATGGCTCCTTGTTTCTTGATAGGATTTTTATCCCTTAAACTTTTACAGGGACTACATAGATGGCTTGGCCGCTAAGAACGACTATTGCCCCAGCAGAGGACCCAAGTTCAATTCCCAGCCCCCATGTGGTTGGCTCACAACTACCTGTAACTCCAGCTCCAGAGGGGTTTGATGCTTCTGGCCTCAGTGGGTACCTGTGCTCATGTGTACATGCTCAACACAGACACATACAGTATCCGTAATTTTAAAAGGATAAAGAGATAAATCTTTCAAAGGACAAATTTCCTGTGAGTCTCCATGAAGGAGCGACTCCGGTCATTACAAATATCCAGACTGCATCCCACGGCCACTCCTCTGAAAAACAGAATCTCAGAGAAATGAAACAGACTACGATGGATCGGAGCAAAAACAAATAGGAGAAGCCTTTGAAGGAGGATGGAGAGGTGAAGGGAGAGATGGACGAACGGTGCCTCTCCCTATCTTCCAGGGCAGCTGCCTTTCAACCCCGGCATTACTTTGGCTCCTCCCATAATCTTACTCAGAAAAGGGTGGTGCTGGGTTGTGTGCAGGGTGGTATTGCATGTCCAGAATCCCCAGTCTTAGCATCCCCTAAATTCAGGTCCCAGCGACTCCCTACCACGCCACTCTCCCTCTGCATGAAAACTGTGCCTCTGGAGGAAGCACTTCACCTCTCCCTATCTTGATTTTCCTCATCTGTGAAATGGAGACAGCTGCCATCCTTGGGCTTTGGAGTTGACATGGGCCTGAGGTAAAGCCCAGGAGGGTTCACAGAGCAACCACTGTGTACAAAACACACTGTGAAAGGCAACACGGTGGTCTTTTCCACGCCAGTGTTAGCCACCTGTCTAACTACTGTACCCTACGGGCTCCCTGGACTCTGAAAGCAAAGACCTCCATCCTTGTTCCACTAGCCCTATGACAGCCCTGACTAGCTACCTTGAAATGGTTTCTTTTCTTAGCAGACTCTGGAAACAGAGAAAGCCCTTGCATTTTCAAACGTGGTTTGGCATCAGATTCCTACAGAATAGACGTCTTCTGTTCTCATGGGCAATGAACTGCTCCCAGTTTGGTCGGAGCAGAAGCCAGTTCCTCTGATGCCCTCCACCACTGGGTGAACAACATCAACAAAAACTACCCTCTTTGAGGTTTGAAAGAATCTTTCCTCCTTGGCCCATGTTAGACATGCTGGATGAAATCGGAGCGCTTATTTTATCTTCTCTGTTGGCAGTGCCCCAGCCCACTGAGCACTGGGAAAAACCTGAGGCTTTCAAATCCATGGGGCCATCAACTAAAAATATACTTCCACACACACTCTAAAAGGATCCCGATTTAGAGCCACAAGAAGTAATTCCACCAGAGGCAGTGTCCTTCTCTGGGTACCATCCCAGAGAGGACTCAACCAGCCCACACCTCCCCGCCTCGGTCGTGGTTAATGCCACAAGAAGAGTTCACATTGCACAAGGCTACAACAGAATCTCTTCAGCTCCCAGTGTCCTCCTACACACTCAGCAAATGGTGGTTTATCTCTCAGAGAAGCATGCGGCTACCCTTTAAGCTCTCTAAGGGAAAGGAACTCACTGTGAGTTAATAGAAAACAAACCCAATTCCTTACCTATGCATCAGGTGTCAAAAAGGCACAAAGCTTTACTGATCTGAGGGGGGAAAATTCCTGTCATGAAGAGGATAATTGCTTCCACAGTTAACGCCTCCAAAAATGGACAAAAATAGCTAAAAGGGAGATATTTTAAAACTATATTAAATCATTCTACTATGAAACCACAAACTTGAAAAGGGTTAGAGAAAAGCAACTAAATAATATTTGCCTCTGTAGAGCCTTCTGCTCTCCCAAGAATCTTCAAAACCCTGGCTATGCAATTCCAGCAGGGTTGAGGCACTGCAGAAGAGAGGAAGTCACCAGAAGAGAGGACATTACCAGCAGAGGGCTAACTTGGCTTTAGTTTGACTGGATGATGAGGAAGGTGACTTTAGGACCTTTTGTCTACCAAGAACTTCTCCTATGGAAGGACCGGAAAAAAAGACTTCAACCCAAGGGTCAAAGGACAAAAGCAACTGTCTCAGTGGCTTCTCACTTGACCCGCTTACCTCTTCGGCTGACTCTCACTTGACCCCTTGTCTAACTTCTCATCGCTTAAACCTACCTCATCTGTCCCCAGCCTCTGATTCCACCAGATTCATTGCTTGTCTCTACCTCCCAGGAACCTTCATATCAGTCGATGGGAGGGCTTTCTTTTTCTGCTATCAAAATACTGTATCTCTTATTTGTAATCTTTTTCATCTTCCATTTCTCCATTTAGCTCTGCTTTAGCTGGTACACTTTTGCTGTTGTTTTTTGTTAGAGTCAGAACGGGAGCCACTGAATGCTTAAATAATTGTGAGTTTTAATTCAAATACTGCAAAGGTCTGGGGACTAATGTAGTTCAGATTAGTGGCCCAACCACCACAATAATGTCCAGGCTCAGCCAAGCTCCTGGTCTAGGAGAGAAAACATTCATAAGGTTCCATGGCACCTAAAAAAGCAGCCTGCCTCATGCATGCAGAACCAAGTTCTCCTATCAGGGAACGGGAAGTCACCAACAGCAGAGCAGCCTCTGACTCTATGGGTGAACCAGTTTCTCTCTCCTCCAAATTTGCTCATGAAACCAGTAGACTTTGAAATACACAAATTTGCAACATAATGAGGTGTCTGTAAAGGATCTACAAAGAAGGAACAATATAATGAATTTTATAGCAACACCAGATCTAAGGCATCCAAGACTCAGCAGGCTTCTCAGACTGTTCAGGTCAACAGGAAGGAGTACAGTCGACCAGGTGAAACCCACTAGTTCTCTTGGGGAGGATCCCTTTGGATTCATGTGGATGAGTGTGTGTCTGAGAACCTGTGCTGGAGGAGGGAGGTTTCTTATCAACCTAGCAAGCCCACAAACCATAGGGGTTTGTAACACTGGCCTTCACTGAGGAAGTTGGAGCATATAAGTTAATGATAATTTTCTCAGTTAAACTTACACAAAGCCATAGCTTCTTTTTTTTCTTTTTAATATGTGTTGACGTGTATGTGTGTATGTGTTTGTGTGTGTGTGTGTGTATACATATGAGTGGGTGAGTGTATGCCCCTCTGTGTGTGTGTACAGTGTCCAGAATAGGATGTCATGTGTCTGTTTCTAACATTCTCCACGTAATTGCCTTGAGACAGGGTCTCTCTGGAAGCTCCCCATTTTGACTGGGCTGCCTGACCAGCAAAAGCTCTTGGGATCAGAATATCTTCTCCTCCAAGTACTGAAGTCCCATGCATAAGCATCCACACAACGGGCTCTATGGATTCAAACCAAGTCTTCATGCCTTCAGAGCAAGAGTTCTTAGCCACTGAGCCATCTCTCCATGGGTATTGCTTATGAAGATGATTATAACAGAAATTCCTGCCATAATTTCCTCCATTTTAATACTTAGATAATAAGCAAATTAGGAATTGGACTTTCCCACAAAAAGAACATACACCTCTAGTCTCAAAAGAGAGACTGGTACCAATAGTTTAACTTGAAGAACACACAGCTGCGTCCAGTGCATGTGGGAACTTGAACTCATTTGCTGCACAGCTGTCCCCATACTCCAGCCCTGCCAGCCCTGCAGGATATCAGAGCGGCATGAGCTCCAGATCAGTCGATTGGAACTTCTGGGCAGACTGCCACAGGGTTATCTGTTCCCAGAAGCACTGTCGCCATCTACAAAGACAAAAGACTTGAACTGCTTCTGAGGCTGCTCTTTCTGCTGTGCGGTGTGAGCCACGGCATTAGAACATGGGCAGCGGCGGCAGCCTTCTGATCAGAGCTCAGGTAGATACTGACTCCCGGCCTGCAGCTGGTAAGAGAACTCAGCTTTCCTTAATCATCAGTAGTGTCCTGGACTTAGCCACTGGTACCTTCCGCATCCACTCTCCTGCCCGAAAACATCTTTGTAGAAATCACCAAGGATGTTTACCGACTCCAGAATTTCCTCTTCCGTTATCTTTTAACCTAGATTTCTTAACCTTTCTGTAGCAGATAGCAAATCTACTTCATCTTCTGCTTGCACGCTCAGTGAAACCACACGTGGCCTTCCTCAGTGAGGCATGACTGTCTGAGTCTTGCCAGGAAAAATGTTAGGGGGCATTTATGACCTGGTTCTTATGTCTGAGGGGTCTTACCTCTTTTTCTCTTTCAATGTCTTTACATCTCCTACTTATCCAAATGACTATTTATTATCAAGGTGACCCCCCCAAAAAAATAGCAAGTAACAAAATAAGGTTACCTAGGATTCTGTCTGAGTTGTATCACCTCTAGCCCAACAACAAACCGGATGTGGGGGAGGAAGCCGTGTGCTGAGCCGTTACATATCTGTCTCTTTGCAGTACTCCTTGCTACCCCCGTAACTAGCCCTAATAAAAATGAGGTTCTCTTCTACTTCCATGACACCACTCTCTCCAGACACCTCCTTCCTCTGTCTCTCAGACCAGCCTTCTGCCTTAGTCTTAAACTAAGGAATCTTTCCTGGGCCCTCTTTCCCACTTTCCATGATGACTAGTCTTGGCTAACAACTGAACCGCATCTGGGAACAACCACAGCCCAAACCACCAGGCACTGCTGTGCGGGGCTATCTTCATCAGATTATTTGAAGCAGGAAGACCCATCCTAAATGTGGGCAGCGCATACTGGTGGCAGCGCACATAAAAGGACATAGAAGAAGGAAACTTCTGCCCTTGGATTGCTTGCCTTCACTCTTGTTGGCAAGGGCACCTATGCCGTGAACTTAGGCCCTCTTACAGCGGTATTAGAACGAGGTTCTTGGGGCTTCCAACCAGTGGCTCTCTGGGAGCCCTCCAGGCCTTCAGAGCCAGGTTGGACGCTCGAGACATCCAACCTTACAGGCTCAGCAACTAACTACAAGATTCTTGGGCTCTTCTGTGTGAGACCACAATTGCTGGACTACCTGGACTATATTCTGTAAGCCAATTTACTAAATTTCCATTTGATATATATATTTATCCTACCAGTTTTGTTCCTTTACAGAAACTGGTAAATATGCTTTATATGATATTTCTATTTTCTGAAACTATTTCCTTTGCTGGGGTTTCATTGATGGACGATATCTATGTCCCTCTTCACATTCCAAAACACACCATCTTTATCCTCCACACTTTATTCATGTGTATATCCTCTCTAGTGTCCTTCCTTCCACTTTAAATTCAACTTTGGTAACTCCTTCCGTTCAACCTCCACCTCCATTCAAGCCCTGGCACACTGGTTACATTGCACAAAGGCCTCACAGAGGGACTGACAGCAAGCTGCCGGCCTGCACATCTCCTCTACCTCTCCTGCCTCATTCATCTCTGCAACAAATCCCCAGGCGTCTCACAACTGGCTGCCTTTCCAGCCTGCTCAGCACGCTCTGGTCAGAACTGCTGAGCAAAGTGAATCCACAGTGTAAGGGCGGAAAGCTTTGTGTGGCTCAGTGTTTCATGGGGGTTCAGCCCGTGATGGCTGAGAGAGCATAGCAGAACAGAGACATGCGGGGTAGAGGGAGCATAGGGCAGAAGCTGTGTGTGTGGCAGCTGACCAGGAATCAAAGAGCAGGTCAGAACCAAGAACTGGTCACCCACTTCTGCCAGTGAAGTTCTATTTCTTAAATATGCCAGAGGCTCCCAAAATAGCCCCAGCAGCTGGGAAACAAACATTCAAAATGAATGTCTGACAAAGACCTTCCAGATTTACACACACACACACACACACACACACACACACACACACACACACTGCTCATTTACTCATTTGACTATGAGAGACCTCTACTTTTCTGTCATCAAGCTAAATAATAATTATGGCTACTGTTTAAGAAGTTCCTATATGCCAGATACTACACCTACAGCTTTGATAAAGTCAATACAGTAACCATCTCCTTTATTTCTCTGGATGACTGTAGAGGTGGACCTCAGATCGTTACACTGCACGTGAAATCCCACTGAAGAACTGTAACCCACTTGCTCACAATCATGCTGTTACTGTTAACTAGTGGAGCTCAACTTCAAACGCAGCCTATCCTGACTCTAAGACCTCTCTGGCCTTAACTAGAGATTCATTTGATAAGAATTATAATGTGTTCTGTGTTTTATTATGCAAACTGCCTTTAAGTAAGACTATATATGTCATCCCAGCACAGGAGACCCCTCAGCAACCCCCAAGGAATCAGACTCACTGGACTACAATTCTGTTCTACAATTGTTTTGCCTGTTCAACAATGAAATCACTATCTGTCCAATGTGGGCTTCAGCATTAGGCAGGAGTTCAGCGTACCCTAGCCCCCCTCTTCCGCTCCTCTCCATAGCCGCCTCTCTAAGAACCACAGCTTCTCCAGGCAGACCCTTCCTGTTTCACGGCCAGCAAAATGCAAATTATTTTGCAAAGTCAGTGGAAACATTTCCTCTCCTCTGCCAAAGCCTTCTACATTACCCTGGGAAGAGCTGAGTTTTGGAATGTCTCTGTTCCATTACGGTGCCTTTAATCTCTCAACCGTGGGTTTTAGCCTTTCAGGTTGTGATGAATTTGTCTACAGGTGTATCTCCAATAATGAAATCTACCACAGGTTCTCTGAGGTCAGGAAAAGTCCTGCACATCCCCCCGCCTTTTGTGGAAGGATTACGTCTTCAAAGTCTACTTGCGTAGTAGACAGTGCATGAGTGAGTGACCCAATACTCTTGAATGAATGACATTTCCATGAGTACATTTAGTTTTAATCAGCTCTGCTCAAGTCTACTTCTGGTTATTTCTAGTCTCTGAGAGTGAGGTGAAGAATGGGATAAAGAATGAAAAGCAGCTGGGAGTTATGCTGACCAATAGAGTGGCCTCCAGCTACCTGTTGTCAGTCGGCACTTGAAATCTAGCAAAAGTGACTCAGGCTGTATTGTGAATACAGCTGTGCACGAGATTTTGGAGACTTGATATTTCAAAGAGTGAATAACATTTTGGATTAAGCTAAATCTACTATTAAAACTATTTTTTCCTCGTTTTCTCTTTGGTTTCCTAAAGTGAATATTAAAATATTTTAAAACTATATAAAAAGTTAAGCAGAGCTGGCTTAGACTTTAAAACTTCATGAGAGTTGTCAGTGTGGCTTAGGAAGAAAATGTTGGGTGTGAGTTAGGCTATGCTTCGTTCTTTTGCTTCTAAATTCACACATCAGAAAGGAAGGAGGAAAGAGACTCAGACTGAGGGGAAAGAAAAGAAGACAGCGAGGGAAGACAAGATGGAGGGCAAGTTGTTTTAGATAACAGCTCAGTGAGGGAGTTTTGCCACATGACTAAGCTTTTGGTGATCAAATCATCTTTTCAGTTAACACGATGTTTCAAATTTTTCTATAAATAATTTTAGAGATAATATCCAAATGTTGAGACAGACTTAGCTATATCTAGTCTTAACCCAAATAGTTAGAAACGCTAAGGGATAAAGAAGATAAGACATGAAGTAGAAACATGTAGCTATAAATATTCTCCATTCCGCTGGTCTCCCTGGACCGGTTTCTCTCCACCCACCAGGTCCTGCTCACTAGTTCCTGTAGTCGCTTATGAAATAACCCTTCTGAGGCTTAATATTAATTAAATAATCTTTGGTCTATTAGCTCAGGCTTATTATTAACTAACACTAACATCTTAAATTAACCCATTTCTATTCTTTTATATTTTACCACGAGGCTCATGGTTTGTTACCTCTTGCTTCATGGGCAGCTACATGGCGACTCTGACTCCGCCTTCTTTCCTCCTCTGTCTCTGTTTACATTTCCTGCCTTGCTGTATTCTGCCCTGCATAGGCCAAATCAGCTTCTTTATTAACCAATGGTAATAAAACATATTCACAACATACAGAGGGGACTCTTACATCAGAAATAGGAAAAGTTCAAAGTCAACACTGAATCCATAATGACTATTACGTCTCCTATTGAGATAGCTGTATTTCTGCCATCTTTGGTGCTATGCTTCAAAGTTCTCATGTTTTGATGAGATTCAGATTATTCAAATAATCAATTCAGATTATTTAATTCTAAACTGGTTATTTAATTCTGCTTCTGACAACCTCAATAAATCAATAGAATACCAGCCTTGGGAACCTTATTTGCTCAGATTAATTATTGGTACTAGTAAGGTCTATATGATAATAATGTTTCATAGTTAGATTTAAATTTTAAATTTCTTGCTAAATACAATTATGTAATAGTCATTGCAATTTTAAATAAGACCCATTGTAAGAAAATTATAATATTATTAGGGTTTTTATTATGCAAATAAAATGTCAGGGAAACATTAGTAATTTCAAATATTGGTTACTATCACTATTTCATGATACTGTACCAAAATATTAGTCAGAAAATTTGGAAATTTGCATCCTTGTCATTTCCAGCCTTTACTTCCCCCCTCTGTTTCACTTCAAAACTGGGTCATGCAAAATTTCTGCCACTCAAACTCCAGCTTTTCTTCGCTACCTTTCAGCAAAAGGCAGACAACCTTGTATAAGTACAATCCAAAGCTACCATGTTCAGTCCAGTCTCAGATTTAAACGGTTTACAAACTCTCTACCATTTTCCTCTGTGTCAGTAAAGAGAACTGCTATGGGCCAGAGAAGCAAAGCCATCAACAAAAGACACCTGATGTCTCTTGCACAATAAAACCACGGAAACTGGTTCCTTACCTTTCCTCATCTGCTCCACCTCGCAAAAGTGTGTTCCCGTGGGGGTGTGGATGAATGCATGGACATGCTTGACTCCGTTCTGAAAGGAAGGACAAAGTGGTTCCCAGTCACACTCCAGCACAAACCACCATAGCAATTTCTCTCATTAGACTGGGAACGTAAGTGACGAAACCTTTTCCAAACGCTTCCAGGGGACCTCTTCTACGTAGACGTGGACTCGGGTGACATGGTTAAAAGAAGAAAGGAAGTGCTCACAGATGTTCATAGCAAAGATCTCTATGCTCTTTATCTGTACCAAGGAACAAAAGAAAGAAAGAAAGAAACACTGGTAATGTCCATTTTAAAATATCCCATTTAAAAGACCTGGGCTGATTTGATTGTTTCGCTTATTTTGAGGTAACCGCTCACTATGTAGCTCAGTCTGACCTTGAACGCATGATATTTCCTTCTGAGATTATAAACCTCTATATCTGGCTTACAGCATTTTTTTTGGTTTATTTGTTTAAGGTACGGCTTCTCTGTGTAGCCCAGGCAAGCATCAAGCTCATGGTTGTCCTCCCAAGGGCTGGGATTACAGGCATCCACTGCCAAACACAGCCAAAAGTAATTGCCAAATGCTCACAGGGGGCTCTTTCCTTATCAGTGGTTTCTTCCAATGAGAGAAGCACAGAATTAGAATCTCAGGAAATGAAATAGTCCGGTCCTGTTTTTCCTCCACTATTCCTGGGTGTGCTCATAGATTCTGATCACCTATAAAGTAGACTCTATCTTGTTATTTTTTATTTTTAAATATTTTTGTCATTTTTATTATATATGTCTTGCCTGCATACATGTGTGTGCACTATGGTCATGGCTCGTGCCACAGAGACTGGAAAGGGGTGTTAGAGCCCCTGGAATTGGCGTTCCAGGTATTGTGAGCCACTGTGTGGGTGCTAGAAGTGGAGCCAGTGTTCTCTGGAAGCTCAGCCAGTCTCTTGGCGGATGAACCACCTCTCCAGAACGTCTCTGTGTTTAAAAGAAGCCTGCTTTGCATGCCAGGAGGCACTGGAAAATAAACAAAAAGCAACTTGGGTTCAGAATCTTCTCTCAATATGTTTGTAATACTGGAGCTTATCATGAGGTTTGCAAATGGGCTCCAGTGTTCCCTAAGAAGGTCAGTCTTTAGGTGTGTCTGTGTGAGCATTTCCATAAGGGGAAGACCCACCCTGAAAGTGGGTGAGCCCGTCCCATCTCCTGGGATCCCAGAATAAATGAAAAGGTAAAAGCAAACTGAATGCCAGTTTCCCCACTCTATTTCCTGACCACAGACAGAGGATGCCTAACTGCATACACACCTGTTGTCAAGACTTCCTACAGTGATGGGCTACCAGCGGTTCTCAACCTGTGGGTCGAGACCCTTTTGGGGTCACCTAACACCATTGAAAACCATAGATATTTACCTTACAACTTATAACAGTAGCAGACTAACAGTTATAAGGTGGCAACAAAAATTAATTTCATGGCTGGGATCAACACAACATAAGGAACTTTATTAAAGGGTCGCAGCATCAGGAAGGTTGAGAACCTTGTCCTTTAGCTGCTCCCCCGCACCCTGGAGCATGGGGTATTTTGTCGCAGCAATCAGAAAACTAAAAGAGGGAGCACAAAATTTTGGACAGTAGATTCTGCTGTTAAGTATTGATCTTATGATCAATATTCTCTTTTACTGTACCACAATGCCTTTTCTGCTACAAACGTACAGTCTAAAAGTGATAGGACTCAAAAGAAAAGCACAAAAAACATGCTAAATTTAGTCTGAAATTCTCCCACGGCCTTGGCTCGCCCAGAGCTCCAATGTAAGGTTAATTTGCCCAGGAACTTTCTTCCTACCTAATGAGGTAAATCAAAAGAATAAAATGAAACAAGCTTTTCTGTAAGCCTGAGAATTTTAGGGCAGAAAGGAAAAATTTAAAAATGGCATATATGTAAAAATAGGTTAAAAGGAAATGAGCGCTTAAAATAAGCCAGTTCCACCCCCACGCGAACTTGCTCTGAATTTGCATCAAGCAGCAGCCAGCGTCGAAGCACGATTGTACCCCTTTGAGCTTGGCCAGGACGTGCACTGTGTTCTTGATGGTGTCTGTAGGGATGATGTCAGAATTATCACCATGTAGGTAATCCCTTTTGGATCTCAGAGTCAACTGCACCGAAGTGGCCACCTCTTTGATGCTGTGGTATTTTCCATCCCTGTGAACATGGAGAACTTTGACCATATCCTTCCCATAGCCAGTTCGGACGAATTCCACTTCGTCATTCTGTAACGAAAATATAATTATCTGATTGAAGAAGGCTAATAAAGTTAACAATGTCCCTTCAGTTTTTCATTTTATCGGACAACTGCAAGAGGTGAGATCCAGAACACTCGTGAAAGCGACATCACATTCAGCCTTGGCAGTCTGGCATTTCGTAGGGAGAAAGAGGTTCCTGAGAAACAGAACAATACCTGGTTACCCTGAGGACAGACAGGCACGTGGTTCTATTGATAACAATTTTAAGCATTTACTTCGTTTTGACTCTATGCATGTGTGAGAGTTTGTGAATGTGAATGCAGGTGCCCATGGAATCCGTTGGTGTCCAATCCCCTGAAGCTGGAGTTACAGAGAGTTAGGAACAACCTACTGTGGATGCTAGTGATTAAACTCTAGTCCTCTGCAAGAGCAGTATGTACCCTTAACCACTCTGCCTCTCTCTGGTCCCTCTTGAAAATAATTTTTAAAACAGTAATAACAGAAGTTTCCGGGTCACAGCTCCACCCTTCTCTGCAACATGCAACCTCTCCTTGTAACAGCTTTGGGTACTGATATCTTACAAACGGTGGACCAAAATGAAGTGGCTTGCCCCCTTCCCGTGGTTAGTAAAGGCAGAGTTTGTACACGTACTCAGACCTGTTGACTCTAAACTATGTAGTGGGCCCCATGGAAACCAGCTTTTTTTCTAGAACATTCCATGGCCGTGTTACCTGGAAATAATCCCATGACAACCCCATCCATTTTTAAAAACAGTGATATTTCTGAGAAAATGCTCTGGGATAATGGAAACAATTTGAGCATTGCTTTCTCTGTTTGCGGCCAGGAAGGAGCAGGGTAATCAGTAATAGCACCCAGAATGACTCCAGGACGCAGAGCCAGGGCCACCTGACTGCGAGCAGGGCTCAGCCTCTGGTGGAGAGACGTGCAACCAAAGGCGAGCGATGCAGTCATGAAGGCCTGTGTTTGAGGCTTAGCTAGTGAAGACATCCTTCTCTGTGGCTGGTGTGCACCAAACTTGCCGTTGGGTGTTTGTGAGGAGAGGCAGCAGGGAGTGAAGGGCCAGAAAACCCTAGAGCTATGAGCATGGATGACTATGAACGTAGTAATGAAAGCGGTAAGAACGAAAGCAAAGAACAAAAACAGGCAATGCAAGTCTGGGAAGAAAGGCAAGAAACCCCTCCTGCTGCCCTCATTTAGGATGCCAAGCATTGCCAAAAGTCACAGCATGAGAGTCAACAGTCCCTCTGAGGAGATTTTAGAAATAGCAACCAACATCAAAAATAGTTCTTGCTTCCTTAATGGACATGAAGAATGAGAGGCCATCTCAGATCTTGGAGATGTAGCCAGATGGGACAAGCTCTTGTTCACTTAACATATACAAAAGTTCAGGGTGTCCGGATTGAATCCTGCCTATCCAGGATGGGGGACTCTTAGAGATGCACCCCTAAAATCTGTGAAGCAACTTTGGGGAAATATCTTCAAAACAAGGGTCCATAAGGGAAGGTGCTCGTTTGACAGACTGCTCTAGGCTTCATCCTCAGCACCCCGTAAGTGGGCAGGGTAGTGCATGTCTGCAGCGGTAGCACTTGGGAAGTAGAAGCAGCAGGATAGGAAGTTCAAGGTCATGCTAGGCTCATTAGGCAGGTCAAGCTCAGCCCGAGAAGCACGAGAGAATGTTAAAGAAGTATTCACGTGGAGAAGATGAAGCCAGTAAGAAACGTGAAGAGCTCAGGGTTCTTCAAAAGACTGCAGTAGTGGCAGAGAGGAAGCTGTTGTGTTGTTACAGAAGCTTTGGGCTCTGTCCAGACCCCAGCTCCACCTTGCCACTTGGAGCTTGGTGGCTTGTGACACGTGATTGAATGTCACTGAGCTTCCGTGTCTCCATCTGCACCCATGGGGATAACCACTGCACCCTACAGGGGGTGCTGGTGACTCTGCCAGCTCCAGCTTTGTTTCGAGCAGAAACAGTGCCTATGGCAGGCAGTTGAATGCAGCTGCAGCAGAGATGATGTTGGTTAAGTCTACTGGCTTGGGAAGGAGAACACTTTTGACATCAGAGGGTCTTGAGTCTCAGGGATTCTCCCTAGGAGAAGACAGAACATGGCTGCTTGAACCCTTGTGATAGCATGTATGGTGGCTGCCCAGGACCAAAATCTCTGGGCTGATTAATCATCTCTATTAGGGACATCCTACACCTCCTACACCTCCTAGTCCTTGGCCTTATCCTCTGCCCTTGCATATCCAAGACGTAGTAGCTTAGCTTGTGAGGACGCAGGGACTCTAGCAGACACGCAGTGGTTTTGCGACACTCCTGCCTGTGCTACCAAACACTATCCCCAGTATCATGTCTTACTTACACTCTGCTTCTGCTGTTCTGAACTCACTGTGGATCACATCCTTCCTCTGCCTGTAGACCTTGCTTCTTTCTCAAACTGTCCCTCTCTTCTTACTCCCTGACAACACCAGCCTCTTTGCCTGCCTTATTTCTTCCTGTCATCCTCCATGTCTTTGGTGTTACTTCTGCCAGATATCTGTCTTAGTCCTTCAAACACAGAGTAGGTGGCTCCTTTGATGTATTCTCAAGACCCCTGATATGGCCTCCGAATCTTTATCAAATTGTATTGCAAGTGCCTCTTTTTTGTATGATTCATTCCAAAGCCATAAACTATGAAAGCAGGAGAAAGTTCTATCTTGGTTACCATGGCAACTCCAGCACTCAGCACATTGCCTGGATCTTAAATAGGAACTTGATAAATGTGTCATGAATGAATGGGTAGTGCTACTAACCACCTCCGCTGCTTGCATGATGACACACAATAGTTAATGAAAACACACAAGAGATTCCAATACAGGAAGAGTGGGCTCAGTTCTGATGCCATCAAAAAATAGTCCCCTTCCTGAGAAAACAGGAAGAGAAGCAAGAACCTTAGATTCAGATGGCCTGTGCCAACTGCCAGCTACAGGGACCTGGGCAAGTACTTGTCTGTTTCTTTCATTCCTCCCGTTTTCATCTATAAAATGGGATAATGGCAGCACCTGTTACATGTAATTGAGAGGTTGAACATGGCTGCTCAGAACAGCTGGCATGTTGTTTTCAGTGAATGTCAGCTAGCACCGTTATCGGGCAGCCAGTGTGTCCAGGAGGAATAGCTGCAATGTTCTGATATCTATTTCAGCCCTGTTCCTTTTTTTTTTTTGATAAAGACAATGATGAGAATCATGTCACATAGGTACCCACCAATTTGAGCTGTTTGTATCTACAGATTAAACCATACCCCGCCAATATAAATTGAACTTTGGGTGGATCCTAATTGAATAGACACACTGAAGGAACATATCTAAATGAGGTATGTATTTCCCTTTACCCATGTATGAGCATTCTCCACTATACACATTTCTCTGTGCCTTCTTTTGATATCAACTTTGACATAGGAGTACCAACATGTACCAGACACAGAGTGAATGCTCCCTACTTTCTGGATTTGTGACAAGATAAAAACAGGTTCATTTCTCTAGCTACACAGCTAAGAATTAACTTCAAGTCTCTGTGGTTTTAAATGCCAATCAGTACCAATCCTTTCTCCTTACAATGCCCCGTCTTTATAAATCTCTGTTCTGTCCACACCGGTCCTTGCCCTAAAACATGGGCTCTCCTCTGTGAACTCACAAGCACTAACACTGAGCTTCCTCATTCCTCTCGTTCTTCCTCGTTCACATGTGCACGCATCTTAGTTTTCCCAGCGCCAGCATCTTGAAGGTTAGTATGGACCACCTCTCTGTGTGGCACAGCATGGCATAGTCCTATACACTGCTGTGAATGACTTGTCCAAGAAACAAGATTTGTCATTTTGCAGACTATTTTGGAAATTTGGGTCATTTTTAGTTCAATAAGGAAAAATCTGTTTTCACTTACTCCTGAGAAACCTTAACAAGGCAGCTTCAAGTTCTTCTCAAGTTCCGGAGGAGGAAGAAGGTAGGGCGAGAGCTCACCACACTAGTCTGTTTTCCTCAGAGGAATTTGTAGCCAGGGCTGGAGATGTGGCTGAGCAGTTATAGCACTGGATACTCTTTCAGAAGACCCAGGTTCGGGTCTCAGCACCCACGTGGTGGCTCACAACTATCTGTAACTCTAATTTCAGGTGATCTGATGCCCTCTTCTGACTTCTGCAAGTACCAGGTGCACACAGTGCACACAAATGCATGCAAGCAAACAAACAAAAGAGTCATAGACACAAAACAAAAATAATTTTTACAAAAAATAAGAATTCTTACATGGGAAAATTGAGATTGGCTTATGGAACCTAGGAGTTCGAATCATTTTCAGACAATAAAGTAAGAAAGACCCTCGTGGAACCATACATGAACCCTCTTATCAGATGTTATCTGAAGTTACAATAGTCCAGCAAAATTCGTAACAACAGACCCCCTCCACACACACACACACTCCTTCCTTTTCTGAGCCCAATTCTTGCAGCTCCTTTCAGCTTTCTTCAGGCTTCTATGCTTTATTACACTCTGCTGCGCTTCAGTCACTGGAATTTTTTATTCTGTTGCCATGGGAAGACACTTTAATTGAGGTTGTTGCTATTGTTGTTGTGAATTTCAGCTCTTTCCAATATCTAAAAGTAAAGGTTGATGTAGCACGCATGTCTGTTTACATCTTCATAGGAATAGATTTAATGACAGGAAAGCTACTGAGAGAACGTTAGGCAAAGCAAGAAGAGATTTTCATCAATTTAAATCAACTAGAGTCTTCTCTTGAGTCTCAGAATTAGTATAAGGACCCCTCTCTACCTTTCACAAGAGAGAGAAAAAAATGTTTGCTATTTTGCATCTAAATACTATAATTCAGTTATGCTGTGGCACATAAGAATTATGGATAAGAAAATCAATCTCTATCTCTCCTCTCTTTCCCCCCTTTTCCTCCCACTCTCTCTCCTCCCATTCCCCTCCTCCTCTATCCTTCTTTTCCATCTCTGCCTATTTCCTTGAAATCTGCCAAGGGGAGTCTTCAAATCTTCTAGGTTTCTCCTTCCTTGAATGTTTCCGTGGGCATTTGCAAATATAAAATCTTCAAGGAGGGGAAGGAAGGAATGCTGGCATAATATGAGAAAAACAAGCACTCATATCCCCTTCGTGGGCCTCAATATGTACAAATGATGAGAACAATAACACCAAGTGATGGTCTTAGAAGCAGCCAATGTGGCGGTGGCGGGGCCTGTGCGTGTCTGTGTGTTTACTTTATGTTTGTTTTGTCTGGCTGCATGGGATCTACTAAATGCATGACAAGACTGTACCGCTTGACCCTGAAGAGTGATTTAGCGTTCATGAGGGAGGCGTGCAGCCCATTCAGAGCTGACCCTAGCGGACGTTTCAATAGGAGAATAAAGTCTCACTGCATATTCATGGTGAAAAGGAACCTCACTGCAACTCCAATGCGGGTGCTCCGTTACTTTCATTCTTTTGCCTGGCACGAAAAGTACCAAGAGAAATGCCTCGGGGGAGGAAACCTGGAAGAAGGGGCCCAGGAACTTCTAGAATAGGGGTGGGAACCATCGCAATACAGGATTGGTAGCGGCATCTGATACAGACCGGAAGGAGATGTGTTGAACCTTATACACTGAAAGTACCAGGACGAGGCTTGCAAATGAACTTAAGAACAACCACGTGCTGAGGGCCTGATACATGGCGGCAAGTGTGTGCATGTGATTCCCTGTAATTCTTCACTAGAACCCCAGGAATACATATTGGAGTCCATTATTAAATAAGGAAGCCACCGGGGCCAATCAGGTAACCTTCTCAGGATACACCATCAGGGGCTAGAGAGACAAAGTAAGAGCCATTTGCCACGAAAGGACATTTTTCCCCTTTATCACAGTCCCTTAGTCTGCTTGGCAGTCCTCTCTGGAGTCGTACTCATGAGTGGGAGGAAGAACACACTAATCCTGACAGGGCGAGAACTGGCCATGCCACCCACCAGGCGCTCACAGCTGCGTAGCATTTCATCATCTATCTCTCCACCCGCTGCACCTGACGTCATCTTTCCTCAGCCTCACAACAGCTCCGCGAGCTGGCAGCCAAGAATCCGTCCTGTAAAATAAGCTGACTCCTAGATGTGAAAGAGCTGCCCGAGTGGCTGGTATGGGGTCACACTGGGGCTGGAGACTGGACCGTCTAGGGCTCCCAAATCTCAAGATGTGTCCCTTCCCACATCATCCTTTTAACTGTCGGAGACTCTGAACTCAGCTGGATTCTTTTGGCATGGGTGTATTGATGCATGAGGAGAATTCAAAGGTAGTAAGCACTCTCTGGAGCAGACGGCGGGCACTGGCCATTCGAGGCAAACGTTGACATTCACCTGAGTTGGGACCAGGGAAAGCAGCAATGATACGAGCCTGGTTTCTCTCATTAGCTTTAATTCATTGTTCCTTTTAAAATATTTTTCAGATTTATTTATCTTTATTTTTGTGCATATGAATGTTTTGCCTGCATGTATATATGTTTGGCACTGGCACACCTGTTACAGAGGTCATGGGATGCCCTACAACTGCAATTTTGGAGAGTTGTGAGCCACCATGTAGATGCTGGGAACTGAAGCCAGGTCCTCTGTAAGAGCCACATGTGCTTTGAATGGCTGAGCTGCCTTTCCAGCCCCATCACTCGAAGTTTGCCCGTTCATTTCCATACACTCTGTGTGTTCACAGAGCTATACTGACTTAGATTTGTGTAGGTGGAAAACCGCGTGACATACTTGTCACACAAGGGTGGACAAGGCATACAATGTTCCATCCTTGTAGGCACGCTGTGGAAAAGCGTTCTTCTCCTAGGAAGAATCAAAAAGCCAACACTCTGGGCTCTTTAAGGCGGTGTTTCAGCGACTCAGTTCTGTCGTTATTGCACAAGAGAAACTACATACAGTCCATACAGCAATGGGTACAGCTGTGAGACAGCAAACCTTTATAACAACAGTCAGTGGGCCAGATTTAGGAGTTTCCCACCTGTATCCAGGAACTTCTAGAATAGTGGAAGATGCAAAAAGAAGCAATCAGGTAGTCACCCAGTGTGTTAATTATGCTAACAGATGCTGTAGAGTGAGCTCTGCTGACCCGTTGTGGGGACACCAAAGCCAGAGTGGGGGAAGCTTCCGGTAGAAACTGGCATTCCAACACAGCATGGAGGGTGATTGGAACGAGCCTGATGTACATATCCACACTCTGCCACTGAGGATGCTCTCCTAGCCGGGCGGTGGTGGCGCACGCCTTTAATCCCAGCACTCGGGAGGCAAAGGCAGGCGGATCTCTGTGAGTTCGAGGCCAGCCTGGTCTACAAGAGCTAGTTCCAGGACAGGCCCTAAAAAAGCTGCAGAGAAACCCTGTCTCGAAAAACAAAAAAAAAGAAAAAGAAAAAAGGATGCTCTCCTTAACCACGTCCTTCATGAGCTTTTCTTTGCCTGCCTTTGCTTGACTTGTCTCTTTTTATCAACAATTGAAAGCCTCTTCCTTTACTCACACTGCAAGCATCGACTTTCCCCCAGTCTGCCACACTCTAGACTCCGCTCAGAGAGAAAGCTGTCCTTAAACAGACACATCTCATGGGATGTAGCTCATGCTTCAAAACATAAATACAGCCAGCAGTTTGACTCATGGGAGCCCTCGCAGATGACTGTACTGCCACCAAGTCTGCAGCTGCCAGAGGCTGAAAAAGCCCAACTTTATTCTTATACCTTAAGTTATTTTCACAGACAAATTTGCAAGGAATGTAAACTACAGCCCAAAGGGAAAGGTATACACCAGTAGGAAGGTGTCAACAATGAGCGGCAAAATCAGCCCCAAAGCCTAACCTGCACATACAAATGAGTAGAACTAGATGCAAGGTGCAAGATAATACAGTTAATGTTTTGACAGAAATAGACAATTGGACATGGAGAAAATAAAATAAATATTAAAAAAATAATTTGAAAGAAATAAAACTAGAGAGCTGAAGGAGATTCAGCAGGCAAAGTCCTTATCACACAAGCCTGACGACTGCAATCACATCCGCTCCATCTGCACACACACACACACACACACACACACACACACACACACACACACACGCATGCACACTACAACAGACATACGGAAAAATGAAAGAGTCTAACAATTAACAATCAGGCAAGAATCTGCCGAACACAGTTCAAGAAATAATTGGTTATTTTGGAGAGAGAGAATAAGTAACAGATTAATTTTCTAAGAAGAGCTAGAGATGGAAAACCTAGAGTGGAGAAGAGCCAAATTAGAATCAAAGGCTGGCACTGGAAATCGGCTCCATGGATAGGAGCTCTGGAAGCTTTTGCAGAAGAGCTGAATTCACTTAGCGGCACCCATGTCTAGTTGGCCATGGCCACCTGTTGTCTCCAGCTACAAGGAGATCAAAGCCTCTGTCCTCTGAAGGTGCTGTACCCATGTGCACACACAGATACACACATTTAAAAATAAAAACACAGCATGTCTAAGAATCACCAAGGGCTAATGCAGACACACAGGAGCTGAAATCCATGAAAGATGAGAAACATGAAGGGCGTGAGAAAGATGGGGTGAAAAAAGGCAACTCTTCAAAAAAAAAATCAGGGCTATAGCTTTCCAGAATTCTTGGGAAAATGAATGCAAAGTCAGCCCACTTCCAGGCAATGAGCCTTTCCTGTTTACTCTACTTGGTCAAGTTGAAAAGAAAGCATTTTCTACTGTTTTGACTCTGGTCTGAATCCATAATCAAGGAGAGGGACGGAGCAGAGTCACCATGATTTCCAGGCATAAAATGAACTGCCACTTAACATGACAGCTAAACAGAAATTCATGGGTAGGCAAAGACATCCTTGCAGATGTCTGTATGTCTATCTATTCTCCCCCTCTCTCTGGACGGGGCAGCTCACCTTTCCATAGTTGCCATGGTAATGGGCCATTTTCCTTCAGCCTTCAACTCTAACCTCAGTTTCAGGAGTGAGAAAGAATGGTAAGAGTTGATGAGAAGTTGGTAAAGTATTTATCCCCAAAGAGTAGGCGGTCAATATTGACTTGCTTGCACAGCAGACCCACGGTCTTTTTAAAGCCAAGCTCCTTGCTGAGTGGTCAGAACCAGGGGTGTGGGGAAGATATGTCAACATGGTTTGCTAAAATGCAATTGAATTTGCTTTTTGTTTAAAGCGACCTTCAGAACACTGTTTCGGAAATTACTCCCTTAAAGCAGGGATTATCGTAGGTGACAGATCCTAATTATCAATAAGGCATGAGGTTTTGTCATTTCTAATGTATGAATCACATGCATTTACGCTCACAGATACTCAATCAGAAGAGAAAAGAAACACCGAATACACCTCACTCAACATCTACTTGTCAAGAATTCTTGTTCCTATGCACTTCGCACTCTCTAATTCACTCCAGAGTTAACTACATAGATTAGCAGGATAAATACCCCTTTCCCTCCAGACTTTTCTATGATTTTGCAAACTAGTCAATGATCAAGCACAAAGGCACCCGGAGTCACACTGGAATGTTGTGACAGAACCATCAGGTGACATGGGACTCAGCCTCTTCTGTTTATGTCCCAACAGTGAACCGCGAAAGAGAATAGAGCCCACATCTGAGCCAGCACGGCCTGAGAAAGACTTGACAGAGTCCCTGGCAACAGATAGAAAATGACAGCAAACCCACTAAGAACAGATCTTGCTTTGCTCTTCTTTGCCCTCTCTGGGGTCCCGGCCATGGCAGAAATCTCTTGCAGAAGTGAAAATGGTGAACCTGTGGACTGGTAGGTAAATGCAATGGGATGATGGGTGTGTGCAAATAGAAAATCAGGGCATGTCTGTGATCAGCCTAAGGAAAACTTCCACCTGCCTTCCTCCCTTTAAAGAGCCACAGGCTGGAGCCGGGGATATGGCTGAGCTGACAGAATGCTTGCCTAGCATGCATGAAGCTCTTGGCTCAGTCCCCAGCACTGCATGAACTGGGTAGGATGGGACACACTGTAATCCCAGCAGAAGCATCAGGAGTTCAAGGCCATCCTCATCAGCAAAGCGAGTGTTAGACTAGCTTGGCTTAGATGAGAGCTTGTTTTAAATAAATAGATGCATGAATTAATTAATTAAAAAGAAAAGGACTTGAAGTGTGCCACTGGGCTCAATCCCCAGGTAGAGTTGGTTGCTGAGTGGGTGAGTTGCCCCTGAGAAAGCTCCCAACAGTTCTCTGGAGACTCAGTCAGTGCTCTTGGGGGCTGTGGCAGAAAGAGACTGAGCTGCTGTTAGGTAGCACACAGCCCAGAAGGCCTCTTTGAGCCTCTTTAACACTGGGCTATGTTTTAAAAATAATTAAGAAGTTGTTTTAAAAATACCAGGGAGATGCCATGCCATCTCAGGCCAATGGAGGAACAAAGGATTAGTGCAGAATCAGGAAGTGACAAGGAAAGTTTGGTGTCACACTGCTTGACACTGAAGAAGATGTGCAGAGGTGTCTACCGGTGAGACTACCGTGGGGGTGGAGGCCAGGCTTCGCGGACTGTGCTTTGGGATTTGAACCTGATGTTAAAAGGAAGCCACTTAAGGACTTGGAACAAGGTTGAGATATGATCCAATGTGTGGCAATAGCGCAAAACACAGATGGTTACAATCAGTCAAGAACCACAGAGTAAAGACTTCCACAGTATCACAGGCAAAGGAGACCGCAGTATGTACAGACCTCAGGTAAAGAGGTGGCAGTGGAAACAGAGGCACAAGAATAGCCTGTAAAGATGGAAGGTAGGGAGGCAGCTGGGGTGGGCAGCTTTTGAGAGCAGATGTTCTGTAATAGCATAGGATGAATAGATTTGGTGTAAAATACTATGCACCTGGTTTCAAAAATGTGGAACTGGACACTTCTGGCCATTCTTTTGTCTAGGTATCTAACTCAACCTAGACTTCTAGGCTAGAAACTGCATACAGAAACGGTCACCCAGGAAAAATGACTAAAAGTACCACTATCACCTAGGTGACCATGTCATGGTAACAACCTTCAGTTGCTCTGCTGGGGAGGGGGAAGGATGCCAAATTGTGATTGGTAGAATTTTTTCACCTCAACTGAATGGGTTTATTTCTCAGTAATACATGTCAAAAAAGACAGGCATAGCTGCTTACCTGTCCCAAAGTCAGTGTATCTCCTGCCACAAGTGGGGACTTGGACTTGTGGATAAGAAGGCAGAGGACTGGATCCGAAGTCTAAGTTTGCGGAGGAGCACATGAGGGGTGTGGTGCTCTTGGGCAGGCTGTTGCATTGTGATGGTTGTATGTATTGTGTTTGGCTCGCTGAGTCTCTTGGGGTTAGTTACAGGGCTTCGTGTTGTTATTATGCATTTGGTTAGACCAATAGTTTTTAAAGTATGACAAATTTGCTCTTGGGGGACTTTTGACAAGGTCTAGAGACAGTTTTAATGGCCACAACATTGGATTACTATTGGCATCTAAAAGGAGGATGCCTACAGGACACAGACCAGCTCAGTAAAAATAGACCTTGGTTACAATGGGACTAGAGCACTCGAGAAAGCCTTGCTTTCTTGGGGTGACCCAAGGCTGGCTGAACACTACATAGGCCCAACCACTTGTTCTCACGGTAAGCTATGCAAAGGACAGAACAAACATAATGACCACAGACATAGGAAGAGGCCTGCTTCAAACCCTTGATGAGCAAATCTTCCATCCAGAACATTCCAATAAACTGAGCTGTAGGAAGTTGCTCAGGGCCAAGCTGCAGGAAAGTCTCCAACCCCAGATAAAGCTCACAACTAGAGCTTATATTCATCTGACTAGCCCTCAAGAGACCAGGGGCTAAGCACTGTGGCAAGAGTGACCCCAAGAAAGGCAGAGTGAATCACAGACCCAGACCTTAGCCTTCTCCCCTGTGACCACTGGGGCCACTGGGGCTATGCGGACACCAGAGAGACAGACTTACCCTCAACACAGATGAGCTTTCATTCCAGGGGCCCCAGTCACTAGGCCAGCTGATATCTTAGATTCTAAGACTTAGAACATACCACCCATACCAAGCTTGCCTTCCGAGGGAGAAAGGTAAAAAGAGGGACAGAGAAATGGACAGAAGCCTTGAGTAGTCCCTTTGCTTAGAGGCCTCCTATGAAACACAGTGAATGGTTTATTGATGTGGGTAACACAGCCTGCCAGCAGGAAATCAGACAAATGCTAACAACTCTGAACTATTTGCTGTGTTAGGGTTATCTTTTATAAGGTGCCCAAAGTGTTTCACAAGAACGGGGAAACAGGGCTGGAGTACCTGTACCTGGACTCCTTAGCAAGAAAATGGAAGAAGAGCAAGCATCTGATAAGCAACAACAGAAGTATTCTGGGAAGGACCCTGGAGCCGCTGTATGAAGCATACAGCTCCAAGGTAGGCTACAGTCCATCATTTGTGGAGCTCATAGAAAGGATGTAACTAAATCTTCATCCAAAATCATCTTTGAAACATAAATATATATATATATTGAACACACCTCCCTAACCCCTAACTGTAGAAACTTGAGATAAACTCGCTCAGAACTAGGCCAGGACAACCGAATCAACCTGACTAAAGCTTTAAGAAATAGATCATCATAATCTATACCAATGCTAAGTTGTCAGTTCGCTTTGTTAAAAACAAAGAATCATCTCAGTAACGTATGAAGGAATACACAGACTAAGCAAAAGCAGCCTGGCAAGGCAATTCTTTTAACGAGACCCAAACTGGGCTAGCCAGCATCCTTAGCCAAGGTGGCTTCCATCCTTTATCCATGACTACATAGCAACCGTGGTCCTCATGCTATTGGTGGGAACCTCAATTTCCCAATCAGACGCAATTAGTTAATCAGTGCAAAGGGAACCAGGGAACCAGGAAGGTTCAGGAAATATAAAATCCTTGCTAAGCTAAACTACCTTGATTAAAACAAAACAAAAATTCTCACAATGTGGCACCAAGTGTAATAGAACCACTAGGCAAGAAGTGAAATGATGGCTTCCCCGAAGTCTTCAGGAGCTGTCGGATCTCGGCCAGCTCGCTCGGCACGTCCTCTCTTACGCATGGGGTCAGAGCCCTGCCCAGCAGCCAGGGGTCTGTGAGCATCAGGCCTTGAGTTTGGGCTGTTTGAATGATCACTAGTTGTTGATGAGCGCTAGTGATCCAAGGAAAAACTCGTCTGGGTTTCCTTTGAATTCATTATGTTCAAAACAGTAGTAGGATGCCACCTAAGCTTTAGCTTCAGGGTCCCAGACCTGACTTATCTGAGTGGAGATGAAGCCAGTAACCTGGACTTCAAGGTAATGAACTGACTAAAGACAGATTAGGGTTAGCAGGGTGGCCTACAAGCGTCAGGGTGGCCAACCCCACGGTGTTGCAGGGACCCTCGGGTTTAGAGAGAGTGCTTTCCAGAAGCAGAAGGCAGGTAATACCAAGCAGTAACCGACACATAGTTCTACTCCACAAAGACATTCCCTGACAGTAATTTATGGGCGTGTTTAAAATGACTTCACTCATCAGTGGTGGCGCACACCTTTAATCCCAGCACTCGGGAGGCAGGGGCAGGTAGATTTCTGTGAGTTAGAGGCCAGCCTGGTCTACAAGAGCTAGTTCCAGGACAGGCTCCAAAGTTACAGAGAAACCTTGTCTCAAAAACAAACAAAAAACAATAAATAAAAAATTAAATTAAGTTAAATCAATCTCTCTATCCTATGCTAGGTCCACTCCATGAATGTGTTCCCTGAAAACACTTTATGAGCATGTTTAAAACGACCGTGTCTACACTATGGTAGGTCCTTGGCTTTCACCTGTTAATTAGTTTAACACTCACCACAACAAAACTGCTTTAGCTTCTAGCACTGCCACCCCAGTCTACCTGAGACTACCTGAACATTCTCTCAGGAGACGTCACTGTGTGTGGTGGTGGTGGTGGGGTGCTTGTTTTATTCGCCTGTTATTAAAAGCAACCTGGAAGCAAAACTGCACGGTTAAAACGACTTGAGCCCTGGTTGAATACATGTGATGAGCCGAGCTGTGTGGCGGGTGCTTCCCAAAACGATTTCATCTCAACAGCAACCCAGTTCTGGATAAACAGGCTGTTATGTAAAATGAAAACCGACTGAGCACTTCTGCTTCCCAAGGTGATGGGAACCCGGAACAGAGGGCCATAAGTGAGAAAATAACCCCTACATTGCTCTCCTCTCTGTCCCAGGGACTCCTGGAGTGGAGAAGAGAAAAAGGTAACATTGTCAAGCCACTGCCATTCCCCTTAGCTGGAGTAGATGATCATATGATATTTAGGTTGGCAGATTCCAATAATGATCTTGGGGGCATGAAAGGCAGTCCAGGCCTAGGAAAAAGGAGGTATTACACCTGCTTAGCAGAACAAAAACAGGGAGAAGGGTCGGGTATGGTTCCCACCTATAATCCTAACACTCAGGAAGATCACCAAGCCAGGAGGATCGCCATGAGTTCAAGGCCCACCTGGGCTATGTAAGTGACCTCCAGGCTCGTCTGGGTTACAGACTAAAATCTTGGCCATCTTTACCCGAAGCTGAAGGATGTAGGAGTTCAGGAGTGCGAGAGAAAGAAAAGGGAGGCTGGGATAGAGCAAAACGACAGTGGAAAAGCCTTCGCCGTGTGGGTAACCCCCCCCCCACACACACACCCCACACACACACACACACACACACCCACCCACCCCCACACACACACACCCACACACAACACACCACACACACACACCACACACACACACACACCACAGGGCTTCGAGTGCTTGGCTCGAGACAGAAAAATGTCAGGAAAGAGACTGGTTCCCATATCTGATTGGCTCAAAAGAAAGCAGCGGAGTAAATGGCACACGGTTGTGCCTGGGTGTTCTTTGGAAGACAGAACTACCTGCCCCAGTAAAGGAGAACTGTCTTCTCTACCCTTTGACCTGGTATTGATCTTCTGACAGTGGGATGTAAGGTCAGACTAGCTGATCTTGTATCATAAATTCACAGGGACTGAGTCCGATGGTCTGGTTACACTTGGAATTGTTCCCAGTCTTTTACTCTTTCAAATAATGACCCTCCATATCCCTTAATAATTAAATTACGTTGCAGTGGCTTATCCTTGTCTAACTATATCTTCTGCTAGACTAGGGTCAGAGGATAATCCCCTCAGTCCAACATCCAGTGATCAAGACAGCATTTAACATGGGTTAAAGGAATAGAGCTGGGGCCCATGGAGATGACCCTCAAAGACAAATTTGGTGGATGCCTGCAACATCAGAACTGGAGATGGAGACAAGCAGATCGATGGGGTTTGATGGCAGCCAATTTAGCTGAAACTGAGACCTCCTCTCCACTATCCAGTGGGAGAATCTATCTCAAAATAAGATGGAGAAGTAATGGAAGATCTCCCCCCACACCTCCACCAATCAACTGCTGCCTTCGCATTTGCCTGCTCAGTCAAATGCACCCACACACACCCCCCAACACACACACACATTCTAAGAGAAAGGGCCTCCCTGTGTAGCTGAGGCTATCAGCTAGTCTTGAACTCATGATTCACCTGTCTTATCCTCCTTAAGGCTGTAACCACAGGTTTATGCTGCCAGGCCTAACCTGCCTATTCTGTGATCTTTTCCATTCTTCAGTAGCATCTTTCCTCACCAGGGCTACAATCAATTTAACCATAGCTGTCAGTTATACCCCCTGTTGTAATAATAAATATCATCTACTGTAAGAGTAAATGTCTTCGCTAGGTCAACTTACTACACATGGCCTTGTGACCACGGTCAGTGCCAGCTCAGAGTATCCATCAGAATTCTCAGGCCAAGGGTGATGCTTTACCATTCTGTCACTGCTGTGGTTGATCATACAGAAAACAAAAACAAACAAACCAACAAAAAGCCCAAGCCTAAGAAAACAGCTTACTTCCCGGAAGGCCAAAACAGGGCAGTAAAAACTCTACTGCACATTTTCAAGTGCTTTTGGGTTACCTCAAATAATTAACTTCAAGAGATCCGTTATTGACTTTTCTATCTGAGAAAAGCATAGGGGGCATAGGGACTGGCTTTTGTTTTTGTTTTCGTTTTGTTTTTAGAAAATGAGTTTCCTTTATTGCTTTTGTCACTGAGATTTTTTTAATATCAACATCACTGGTTTCACTAAAAGTCACTGCATCGTGACACAATGAAATGGAACCGCCCAGAACAAATATAAGACGTTCCCAAAGCATGACAAAGAGACGCTACCGAAACAATAGCTTTCCTCCCACTTAGAGGTTAAGCAGCCTCTTTGGAGAATCTCACCAGAAGAAATCCAGTATCACACATTGAATTTCACCACCTTTTCTAAGTGTCAATGTGACACTAAGAAATGGTTTGGGGGGAAACGACGCTCATATGAGAGAGGAAGGGGAGCAAGTAATGAGGAGTCCTGATCAAATACAAAGCTACGTGAAGGCAGTGAGGTACGACCCAGGCAGAGGCAATGAGATCCCAGCGACCCGCTCCACTCGGCACCTATAACACAGTGGGAAAAACCCCAGGTGTAATCTTTGGCTGGTTGTCCCAGCTTTATTTCCTGAACAAACAATTCTGCAGCCTTTTATCATTCACTGCTTGCTTAATCAGATCCCTGCTTCCAAAACAACCAAGGGAAATGGAAGTGTCATCCTCACACACAGAACACATAGGGCTCCTGCCACATGAGGCTAAAAGAGCCAGGCAGTGGCACATGCCTGTAATCCGGGAGCTGAGGAAGTGGAATCAGGTGACTCGCTGAGGTTTGCTGGCCAGTCAACCACTCTACTGTGCTAGGCTAGTTCTAGGCCAGGAATAATATCCAAGGTTGTTGTCTAGCTCACACACACACACACACACACACACACACACACACACCATGCACACAAATATGCATGTACACATATACACATAAAATCTGTGAGTGAAAATGGGCTTCTCTCCCTCTGACTTGCATGTCACAGAGTTCTTGTTCCTGTGCATGATTTCTTATGTGTACTAATGAAAGCTCTCTGCTGCAGCCTGGGAAGCCGATAGAAATAGTGAGAGTAATTGAAAATAGAGGACTTGTGCCATTATAATTCTCATGTATTCCCACAGAGCAATAACACAGCCTATCTAATATACAATGATGGTGTCCCTAAGTCTATGAATTACAGCAGGAAGTATGGACATACCAAAGGTAAGTCAGTTCTTGGCTTTCCTTTCCTATTGGGAATCAACATTTTCTTAAGCCTTTGATCTTTAATTTCCTCATATTCCACATAAAAAGACAGCCATTGTTTTTATGATTCATCCCGACTTACTGAGGTATGATTTCTTTATAGCACTTTACAAAATAATTAGATGACTTGACATTTCAAAGCCTTTTCAGAAATCTCAGTTGATTTCTTACCATTTAAAAAAATGTGCTTTAAAGTAATCATGCAAGTACTAGGTCAATTCAAATACATATATACATACATACAGTCATACATATATATATATTCACATGCATGTGTGTATATATATATATGTGTGTGTGTTTATATATACATATGGATATATATATATATATATATATATATATGGATACACACCAGCAAAGATATAATGTGGGGGGTTGGGAGGGTGTGTATGAGAAAGAGAAGTATATATACACACCTTTTAGTGAGGTTTTGTTGATTTTATTTGTTTCATTTTTGCAGGCCAATCAATCTACCACTGAGTTATACCCACAGACCATTGATAGATTCTGCCCAGATTGTTCAAGCTAGCCTTGAACTTCTGATCTTCTTGTCTGAAATTCCCATGCTGCTAGGCTTATAGGCTTATGCCAAGTTTATGGAAGTTTACCGAGCTATATTTGCTTTGAATAAAATTCATTCTATTAAATGTGCAACTCCATTTAAAATAAACATTTAAAAACATATTCTTAAAGTTTTTCTTGCTAGTAATATAGTGCTTGGCTACATATTGTTTCTTGATCCAGGAATTCTTAACATAGTAATCTTTGTTATTTTTCATTTACAGACCATCCATAAGTGTATGTGTTATAGAAAAATTTAAATGTAGATAAACAAAAACAAGTAATCCTAATACTCAGTAGATTATAAAATATTATAAATATTATTTTTCCAACTCAGTTCAACTTCATATATCACAAATAACTTCTATGGTAATAAGTATTATCCGGAATGTTCCAAACTGAAACATCTTCAAAGAAAGCCACTTAAGGTCAGCAGGTGATGTGGGGCTGAGCTAGCAGGGAACTGAATACTGAAGAGGCTGAGGCAGGGACGCTGGAGCTAGCCTGAGCTACAGTGTGAGACTCTGTCTGCTTCTTATCCATCCCTGAACACAAATCATTTGTGATGCCCATCAAACGCTGTGAAATTGAAAGCTTTGGTCACATTGCTGCCCTTTTGATAGCTTTGTTAGCACAGAACCCAGTGGTGTTTCAAACATGCTGTATTTTCCATCCTCACCCCAAGAGGCCTCTGATCCTTCCTTTTCTGACCTGCTATTTGCAGCAAGGATTTGGGGAGTTTAATATGTAATTGGGGCTTCGTTTGATCTAGAGCTCCACTCATACCCAAGAGGCTGTGATAGCAAGGTGCGCACCTCCAACATCTTCCACTGTGGTATACTTTCTTTAGGGGTACTCTCTGAAAAAGCAAGTCAACAGGCATTTGATGGCGTGTTTCTGTGGGCCTGGAAGCTTTGGATAGCCCATAATATGTTTATAAACATGGAAAATGTTTTGGATAAGGGCCTTTCTGCCATGTCACGGCCTGCCTTTGTGGCTTTCATCTTAGTAGGGCTCTTGAGACTTTTGAAAATCATGTTCAACAAGGGATGCTTTTGCATGTCTACCTAAACATGCTCAACAAGGGATGGTTTTTGCATGGCTACCTAAACATGCTCAACAAGGATTCTTTTGCATGGCTTCCTAAACATGCTCAACAAGGATGCTTTTGCAGGCCTACCTAAACATGCTCAACAAGGATGCTTTTGCATGGCTACCTGGTTTTGCTTTGTCTCTTTTAAATCAGGTCTGTAGAAATTGGGTGACCCTTCTCCTGCAAATGAGTAGCTGTCTTTTAAAACCAAGCGCTACCAGCACCTCCCTCTGTTTGCTATCGTTGCTTTTAACTGGCTTTTAGCTGCTCACAGGTGAAGACTCCAGCTGGAGCTTGTCAGGTACTATGTATGGTTAACAAGAGCTCCCCTCTTCACAAAGTGTCCTTCCTGGCTCCCCTTTTCAGTAAGAGGACACCATGATGTGTACCTGGCTTGTTACTGAAATCCTTGAAATAGGAGTAAGATAATTCTCAAGAGCCTAAGAAACCCTTGGGTAGGCTTCAGTATCACAGTTTTGAAATGTATTTTGAGAGGAGATCTGCTTTCTAACTTCTCCAAATCAAATGTGTCTTTTTTTTTTTTTTTTGGTAGGTCTACTTGTATGGAACAGAATCCAGGGGATCTGGCTGATTCATTCTGTTCCTAAGTTTCCTCCATTTCCGAAAGATGGCTATGATTATCCATCCTCAGGGAGACTTTATGGACAAAGTGGCATCTGCATAACTTTCGAATACAGCCAGTATAAAGAAATAGGTAACCTGGAGCTTATGTAAAGGGATAATGTGTTGACGAAGGAAGCAGGAGCCATAGAAACAAGGGTGCCGCTTCATCTATTAATCTGTTCATAGACCTTCTGGTGCTAGGTTCTCCTACTGCCTCTGCTGGGTGAAACCTTGAGCAGGATCCCTTACCCAGCCTCAGTTCCTGGTCTGTAAATGACATTGTTGAACTCTACCAGGGCAAGAATTTCAAATTAATTTGGGGGCCAGGTAAGTAACAAAAAAAGTGGATGAGGCAGACCGATGTTGCACAAGTCCTGGGGACAGTGACAAACTTAGGTATTGACTTTCCGTGGGATGCCTTCAAAGGCTTCAGTGCTATCATAAATACACAGAAACAGGAAATTACTGATTAGAGAGCTCTGTACTTTACATGAGGAACTAGATAGCATGTGTGCGTGCATGTGTGTGTGTGTGTGTGTTGTGTTGCATAAGAAACAAACCCTTGTTTTTAGATATAGACTCAATGTCAGTTTTTTAAAAATTTCTTCAGAACAAATGTTGCCTTCATATTCCCAAGATCACACCTCAGCCACAGATAAACATCTTCTAAGATCTCACACTCAAATAGCCCAAAATACTTTAATTTGGCAAACGACGGTGTGGAGGTTAGAAAAGACGTAGTGTGTTTGATCTTCAGGTTCAGGAAGCGTAGAAATGTTTCTCACCCAGTTTCACTTGAGCTCTGTATTAGTCTAGACCAATGTCTTAACCTTCTTAATGTGACAACCCTCTAACACAGTTCCTCAGGTTGTGGTGACCCCAACCATAAAATTATTTTCGTTGCTACCTCTTAACTGTAGTTTTGCTACTGTTATGAATCATAATGTCAAAATATGAGATGCATGACATCTGATATGCAACCCTGTGAAAGGGTCATTTGATCCCAAAAGGTTGCAATCCAAGGGTGGAGAACCACTGGTCTAGACTCTAGACTAGATTCTTGAGGGACAAAAGTGACAGAATGAATACATATCCACTTGATATTAGTACAGTAAATACATATCTATATGATATTTAGTACAATGAATACATATCTACGTGATATTTAGTAGAGCGAATTATAGCTAATCCGACATTGTCTACGATTGGGAAGGCTAAGAATCTAGTAGTTGTAGGCTGGTTTTCTTTGCTTTATGTTTAAAAACCACTTATGAGTAAGTACATGTGATAACTGTCTTTCTGTGTCTGGGTTACCTCACTCAAAAAGATGTTTTCTAGCTCCATCCATTTTCCTGCAAAATTCAAGATGACCAGCCTACAAATCACAATCCCAGAGAACTTAGACAACAATGAGGACCCTAAGAGATTTAATCTACATGGGAAGTAGAAAAAGACAAGATCTCCTGAGTAAATTGGGAGCATGGGGACCTTGGGAGAGGGTTGAAGCCGGGAGGGGAGAGGCAGGGAAGGGAGCAGAGAAAAATGTAGAGCTCAATAAAAATTAATAAAATAAAATAAAATAAAATAAAAAGAATCTAGTAGTTGTTCAGACCATAAGGCTGGATGTCTCAGCTAGTCTTCAGTACATGCCTGAACTCCAAAGAACTAACCTATAATTTCAGTGAAAGACTGGACTGGACAATGAGAGTTAACGCAAGCAGGCAAAGAGCAGACGCTTCTTTCTTTCATGCCCTTTAGATAGGTTGCCAACAGAAGGTGTGGTCCAGATTAAAAGTAGATCTTCCCGCCTCAAAAGATCCAAGATAAAGGTGGGTGTTCCCACTTCAAATGACTTAATTTAAAAAAATCCCTCACAGGTAGACACAGCCCATGTCTTCTGGTCAATTCCGGAGGTAGTGAAGCTGCCAATCAAGCCCAGGCGTCAGGCTCTCACCTGACTTGTGGAAGTCATATGGCAGAGTGCAGAGCTCTACGGGGATGAGGTGTACAAGGAGTTGATTATTCTTCAAGCTGAATGTTTGGCACTAGGAGTTCTTTACCTTCATATAGCACCCACAGGAAAGAAAGCAGGTGGCCTCAAGGCAGGGTTATGTAAGAATGAATTTTAGCTCTGCATCTGCAAGCTTTATAATCCTAGGTATTTGGCAGAGTCTCAGGTAATTCATCTCAAAAATGAGGGTGGTGGTAACAACAGTATTTACCTAATAATTACATGAGTTAGATAACTATTAGGTAAATTAGAATTTACCTAATGATTAGATGAGAAAGACATAAAACAGCCTGGGGAGAGGGTTTGGATAAACTGATTGCCAGGCCCTGAATTTGAATCCCCAGAATTCACATAAAGTCAAATATAACAGCAATGCACTGTAACCCCAACACCCCTACTGCAAGAAGGGAAGCAGAGACAGGAAAATCTCCAGAAGCTCATGGGCCAACTAGCCTTGGGTATGCCGTGGCAAAATGCAGGGATACCAAACCTTAAATAAGGCAGAAAGCAAGAACTGACATCTGAGGTTGTCCTCTGACTGCCATACGTGTGACACGGCAGGCACATGTATATATGTACACACATCATAGGTGCATATATGCATACATATAAACATTATATACCCCACCCCTCCAAAAGACTAAAAATTACATAAAGCCATAAAAAATATGGAGAGTAGGAATGTTCAATATGCTTCAATTACTTTAACCACAAGGCATTTAAAAGCTGTTGCTCTGAAATGGTGGGAGGAATATATGCTTGAGGAATATTTTGTTTCTGTATTTCAATCCACACAAAAATCTATAATGTCAGTATTTCCATTACTGCTTAAATTCTCAGCCTTTCTTTATTGTCTCTTGGTTTAGATTTTCAACTCTTTGTCTCCCAACCAAACATCTACAGCTGCTCCATCCCAAACATCTTCCATCGAGAACTCATCCATATGACTCAGATGTGTGCCAAGTCCGTCTCCTTAAACATCCCTGGCCGGAGGCTCGCCGCTCTTCAATCAGCCCAGGGACTGATGTTCTTCCATTTTGCGAAATCCTCTCTTTATACTGATGGTATGAAAGGCTATCGCCTTGTTAATAGGAATCAGGTGGTTGCTTAGAGAAAATGCTCTGGTTATTCAGGACAGAGAAATGGGAAAGAAAGGAAGCTAGGGGGCCAAAGGGGAAGAGAGACTTCAGGCATCAGCTCCTGCATTTCCTTGTTCCCTGTGAATGGCTACAGTTGCCCGCTCAAACACAGGAGCACCTCAGACACACACAGCTGGGGTTCCAGAGACTCAGTTTCAGTCTCTGCTGGGCATAGAGTCACAGCTATTTCTGGGGTCTGCTAGGCAGTCGCTCCGAGTCCTCCTTGTTTTCAAGCCCTTTATCCAACCCTTCCCTCTCTCCCATGGTGAGAACGAAGACCCTAAGGGAGCAATCACTTAAGTTCTGTACCCCTCGCTCTTAACTATTCTCATGTTTTCATACTTAGGTTTGTACACATTCCAGCAGCCACCATACCCTCTCTGTAACCCACTCTAGCCTTGAAACTCTTCGGTGTTTTTTTCTACTGAATCTGTTCTTTCAAACCTCACACTCTCATAGACTCTCTCATAGACCCTTTCTTTGTAGCACACAGGCCTATTTAAAAGCTATTCCTCAAGTTTAAACTGTCCATCTGGTTTCCTCTTTTCCACCCAAATTTCTTTTAACAACCTCAGAAACTTCAGCGGCTTGATTCTCTTCACTTTGAGTCTTTCTTTTGTCTGTAAGCAATGTCTCCCAGCCGAGAATGCTTGTCTTACATAGCCTTGTGGTCTGCCGTGCTTTTTACTTTTTTTCCTTCTTTTATACTTTATAGGGAATTTACCTACAGTTTATGTCAGACACTAAAGATACAGAAACTAATGGGACAGCAAAAGCCATTGCCGGCCATGGTGCTGATGAAAACCTTCCCTTCCTGGGATGTTCTCCTTCATATGCTTCAGGAAGCATAGCTTCCTGGTCTTCCTTCTGATGTATTAAAGTCCCTTGTGCCAGAGCCGCCTCCTCAGAAGAAGAGATTGCTATATGGTTTTCTCCCCTTTCCGATATTGCTCTATGTGCCATGTGACATAATTTCAGAAAGCCCTTGGATGATTTCCAAGGCTGGGATTTCTGCCCCAGACATCTATTGTAATGGATGCACTCAACAGTGAATGGGCTGCTTCACCAAATGCAACGTGCCAGACTGGTCTCACCATCTTCGCCCACATACCCACTCTTTCCTTCATAGTCCACACCGTCTCCAAGACATTACACTTTCCCTCTTTCCCATTCTTCCAACAAACCACCAAATCCATCTGGTTTCAGGTCCTTAAGAGCTTTTAGTTCCTTCATATCTTCTCCAACTCTCCTGCTACCATAGTCCACACCAGTGTTTTTGCCACAGTAGTGAAAATCTTATATTTCCTACATCCCCTGAAATCCACCCTTCCAAGTTCATCCCGGGCGGTATCTCTCAGTTAACATTTATGACCATGCATTAATTTCTCTTTGTTCTAAACTAACACTTTTCTAAAACTCCTCCCACTGACTTCAAAAAAATTCAATCATAATAGTATGACTTATAAAAATCCTTGAAATTGCCTCTAATTTTCCAGACTTACTATTTCTAGAAGTTTTTTCATGGTTAAAACATATATTACTTTCTTTGTGTGGGAGAGAAGGTATTTGCAGACTCCAACATCTTTACAACATGACAATAAGAACTTATGTTTGAACATTGCTTTAGGATTTAGAAACTATTTCCCCACCCACTATGTTACAATGCAGTCATGCTGTTACAATTGCCAAATGCACAGAGCAGTGGGGGCTTCTACTCCCTGGGGACTTTTCAGGCATGACCTGGCTGATCTCATTCACTGTTTCTTTCCTCTTGGCCCCTAGACATTTTTACAGGCTGGATGGCTCAAAGCTTGAAGACACATTTACTAGCACAAACCTGGAGGCGGAGGAACCATGAACTTCCTTCCAACTGTTCCCTTCGTTACCACGTCTACAATATCAACTCCATTAGACTAGATAGCAAATATTCCTTCAGTTCTTACCATGACCATTCCAAATGGTGCGTTTCCTACCCCATCAACAATCACTGGACCTGTATTGGAGATCTAAATCGGGACCCACACCAAGCCTTCAGAGGTGGGGGATTCATCTGTACCATGAGTTGGCAGATTTATCAATCGTTTCGTGGAGCAGCTATTCATTATAAAGAATGTGGCTAAGCTTGGGGAAAGGACATGTGCACTGTCCTCGAAAACACTGGAAATGGAATTTCTTGCCTTGGATCCATTCTCCATATGTTAAAGGTTTCTGAGTGTGCCCAGCGTAGCATCCAATAAAACACTGTGGGTCCCCATTTCCCAATCTATTTAATCAGTAGAAATTTGTCTCCTTTGTATTTAGGAATTAGAAATCCAAATCAAGATATACAAATAACGATAATGGATGGAACGAAAGAGAATATTCTTTGCAGTTTGGTCATCTTCAGTGGCCGATCTTGTAGATTAAATTTGATCTCTTCCACAAAGCTCTCCTGACTCTTCCGTTTGAAGAAAATAAAAAATGTTCTCTCTCTCTCTCTCTCTCTCTCTCTCTCTCTCTCTCTCTCTCTCTCTCCCTCCCTCCCTCCCTCCCTCCCTCCCTCCCTCCCTCTCTCTCTCTCTCTCTCTCTCTCTCTCTCTCTCCCTCTGGTTTATAGTTTTGTCTCGCCATCTTTGCAGATGCTATTTACTATTAATATTCCTGAGCTGCTCACTTTAATTCTCCATGTCATTTTCATTTCAGTCTAAAACAAGGAAATCATATCTGAGCATGTTCAGCCCCCTAGTACAGAACTTGTCATGTAGCTAGCTAACAATTAAATCACTGGAGGAAGCCAAGCCTATAATCCCAGCAATTCAGGAAACCGAGACAGAGCTGTTGATCACGAGTTCAAGACCGACTTGAATACAAAGTGAATTCAAGGCTAGCCTGGGCAACTTAGTGAGAACTTATCTGACAAAAAATTGAAAATGTCTGGGAGGTAGCTCAATAGTGGAGCCTTTGTACAGCACACGTGAGACCCTGAGCTCCATCTCACTTCCTCTGTAATACAGTACAGGACGTAAAATGGTGGTGAGATTTGAATTTGACCTCCATCCAATAAAATATGACACGAAGAAGTTTTATGAATGGTTTTTAGGAAAGAAAAGGGGAAAGCAGCAACCTTCATGGTCCCAATACTGGGAGGAGGAAAGCTGTCTCTGTGTCTTTGTTTTTGGTAATTTCCTGTGGAGCAGTTTAAAGGCAGCCACAATGGAACCCAAGTAACAAACAAGTCCCTCTTTCTCAAGCACATCGGACAGGAAAATAGGGGAGGTGTCTTCAAGGAATGACATCATTAGAAGGAATCTGAAATACTTCAGAGTACCGAGCATGTTTTCATTCATTTTGCTCGGCAAGAAAGGGGCGAGTATAGGACATAATAATGGATTAAATTTAAGTCCTAAACCATGGTTTAAATACTGAAATGATGGACAGTGGGTGAGGGCTCTTTGGGTAAGAGTGTCTGTCTAGTAAAGTTAGCAACCGGAGCTCAATTCCTAGAACCCGCAGTGGAAGGATAGAACCAACTCCCTAAAGTTATTGTATGTACACACACACATACACACACACACATATGCACTAATAAATAAAGTAAAAATTAAAAATAAGGGGCTGGAAAGACAGCTTAGGAATTGTGAACACTTGCTGCTCTTCCAGAAAATCTGGGTTCACATCTCAGAACCCATAGGGTAGTTGCAACTCCAGTTTTAGGGGATCTAATACCCTCTTCTGGCCTCCAAGGGCACCAGCCACACACAGTCATACATGCAAGCAAAACACCCTACACATAAAATAAAACTTAATTTAAAAACTAAATGTAAAATATTTTAATTAAAAAACCCATATTTAAGCTGGGGGTGTATCAAAATATATATATACACATATACATATGTGTGTGTGTGTGTGTGTGTGTGTGTGTGTGTGTGTATATATATATATATGCTGGAAAATGACTGGGAGGAAAAAAACTTGGAAACTGATATATGGTAACAAAGTTCTAAGACGGAGTGCTGAGCCTTTTCAGCTCTGCCTTCACGCTCTCCTAGAAAAGCTATTATTCCCTGTCTGCTATTCTCAAGGGAACTTTTCCTCTGTAAACCCAGATGATCAGACCAAGTGTGGGCTTGTGATACCATTGGAAGTAAATTCAGAGTAATGGTCCCAAACTGAACTTGAAGGCGTAGGCCTTGAGTCTGGAAGGAAGTTCATTGCTTGTTATTGCTAAAGTAGAAACTGCTGGGCTTTAGAGCTTGAGGACCAGTGTAGACACACTACGAGAACCATTTCCATCCACTCAGACATCAGCTGAGTTCCCCATGGAGCTCAGGGCATCTCCTTGGTCATATATGTTCTGTGACATTTCCCTACATTTAATTCTTTACTAAATGACCCTTTTTAGTTTAGTACAGGTTGAGTAAGCCTGTCTCAGTTGGAGATACTATTGCTATAATGAAACTGAGTGACCCAAAGCGAGTTGAGGCAGAATGGGTTTATTTAGCTCACACTTCTGCATCATAGCCTATCATGAAAGAAAATCAGGGCAGGAACTCAATCCAAGCAGGTCCCTGGAGGCAGGAGTTGATGCAGAGACCATGGGAGAGTGTCCTCACAGGCATGCTCATCATGTTTGTTCACCCTGCTCTCCTGGAGCACCCAGGACCACCAGCCCAGGGTGGCCCCGCCCACAGGGAACTGAGCCCTCCCACAATCACTGATTATGCCCTACAGGCTCTACAGCCTAATGAAGAATTCTCTCAGCTGAAGCTCCCCTCCTCTCCGAAGACTCTAGCTTGTGTCAAGCTTACACAAAACTTTCCAACACAAAAGGGCCCTTGCGTATTTTCATGGAGACAGCCTTTTCCTTGGTATAGAAGCAACAAAGACAGAGTGAGTTTGGGACCAAGTCTTTACAACAGAAATAATAACGGAGACGTGGATTATGATGCTAATAGTGTCCCAATTACGAGCACTTTACATACCAACATAGAATGTGGATCTGAGGAAATAAGCTTGAGAGTGTGGCCTAGGATGGAAAAATTTTCACAAGCAGTCATAGGAAGAAATTGGTGGGAGGAGATAAAATGAAGAAGTTGTGTTAGGACTTCAAATATCCAGACATGTGTTAAAGTTCATATCCAGCTTTAAAAAAAATAATGATTGATTTTTGGCTTAATACACAACAATTTCAACTCCCAAGGAATAGATGTACTAGCTAGAGGGAATTCCAACTCTGAATCTGACTCATGAAAACAAAGACAACTCTTTGGGTGAAATAAAAATGATGGGATCCTCAGCGGCAAGTGTGTCTGAATGACTATGAGGGAAATGATGCTGGGTAGAGTCCAGGGTTACAAGATCTGAGATGGAACCACAGCAGCAAGTTTGGCTCAGTGATTGGAGATGCTCAAAGAGAACCCAGCTCAGGATGTTAAGATGAAACAGTGACTCTGTGAGCTCCCCACTAGGAAGAGAGAGCGCCTGCAGAGAAAGTGAGGCAGCTGCACAGTTGCCATTTTACGAGCTCACTTATGACTCAAGTGACCTGCAAAGCTACTGTTCACAAAAAAGTGCGATGATTAAAAAAACATTTTATGGAGCTGGGGAGATGGCTCAGCAGGGGAAAGCACTTGTTACATAGGCCTGAAAACCTTAGTTTAGATCCCAGTTGCTCATGTAAAAGTTGGGCATGGTATTGCATGCAATCTCAGCCGTGCTATGATGAGATCAAGAGATGTAGGGAGACAGTGGAGGCTTGATGAAGCTTGCAGGCTAGCTAGCCTGGACCACAGCTGTCAACGAGGGAAAGCCTGCCTCAAACCTAGTAGACAGATACCAGAGGTTGTCCTCTGGCCTCCATACTGGTGCCATGGCAGGAATGTATTCTCACATACAAGGACATGTATACACAACATACAACTACAAAAATAAATGTCTAGAAATACTTTATATTTTTAGTAGAAAGTAACAGTTATGAAATATGGATGTTACAAAATCTTTGTCTTTTCTTTCCAGTGAAGTAGATGATATTTAAGATGTGGAAAAACGATCATAAATTATCTAGTCATGATTGCTGCAAAGCAGCTTTAAGACAACACATATCTTTATAATGAGGTTACATCCCTAGGTCTATAAATGAAAGCAATGGCTTCTAGAAGAGCAATGGCCTTTTAGGAGACATAGAATATAGATAAACAACATCTGAATTTTTAAAGCCTACTAGAAGGTATGTCTCAAGTATGTACCACAGCTTAAATCTCCAGTGGACCTCTCAAGAACCAGGTCATAAGTCATGTAGAAAACTATCATCTAGGTAGCCTACAGCTTGTCTATGAGTCAGGCATCTCAAAGGTGATGGAGAGGGAACCCACAGACTCACATGTGCTAGGTAAGTACTCCACCTCTGAATGATATCCAAACCCTGAATCAGATGTCTCTGGATACCTCTTCCCCATTTATGACCAGAGGTATAAAACTGACATGCTGTAACATTGTCAAAGATGTAGTGTCTTTGATGGCAACAAAACAAAAGCCTTTCTTGGTATCTTTATGATCAACATGATAACAATGAGTGAATTTCAATCACATGCACAGTTCAGTTCCATGTGCAGTTCAAGGAACTCATACACTATTCGGACGGTAGGAATAGTGGGCTTCTGTCAATTTAGAAAGAGAGTCCAGACACCTTTCCAGTTGAATCCATTTGGTATATTCTGTCTCCGGAACTCTAATGTGCAGAAAGGAAGGCAAACAGCCTCCTCTGATCTGCCCTGCTCTGCTCTTAAGTGTAGTGGATTACATCAAATAATATAAACTATGTTAAGGGCAGATGCAATATTCTCTCTCGACATCAAAATAGAACACAGTGGTCACCAGAGAGATACAGGATGAAGGGACATGCAATGTAGCTGTAGTAGTACAGAAAATAGTCTAGAGGTTCTGGCAGAAATCTTAGCAGGACAAGGTAAGAGGCCGGAGAGAAGAAGTAGAAAGAAGAGGCCAACGCAAGGAACTAGCCGACTCTCCCCTATGCTGGGTGATCAAAGCGTAGCTTTCATAAGAAAACACAGGGAAAGTGTAGAAAACTTACTAAGAGGAGCCAGCTCCTAAGATGATAGAAAGAACAATGGGAAGAGATGAAAATGTTTGTTTCCAAATAGTCCCCCATGAACAAGGTAGAGATCTTGTGTAAAATGCTGATGGAATAGAGTCTACACTTGCTCAATGTGTTGCTGAGGAGCAGAGATGGAGAAATGGAAAGGTGAAAAAAGTATACTTAAAACAAAGCGCAAAAAATATTGTCATGCATACCTCTTGCAATAACTGTGATCTCTAGACCTAACCCTGGCTTCCCCAGTCGTTCTTCCCACCTAGTCACGACATGTCTCCTACCTTCCTTCTTCCTAATTTCCCAACATAGCACATTTAGGCACCCCCTCCAAGTCATGACTTGCTTTTCCAGATGTCTAAATATTTTCTTCCAGATGTAAGTGCCACGTGGCTGGACCTTTCTCATCATTAAAATCTTCGCTATTAAAATTAATTTTGCCAGTGATTTAATTACTGAAAAGAGGTATTGATGTATGTAACCTCTCTTTTTTATACCTAATGTTTGCTTCCTAAAGCAGAATTCTCCAGTATTAGGTGCATGTACATTTGCAATTATTGTAACGTCTGGATTTATTCCTCAGTCGCTATATGGTGACCTTTTCTGTCCCTTTCTACAGTCTTGATGATATTGTCTCAGCATATCTGTTGCTGAATGGCCAAGTCTTATCATTGATTTAAAATAAACAATGGCTCTCCGGGTCTACAAAAGTTCATTCTTTTATAATTTACTCCATTTTAGGAGACTCTGAAAGGCAATCTTGACATGAGTGAGCGAGAAAGAGAGAGATGCCCTGGCCCAAAACAAACAAACAAACAAACAAACAAATGGAACAAGACAAGTTCAACATGCAAGACATTTAAATAAAAGTGTCAAGAATTTATGTTCATATTTTTAAAAACACATTTTTATACTAAGAGCCCAAGATATGGCAAGTATTCAAGAAATATTTGTTTATATGCCATAAAGCTCACTGAACACTGGCAAAGTATTTCAAGCCTTTGTGTAGGAATACCATGATGTTTAATTCAGATTCCTCTGCCAACAGTGTCCCAAAGATGCTGACTGACCACACTGGGGCAGAAAAGATGTCCTCTATGTAAACTTACAGCCCTTGTGTCCTACATGATAAGGCTTATTAGAAACATACTCTACACCAGCCAGTAGACATCAGCTTCTGTACAAATTATTCTTAGGCATCCTGCCAGCACTTATGTGAATACCATTCTTCCCAATGAACCTCTTTTGATACAGATGTGTCCATGCCTGTGAGTGAAGGCCTAGACAGACTATCAGCTATTCCAGAGCCTGAGGCAGGAAGATCATGAGTCCAAGGCCTGAGTGGATTGCAGGGTGGGTTCCAGGCCAGCCTTGGCAGTTTACTGAAACTCTGTCTCAAACTAAAAAATACAGAGAGGCTGAATATGTAACTTAGTAGTGTACAAGGCACAGAGTTCAATCCCCAGCACTGCAAAATAAATACATATACACATATGTATGTATGTATTCATTTATATATAGAAAAGTAACCAAATGAATGTGCTTCTTCCTTTGAATATTTTAAAACCTATCCCTTCCTCTCTTCCTTCCACCCTTGCTGCCACTTCTCTGTAGAAAATGCTTTCAGAAGCCACACACCAGCCAAAACCACCTCCTCTTTCTGTCACACTGACCCATGTCCTGTGCCTCTGCCAAATGTCCTTCAAAGCAGCAGCGTGACTGCTTGCCTCATCCTAAGAGAACAGGCCGACCCTCTCCAACCCCACATCCCCCTTCCTCAGTAACTTGCTCCTGTCTTCATCTCTTTCCACACAGCCCTCTCCATGTGGATTGTTTATTTCTAATACTACTTGATTCTGTTGCTGTTGTGGCTTGTCCATATTTTTTCCAATCTCTTTGGATGAAGTGTTAAATGATGTGTGTGTGTGTGTGTGTGTGTGTGTGTGTGTGTGTGTGTGTGGTGTGTGTGTTACTTGAACCAATTAAAAGTGCTTCCCAGGAGACCAGAGATGAATTTGGGAGCGATCGTAGCATAGTGTAACAGTTTGGAATCACCCGAGCATGTTAGCAAACCTGACTCCGGTGACCCTGAGCAATTACTTGCTGTGTGACCTTGCACAAATTACTTAACCTCTATGCCAGCTTCCAAGTGGAAAAGCAAGCATATTCATAAAAGGGATGAGGTAATTAAATAAAATAGTTCAGGGCTTAACATTTAATGTCTTTCCTCTGTCTTCCATTTTCAACTGCCAGGAAAACAATCAATATGAACTATACTAATTAATCATATTAATGCAGAGATTCAGGGGAGCCAATTTTCTATCTGAGCTGCATTTTAAGTACCGACTGCATGAAGAAATCTGTCCAGCAGATTGCCTTAAATAGAATAAGGCATTGCAAAAAGCTATTTGAATTGCCCCCCACCCCTTGGCATGCTGATGGTGTTTTCTCAATAACAAATAAAGGAAATTCAGTAAGTTCTACTTTGCCTCACACTGGAAGAATTAAGTATAGAAGATGGCAATTAGGGCACATTTGTAAATCTTACAAATACCCATTACGACTCTTTTCAAATGCCTTCAGCGTGCATGTTTCCAACACAGCTTTAACAACCTGGCTGAAGGGCAGGTTGCAATTATTTCCAGAACAAACAGGCATGAGACTGTGAGAGCAAAGGGGAGCCTTCGACTCCAGGACTGCCACTTCCGAGCTACGTGAGACTCACAGGAATCCTCAAGGACATGATTTCATATCTGTAAAATGAAGATAATTAAGGTAAAGGAGTACACACATAGTTCTATAAGCAAGTACTCAGTGTATGAAATCCTTCCCTTCTGTGGGAAAAGGTAGCTGGATCAAAGTGCCTATTCTGACTCGGGTTGCTAAGAGACACCATCTCAGGTGCACACACTGTTGGAGTACAAAAGGACTTTGTATCTGGATGTTAGGCAGGCAGACAAATACCCGACAGTTTGTTTTGGCTTTGACAGAAGTACTTTGTGTACCCAGTACCCAGCCTAGGGTCATCTTCATAACCTTTGCAGGTAGGAAGCTCCTGATTGGCTGGGTCTCCAGCATCCTCATCAAATTCCAGGATCCGGTCTCATTCAGCACTGCTGTTCTTCATTACCTATGGCACAGAGCTCTCTGCAGAAAGCAAGCTCTTGGGTGCTTTTGCTTTTAGGCAAAGTTTTCAGTCTGCACCACCATGACTGTGTTTGAGATAGACTTGAAGAAAGAATAATAGTCTGATGACGATCATAAATTGGAATTAATACCCTAATGATGTATTTATACATAATCTGAAAATTGACCTGTGTTTCTTTTTTCTGTTTTGAGCAAGAAGATTGGAATAATCTTTAGAGGCCACTGACTCATTGGGAAGGGCAGCTTTGAACTTACGAGACAGGGTTGGTCTAAGAGAATGGGTCATCCAAACAGTTGGAGAATGTTTTAGGGGCAGGGGTTTAGAGTCACAGCAAATCAGGAAATTAAAAAGCCCATCTGTATTTTTTAAGACTTACTTTATTTTTATCTGGAGTGTGTGTGTGTGTGTGTGTGTGTGTGTGTGTGTGTGTGTGTGTGTGAAGGTTCCCTTCAAGGAGAGAAGGGTATTGCATCCCCTGGAACTAGAGTCACCGTTAGCTATGAGTTGCCTAACGTAAGTGCTAGGAACTGACCTCAGCTCCTCCAGAAGAGTAGCATGTGCTTTGAACCTCTGAGTTGACTCTCCAGTTCCCTCAACTCTGTTTCTAACATAGCTTTACAATGATTTTTTTTAATTTTCAGTAATTTATTTTCTTTAGAAAAAAATGCTCACAGTAAAAGATCATAATTCCATCTATGTAAAAGGGAAATTCAAATTAGCTCAAAAAGCAGCTCACTGGTTGGTTGTTAAGGGAAGTGAGACAAACCAAAGGGGACCTGAAGCAAGTTTTGAAAGATAAGTGTTAGGTTCTTTATTTGGTGGTGGTTACAAATCTATACACATTTAGAAAATGTATTAAATTATATTCTCAAAATGACAATACTTGGCTATATATAAAAACTTAGTTGCTTTAAAAACTACTTATTCCGTCACCCCCCCCAAAAAACGGTGTTCACTTATGTACATCCTAGAGCACATTTTCCTGTACATTTTGGTATGTTTATACAAAGGACAGCATCCTTTTAAAAAATTAAATGTAACTTGGTTTTGTATTTCTTTTTTCTTTTCTTTTCTTTTTTTTTTTTTTTTTTTTTTTTTGACCAGGCTGGCCTCAAACTCAGAGATCCGCCTGCCTCTGCCTCCAAGTGCTGGGATTAAAGGCTTGCGCCACCAACGCCCTGCTCTTTTTTATTTTCTATTCCCTTACCTGAAGCTATATTTTACCACACAAACCAACAGCCCCCAAGGAAGCTTACTTCATAAAACCCAGAGGGGAAAGTAGGTCTTGTGAGGGAGAAACAGGAAACTCCTTTGACTTGTACAGCCTCTGGGATCTCATTATTGAGGCGTTAACAACCATCACACACTTAGTGAGTAAGGCCCTGCTTTATAAAGATTGGGTTGCAGCATCTGCCATTGGCAATTTAATGGCAACCGATTGCTGAGAAAGCCGCTGGAGGCTCCAGCTGCTGCCTGTGAATGCAACCCACTTGTTTCTGGAAAGGTACCTGGTGCACAACCCTCTGCATCTGGACGTTTGACAGACATGTTAAAGGAGACAGCTTGGACAAGACAACAACCTTATTACTTCCTCCAGAGGTGAAGCCATCGTTTTCCAGGGTTTATAATTCTAAATCCCTGAGAACTAGCACAGTCTTGTCTGTACAAGACCTCAGAGAACAAGGAAGGACTCCGGGTACAAAGTCAAACCAGTCCTCCTGTTTCTGTGGCTGCCAGGCTGGAGCCTGGACTGTTGGATAGGCGTTACCTGCCTGGCCTCTGCTCTGGGCAGTGCCTGTGGCCGTGTGTACAGGTGGCTCTGCAGCCCAGGGAGGTGCTCTCCTGCGAGAGAAGTAAACAAAACTTCTAACCATGATGTAATCTGTCTCTAGGATAGCTGGTTCCTGGAGACCAGGAAAGAAGTTCTGGAAACAGCCAATTTTGGTAGGAACAAAATAATTCCGCTGGACTGGCAGAATAACAACAACAATAGCAAAACACTTAACGAGGTGATTCATTCAGAGCGGGGCCGGGAGCTGAGGACCGTCTGTATACAGGGGTTTAATCAGAGCTTCCTAGTGACTCATATTGACGCGCCTTTGAGGAGGAGGTCTGGGAACCAGGAACAAGCTGGTCCATGCTGTATGCCCTGCGGGGTTTCTTCCCCATACCCTAGAAGTCTGGCCTGTAGCTACCTCTCAGCGCCCTCCTGATCCAAGTGGGTAGGAAGGCCTGAGTTCTTTTGGGTTAGATCTCTCAAAAAAAAAAAAAAAAAAAAAAAAAAAAAAAAAAAAAAAAAAAAAGACTCACCTAGCAGGACTGACTGTTCCTGGGTCCTTGTACCTTGGGGGTGGATAAAATCACTCACTCTGCAGGTGTGTACAAATGAACGTAATTCAGGAGAAACAGAAGCCGGGCACACTGACCACAGCAGAGAGGAGACAAATGACCGACAACAAAGCAAAGCTCTACAGCGCTGCTGTCTGGAGCCATTTAGCGTTGGCCCGCGGCCCTGTGCACCCCAGACACTCCGAAGGGCACGACTGGATTTATGCCCCTCTGCACGATGATTGGTGTCCAAAGTGAATCATCAAGAAAAGGTCAAACTGTGTTCAGAACATTTTGTTTAAGAAGGGCAAAGCACTACATAAAGCATTTTAGAGAAACTACTTTCCAAAATGAAAATTTTAGGTTGGCAAATGTAGGTGGCATTATGCTGGCTTTAAACATTATTTTTACTTAAAATATGGGATATATTTCAAGTTACAATATTAAAAATCCCATCCAAAGAGAATTGTTTTATTTTCCCTATATTCTTTCTGACATACAAGCATATACTCACACATAAATTATGCATATATGTGTGTGTGTGTTGTTTTAAAGATCTGCTATTTTTCATTGTGTGTGTACCACACACATGAGTTGAATTCACTGGAACGGGGGTTACAGTTGGCTGTGAGATGTCATGTGGGTGCTGAGAACTGGAGCAGAGGCCTCTGCAAGAACATCATGTACTCTTAACCAATGAGTCACCTAACACCAAAGTGTGTGTGTTTTCCTCATTTTGATCAAACGTCCCCACCAGTTACACTTAATGCTGCTTTCTTCCTGTGTCTCCTACGACGACGTGATAGGATTACCTCTCCTTCACTGCTCCAGCGGCTCCCTCCGCACGAGATCTGCTCCCCATCACACAATGGGGCTGAAATCTTTCCTGTCCTGACCTTACAGCCTGAGTTCCACGGTGCCTCACTGTCTCCCAGCGCTAGCCTGTGCCTCTCCTTCCTTTTACAGCCTCGGTCAGGCAATGCTGTCTTGTGGTCACCAACACAGTGTATCTTCTGTTGACGTCCAGAGTCTTGGTTATATCTTTTGCTCATCACACTGGACAAGCAGAGCCCTTGAGTCGTTCTTATCTCCCTTCCCCCTCTCGCTGAGATTGTTCCTTTCAAGCTTTTCTTTCTTCCATCTTAGCCCAGGAAAAGTGTTGTGTTCTGGATCTCACCTCAGTTGAAATGAGATTGCTTTGATGAGCACTGTATCTGTACTTCTGGCAAGTTCTCACTCATGTGAGTGTGCACAAGGGCACACGTGAATGTGTGTAGCCCAATAAATAGCTCTGCCTAGATGGTACTCAAAATGCAGCATACACACACTTCTGACCAACGAACCTGTGCCCCCTTGATTTTCCCTGTCTTGGGGAAATCCAATACATCCAGTATTGTAGGAGAAATGAAGACCTTTTCATTGTCCTCATTCATTCATTCATTCATTCATTCCTGTAAGCACCACTACCTCTCAATTCCCCTGATCCTGTCTCTCTATGTTACTTTACATGACCTTTGCATGGAGAACTGTTACCTCTGCTACCCTTCACTCCTGAACAACTTGCTTTTTGCCGCTGCTCCTTGACCCATCTCAGGCATTTGGACTTGGTAGTCCAGGTCTCCCAGTGTGCTTCCCTATCACAGTTTGCGAACTCTAGATCTACACAGACCCAAAATCCAGGTGAAGAGACTCTACTCCTATGATGTCCAATGACAGCTTTGCACCCCATCCCAATACATAATGATTTTCTCCCAACTGAGAACACACCCTTACACATTTCTCAGCTCTGAGTAATTATTATTTCCTCAGAACTATTAATTCCTTGGTTGGCCTCCACTCCATTCTCTGAATAGTTTTAAGGTGTCTTCCCACTTACTGCTGTCTAGGTCCCCCATGGGGATTGTATACTCTGCCTTTCCTGTTGATTCTAGGTCACATTTTACTGGCTTGCCATCTACTCATTGATTTTGTAGAGTAGAACAGACAGTGAACATAAAAATGTCAAAGATTCTAGACATCACCTTCCACAAAAGACGAGTCTCCATTCCCTCTCCTAAATAGAGCGGTTGAGGGGTTGGGCATGTCAATGAGACCGGGCATTGGGGACAGTTTGAGTTGGATCTGCAGCTTTCCTAGAAGCCGCTCTACCTCTGGTAGTCTCTTGCTCCTGGGACATGGTCCTTCAGAGCCTCTGCTTATGTCCACAAGAGCATCCATCTCTCCCATCCTAAAAAGCTTCAAAACATCCAACACTGCCTCTCCGAAGTTCCAAGCCAGAACGTGAGCCTCCATTCCCATAACTTCAGCACCTGTGAAATTTCTTAAGGAAAGACTGGAGATCAGGGCCTCTAGAGAACCCTGCTGCCTCAGCATTCCAACACTGTGGAAGGCTGGTGTCATGCTCCTTTAGAAGTCTTTGACCTAGCTCTGCAGCATCCTGTATGGAATCTGAATTCCGCAAATGTAGATGAGAAAATCAGCTTCTGTATTTTGTTCCAGGAAGGAAAAGGCAGCCATGTGTACTGAAGTCCTTACAATGTTAAGTGTCTTGCTCTACAGTGAACACGTTATATTTATGAAATCATTTCATGGCTGTGACAAGCTGGAAGAGAGGTACCTTTCTCCCCTCTTCTATGAAGGATAAAGACTGAGAAAGGGTGAGGGAATAGCCTCAATGCTCATAACTGACAAGTAGGAGGCACTATTCAATTGCTGGGTCTTGATTCTCATATGGGCTTCTTTTCAACGCACGTCAGCTTTGGGCTATTCTGAGAACAGTTTTTCTGAACCAGATATCCCTTTCTCAGCATAAGCATTCCGCGTTTTCCAAGGATGATATAGACATGCTCCAAAGTAGGCCAGCCGACTTGACGGATGCTGTTTTAGCTTTCTCAGATGACATTCTTACTGCCTGGGTCTCAGATCTGAACAGCGACAACTTGTAAGATAATCAGGATCAGCAGTGTATCTGTGGCAACAGTAACAGCGGAGCCTCACGGGACTTAAACGTCTTGCTTTGGCTTCATTAGCAGGTCAGCTGAACCTCTGAGTTCACTGCTCAGAGATTTAAACACACTCTGTAATGGAAGAATATACGCTAGCAGTCAAACCTGGCGCGTTGCTGTCCTTTGATTTTCTTGTTGCTGCTTTTAATTTAAAGCCCCTACTGTCGCATGTTAAATTATTTGCTGTCATTTAGAAACAAACAGAGATGTAGGAGGGAAAAGCCAGCCATTTCACAGATTTAGCGGTGGAGATGTAGGATTTCTTGGTGCTAAACTAGATTCTGTTTCCTCCTAGCATGTTCATGCAGTGTCTAATGGTGGAGCAGGGCTGAGTGCTTTCGCAAGGCGTCTCATCAGAGATCTTACTGGATACAGATGAGTGTATCTTAGAAGATTTTCTTGAGGCATCATCTCTAATTCTTTCTTTATGAAAATGTGCTTGTGCAATAAATGACATAAATTTCTCTTCATAAAATAAGAATTTTAGGAAGCGAAGTTTTATAAAATCCTTTAGTATTTCTGCCTGAGGGCTATTATTATTCCCAGTGAGAGGAGCAATTATTCTAAAAGTATCTAAAAGTATAATACTTGGAAAAGGAATTATCTTCATTTTTGTGCCTCCTATATTTTTGGTTTATATCTAGATATATACACATATATGCTTGCTAAGTAGATAGAAATGTATCTTTTTTTGAGACAGGGTTTTTCTGTGTAAAAGCCCTAGCCCAGCTAAACATGTCTATGTAGCTGTATGTGTACATGTGTATGCATATATTCACATGGTGCACATACGCACTGTGCAAGGATAGCCTATATTTATTTATGAGCCAAGCTAGGTCCCTTATATGAATTGCAATGCAGATATTTCCTGGCTTGATTTTCACATTCATTGTGTCTCTTCCTCTTTATAAAAATAAGGAGTGTAGGAAGAACTGAACAGAACATACAGTAAAATGTTTTCTTTCGAATCAAAGTAGAATCCAGGTAAGAGCAGGGCCTCTTCTCCCGTTTCCACTCAGACACCCACGGCCCTTCCCTCTGCGTCTGAAGACACCGCGTCCCCATTTTGAGCTCCTTGAACCAATTCAAACAAAAGGTCATCGCAGACAACAATCCAGTCTGGCTGTTTTCCCTTACTGTATTGACCAGCTGGGTTCTTTGTTTTTGTTTTTGTTTTTGTTTTGTTGCTTCGTTTAATAGCAATCGGAGTCTTTGTTTCTGTGTCAGAAGAGTGCTGCCTAAATCCTGACCTACGCTGAGCGCCAGCCTCCATGACCACTTTTAACACTGATTAAAACAGGCCCCACTCCCCTCCCCTCATTAGAAAGCGACTGGACAGATTGGCAGAAACAACAAAAAGACAGCCACGGACCCCTTCCTACGGAAACATATTTCAATTATACTGGAAAAATAGCAGCCACGAGGGAGAAAATGCATCGATCTTTTCATTATTTTTTTCTCCTTGTTGCTAGGATGTAGTCATTATTAAAGGAGACTTGTTGCCTAGGTGAAATCAACCCAGAGTAAAGGAATGGTGCGCCCCCTGCTGGCTGAGATGCACAGGCTGTTGGATTGGATTGCTGGGCGGTTTTATTTTTTTCTTGTTTTTGTTTTGCCTTCTCCACTCCCATCCCTCAGTTTAAAACAAAAGAGACAATTAGACATCTTTCTCAAACAGCTTTAGATTTCATCTGCAAATTTATATTGCAAGGATATCAGAAATGCATATGAAAAGATCCTGGAGGTGTATTTTTGTTTCTTTGCTTTGGGTTTGTTTTTCTTTCCCTTTTCCATCTGATGAGACACTAAGCAAATCTGCCAGGACCCAGGTCTCCTGCTGCTTTCTTCTTTACCTCTTGGTTTTGAACTTGCGCTGAGCCTGGCATTGAAAGCAGCTCTTGACTTGCTAATTTTCATTTTTGGTCATCTGAACTTATGAAAAATTCCAAGACAAGAAAGCATTTGTATTAATACAGAGTAACTTTTGATGATCAGTTATTAGTCACAAGAAAAGAGAGAATTCCATAGAAATGCTGGTATCTTTCACCTTGGGGGTAATTGGACGTTTCTAGCATTAAAACAGAGTGAAGATATACAAGCGAACACAACAGAGTACAATCTGTGCAAGCAGCTCGTACCTGACTGAGCCCAGCTCAGCTGCCAGGCTGAAAAATTATTAATATATTAACAAGCACATCAGAGTTGAAATCATGGGCATGGATTTAATCAACAAAAGAAAGAATGTGAAGGGGGCTTAGAGACAGGGACATTTGGGGTACACGACCAATGCTGTTTAACAGTATGTTAATGGGGAGTGAGACAGAGCATCCAAAGAAAAATTATCAGAAGACAAGGGAATTTTACGGGAAAAGTGTTAATATATTAAAAAGAGAGACATGAAGGAGCACCTGAGACTGTGGAGAGAAAGAAACATCAAGCTACCAAGCATACAGGCTGAGCCTTGGGAAAGAGGAAGCATGCATTTTCTTCTGGGACCACTGGAAACTAGGAAGGACACATGAGAGGCTTTTGAATGGAGGCGATGACTTAGGGAAGAGATGAGGGCAAGGAACCTAGTTACAGCTTCGTGACAGGGCAGGGCTTTAGAAGACGAGGAGAGCAAACCGGTGGAAACAATGGTTAGCGCTGCTGTGCAGGGCTGAGGTTTTAGCTCAGAGTTAGAGAGGTCTCGACTGGTGTAAGCAAGGCCCTGTAGTGGAAGGATAGCATTGCAAGGGAAGGAAAAACAAATGAACAACAAAACCACTCCTCGTCCAGACTGTTGAGAGGCAGGTTATAAGACTGGAAACAAAAAGATGAAGTCAGCTCTGAGACGGCATACATACATGCAACAGGATAACGAGCGGGTTGTGTTTACACACTTAGGAATGCATGCATGTAACAATGTAAGGATTGAAGAAGAAGAAGAAGCTATGGACTTGAAAGACAGAAGTACATGACAAGGGTTGGAGAAGGGAAAGGGAAGGGGATGTAGTAATTATAAGTTCAACAAATAAAATATTATTTTAAAAATTGACATGGTTGAGTGGTTTTCTTCAGCAGCAACAGATAAAAGGCGGTAAAAGTCAGAAACAAGTCATTGGGTGGATTCAGTTATAGACTGCAATAGCCAAGGGCCTCTGAAGGGACCCCGGCTCAAATGCAGTAGGCATGGCTCTGGCCCTGCCCTTCTCCCCCATTCCCTTCGCATTGCTAAAACTCATTAGACTGTATTCCTAAAGCTAGCCACTGAGGTCTAGTCCCTTGTTTGTCTACTTCCTCCTCCTGAGGCTGACTGCCAAGGTCCAACTATTGAAATCCAGCGATCAAGAGCCCCTTTGACTCACCCAATTAGCATGCCCAATTAAAACTAAACACCTCATCTTTGCACTGGGTTTCCCTTTTACCTTTATAAACTGCTGTTTTCCTATGGGCCACATCTCTCTCCTTTCCACTCACAGACAGTCCTTTGTCTTACGCCAGGACAAATACCCCTTCCCCCTCCATCTTATTCTCTCCCCCTTCTCTCTGGTCCTCTACCTCCTGTCTTTGTCTCTTATTCCCTGTCCGCTGTCTCTTTGAGGCAAATAACCCTTCTTTATGCTGAGAACTTGGTCTTGGGGGTCCTGGCCCAGTACCAACTGATCTCTCACAGCCTCCTCAGTGGGTGCAGTCTGGTCTGATGACCAAAAACCTAGTTTCTCACTTCAAAACATGAAGGATCCCTTCAATTATGCCCTTCCTCTTCCTCAACTGCCCAGTGTAGGGTTTTGTATTTAAGTCTGAGCCTAAACTAAAGTAAGCCTCCTTGGTTACATTCCATCTGCCCTACGTTTACAGAGACGTTCCTCTACACTTTGAACATTCCTGTTTGAGTTCAACAAACAAGCTTGGCTAACTGTAGGCAGAAAATAAATGTTAGAGGACTTTGAGAATGGGAGGGGAGGGTAAATGAAATAGACTCAACTTCCTTCTATAGATGCAATGAGAATAAAGTCATACTCAAATCCAATGTCAAAACTGAACCCATGAGTTAGGATTCTTCAGATTATGTTATAGCACCTAAGGCCAGGGGTAAAGTGTTTGGAAGAAAAGCAGAAACTAAAGATGATTCACTAGACCGTGCTTGACTCTTCTCCTTCCTATAGGAGCATGCACAAACAAAGGAAGCCCTGGGACTACTGAAGGCATTCCTTAGCTTGGGCAACTGCTAGATCTCTGGGAGGTGGGCGGTTGTTCTCCCAAGCTCCCACCAACGGGACACCTTCAGCACCATTACAGGCTGTCAACCTTGAATTAGGATGTATTTGTGGAAGCAGTCTGTAAGGGCGCTCTGCAAGTCTAAAAATACACCAAGCCCCTTACCAACGGCGTGCATAGCAACAGCCTGCTTGTGAGCTCCTGGAGAAATACTGTTAAACTCTTCCAGGCGCTGGTTACAAAAATAAGACGCATACAGTGTGATCGCAACATGTTGCCCTCAGTGTCATCCTAGGAAAATCCCAACAGTGCGGTGTGATTTAAGGCTTTTCTGCAGAATAAGACAGCCATGAAAGCTGGGTTTCTATAGACGAAAAAGAGAGAGAAAATAATGATTTTTTTTCATATCCAAAGCTCTTCCTGATTGAAATCTTGTGACCCTAGGTTGACACTCAAGGAGGATCTTCTCTTTAAGCAAACAAACAATTGCTAAATGTTGTAAATCTCATTCTATAGAATTCACATCTTTGTGAAATACCATATTCTTCTGGGATAATTAATCACAAGGAGGTTTTATTTAGGAAATAAGATCAGATGTGGAAACAGAAAAAGCAAACATGATTCTAATTAATATCTTCTATTGATAGAAAATGACAGACCTGTTCAATGGTGAAAAATATTTCGTGCAGGCCCCACCATATGTACTACATGATAAATCATTACTAATTGGAAAAATTAATCATGACAAATATCCCTATATATTAACCTATATTTTAACCTTATAAGGGCATGAGTATTCCAAAATAGATAATGAGGTGATTATGAAGAAAAACCCAACCTTCTAGCCAACAACTTTATTTTCTCTCTTTTCCATTCTATTCTTAACACAAAAGCCTATTTAAAACTTCCAGAGAGTTTCAGACTTTTGGTCAAATTTATACAATATTTAAAAATCAAACCTTGTGGGCTGGGGAGACGGCTCTGTGAGTGAAGTCCTCCACCAGGACTGAGCTCTGATCTCACCCCACATAAACGCCAGGTGAAAATGGTGGTCTCCCTGCAATCCCAGCACTCAGGTAGCAGAGACAGGTGATTAGCCTGGGCAAGCTGTAGTTAGTCAAGTTGAACTTGCAAATTGGCAAGTTCTGGGTGAGAGATTTGACTCCGTGAAATAAAATGGAAGGAAATCAAGGAAGACTCCCGACTTTAACCTCTGGCCTCCACATGTGGACACATAAACACACCATACACATGGAAAATGAAAACAGAACCCTTGAAAATACAGAGTCTCTAAGATGCTCTGTGGTCTTATTCCCTGTGACTCTGTTCCAACTAAGCTGACCTTCTTGTTGCTCCAGGAATCCTGGCACCTACTTCTTATTCCTCATCACTGAGACACTCGACATGCTCAGGAAGGCCTTCTGCCATGTTGGCCAGCACTGCCTGATAAGTTCTCATTCTGAAGACCCCAGCTCCCTTCTCTCTCTCTCTCTCTAGATATATAGATAGATAGATAGATATGTAGAGAGAGAGAGAGAGATAGATAGATAGACATAGATATCTTGTCTCTCCTCTTCTCTCTCTCCCTCCCTTCCCCTATGTCTCCCCGCCCCCATTCTTAGCATTTTCTGCTATCTGATGTAACCTGCATTTTCCTTCCATGTCTATCTTGTATGTCCCTCCACACAAGAAAATAAGTGTCACGAGGATGGAAATGCTTGTTTTGTACTCTGAAGTATCTAGTTTTAGCCCCTAAAAGAATGCTTGACAGTCAGGCCACCATGAATCTAAGGTCCTGCCTGGACTACAGAATGAGAACCTGCCTCAAAACAAAACAAAACAAAGGAGTTCCTGGTAGCCAAGCATGATGGGGCATGCTTTTAATCCCAATGCTCTGGAGACAGAGGCAGGAGGATAAAGTGACGGAACCTAGCATGTGTAGCAAGATCTTGTGTCAAAAACACATTAGCTCAGTATGGTGATGGACACACGTGTCATACATGAATCTCAAGGCCAGCCTTGACTAGCAACTTAGTAAGACTGCATCTCAAAACAAAACAAAACAGAAACAACGCTTTGTACCCAGCAGAAGAACAGAGATGACTGTTGAATGAATTAAGTGAAGCCAGTTAGCACCGATTTGGTGAAACAAGAACAGGAAGAAGTTGAAAACTGCAACTTGAATTTATCCACCATGGTTGCTTCTTGACAACAGATGTGGCATTCTAGACTCAATCCTAAAGTCTAATCCAAGATCCTGGGCGGCCCAGGACCTGCATTTCCACAAGCTGGTTCTGGGAAAAGGTGACATTCTTAGATGTAAATCTAAGCAGCACTCTTCCCACACATTGACTGTCACCTGCTTTTCTATTATCCCCTTTTAATAAATAATCTCATTGAGACTGGGTATCATTAAAGTTTAATTTAAGAGATGGCAGGGGGCTGGAGAGATGGCTCAGAGGTTAAGAGCACTGATTACTCTTCCAGAGGTCCTGAGTTCAATTCCCAGCAACCATATGGTGGCTCACAGCCATCTATAATGATAGCTAGTGCCCTCTTCTGGCATGCAAGCATACATGGAAGGAATGTTGTATACATAATAAATAAATAAATCTTTTAAAAAAATAAAAAATAATAATTTAAGGGATGGCAAGATGGCTAAACTGAACAAAAGTTCCCGCTGTCAAGCCTGACAGAGTTCGACCCACAGAACACACGGTGAAAGACAGAATGGAGCTGAAAGCTGTCCTATGGCTCCACACGGCCACAGTGGCATGTGCATGTCCATACACATACAGCAAATAAAGGTAAAGAATAATTTAATATTTTTCCTTTTATTTTCATTTTATGTGTTTTGCTGGCATCTCTGTCTGTGTACCACCTGTGTACGGTGTCCACAGAGGTCAGAAGAGAATGTTAGATCCCATGCTGGGTATCAAATTCAAATCCTCTTCAAGGGCAGCCAGTGCTCTTAAGTTCTGTGCTATCTCTCCAACCACAAAGTAAAATTTGTTAAATATGAAATGGGAATATTTTCAAAGCCATCCCCATAGGCACATGACAGTATTTTGCAGTGGGGGACAGAAAATTAGTGGGTTCAACTCCATGTATAGCACAGATGAGTGGGAGGAAGTGGAGCAAGTGTCAGGGAATGGAAAATTACTGAGAGGAAAGATGAGGAAGTTGGATAAATTCCGACTAAACCAACTACGCTTATGATAGGCCAAGGTAATCAGATACTACCAGGGCCTATGGGGAACTCGATGAAATGTCGAGGCTTGGTAGATGACAGAGATGAGGGTTCTTGCAAAATGTCCCCAGAGTTGTGTGTTAGTCCAGAACACACAAGGAAGTACACAGACGAGCCTAGCAGATACTGAGGTGTACGGAACTAAAGCTTAGCCCAGCAGAATCTTTGCCACCCTGTTTGCCAGATCGGTGTTGGCATGTGTTTGAGTCTGATGAAAAGCAGACCGGCATCAGGAGATTTATAGATAACTGTGATCATCAGAACATGAGTTGATGTGGAAAGCAAGACCTTTGCTCTTCAGCTGAAAACTCTGTCACCACAAAAGCCACTGAAACCAGATATAACTGATGTGTGTGTGTGTGTGTGTGTGTGTGCTCTTGACAAAAACAATAATAAGAAAGCAAGTGCTTATGAAGACACCTGACACCTTCTATTTTGACTTGTAAATTTCTAAACTTCAGGGACTGAGCCATTGAAAACCTCTTGATGATTATTTCGTTCCACATTGAGTGTCTTAGACTTTATGTTGCTTCTCTCTGTGACACTGGTGATCCATGAATGTCTGACTCACATGTTGTTTATTAACTGTAAGACTAATTTTATGTGGTAGGCTGCCAAACTCACACCAACAGTTCCCTGGCCAGAAATAATATTTAATAAGAGTTACCCCAAAGTTCTTGCCCATTTATTTCTCTGGGTCAGAAATTTTGAAAGATTTGGGAAAGATATTTAGAAGATTTTGTAAAGGCAGACACTTGTTGGAAGTAAGCCTATTTAGAATCCTGGTATTTAAGTAAATAAAATAAGACCATGCCTGTTGAAGCGGGAGAGGAGGCTCCGAGTCCCTGTCTCATCCTTCAGCCACTGGGGGATCCCATAAATACCTCTGTCCAGCCTTGAACTCTGTGAGAAGTGGGATGGATCCAGTTTGAGAGGTTCTCAAATTCACTGCTGAGGCAAGCTAAGACATCAGGAAGAGGTGCCTATTTGAGCAGGGATGTGGGTCCTTGTAAAATTAATTCCCTGAAAATTCTAAATCAAATTTCCTCGGATTTCTTTATTTTGAAGGGTGGTTAAATTTGCCCCGGGGGTAACGAAAGGCCTGTGTTACATATGTTCATGCTTGGAATGGAACCCAAAGGATGGACTTCAGGGCTAGGTTTCAAAGCCAAGTTCCACCATTTATTGTGTCATTATGCAAATTATCCGACCTCCTGATGCTTTGCCTTCTCATTTGTAAAAAGGAGATGAGGATAGCAATGAAATCTGCCTTGGAGACTGTCCAGATGAATAAGAACTAAAGAGTATAAAGCAATGCTCTGTATGGTTACGGAGAGCCATGGAAAATTATTTAGCCTTCAGTAGAATGAACTTACCGAACCCTGAAAATTGTATTATTTTGTATTGTGAAACATTGGAACTACTTCTTAAATGTGGTTATATACAAGGGCGGGGCTCCATTTCTGCATCAGAACTCACACAAGGTAAAATCAGCCAGTCTTTCCCTCTGAAAAGAACATTTGACAACACTAATCTCCATATAGCTTCTACTAGTAATTCAATGCTGGTGCCTAAATTAAATCTACTATTGCCCTCAGGCAAGGAGTATTCTAGCCACCAAAGTGCCCTGAAATATAAAGAGAAGAAACAGCAAGACCAAAGAAACAAATACAGGGAAATATCAAAAGTATTCATAAATCAATGAAAATGAGTGTGGCAAAGCCCGGCATTGGAGTAATGAATGCAAATCAACATGGGACAGACAAGGTAATCATTTCCCACTGGGAAACACCTTAGGAGGGCTCTTGCAGGCTCCAAAGTCAAACTTGGTCCAATCATTGCCTGTCAGCATTGGGGAAACCCTCCACAGAACAATTTAAAGACTTGTGCCTGTTCTTAAAAACCGTGCTGCTCTGGATGACAGAACAGCTTCAGTAGGAAAAACAATTTTCAGGAGAAACCATAAAACAAGTATTTTAATAAGCTTCTATAAATGATCAAAGACCAAAGCTAAAAACACAAATAAATGGCATTGATAGACTCAGCTATGGATGAAACTATAATTTCATATAGAGTACTAACTAATTCTGGAAATAGGCTTCCCCTAGCTTCCTATACGTAATTTCAGGTTTGAGTCTGAATCAGGTAACGAGGAATTAAGCTTGTGCTCTCTGGATATACTTAACAGATTGTGGTCCTTTAACCTCTCTGAGATCTGCTGCATTTGACATTTTAAATGTTTTAAGTTTTCTTCAGTGAACCGTGACCATTCCTAGCAGCAACCTTGAAGTTTCCAAAAAGATGATGGGCCCATAACAGTTCCACATGGATAGTGGCCATGCTATTAAGTGGACAAACACCACACAAAGGTCAGTTTTTGACTACTATCTGTTCAGGATCACTCCAAAGCTGCTAGCTCAGAGGGTCCAGCCTCACAGTCTACTCCAGCCAGGACTTCAGACAGGCCCTGTACTTTCCCATCAGACTGAGACTAGACAACAGATAGATCTCCCAGGACTTGACCACTATCTAAATTTTCTTAGAGTCACCTATAGAAGCTGCCACCCCACAAAGACAAAATGAAGAACAGAATGTCCACCTTCCCTAGAGGAGGGTTGAGCTGTTTTTGGTCATTGGGTGCTTAGGAATGTTTGTATCATATAGAGGGGTCAGTCAGAAATTGTTACTGGTCATGGTTAGGGAGGAAACTAAGCAAAGGACATTGGATTTAAGGATCTTTCTGAATTAAAAAAAAAGGATGGGATATGGAAAGGAAAGGATGAAAGGGTAGATTATTGAATATACTTTAAGCTAAAAAGCAGCTATTAATCTCAAATATTTCACATGGTATGGATTTTTGTATACGAAACTAAGGTTACTTTTATTAGAACATACTCTCTCTCTATATGATTCTACTCTTATTTAAGGTATTTTTGTATATTGATATAAATTTAAGGTTATTTTTGTTATACTGTATATATGTTTCTACTCTTGCTTAAGTGAACCATGACCATTCCTAACAGCAGCCCTGAACTCTCTACTCTTAAGAGGAGAAGCATATATACAATATAACGAAAAGTGCTACCTATGCAGCTCATTTAAAAAGTAATGTATGACTAATAAATACAGATTGGTAGCTAATCATGTATAATAATCAAATTTGTTATGTTAGGTATGTTTTCAGTGTTAAACAGAGATATATTTTAGATAGATTAGGTGGTCTTCAAATACTTCAGAGACCTACATAATATGACATTTAAGATGTTTTAATAACCTAAGGTTTTTCATGACAGTGAGACACAACTGTTCCCAGCAGCACCAATTTACTTCAAAAATGGATTATGGGCATCAAAGACCCTACATATGGAGTTTATTTTCATTGTGACAAAGTTAGCCATTGGAAAAGGAACTGTCCTTGCCTCAACTGCTGACAGTATGCTGTCCAAATTAGACAAGCAGGACATTAAAGAAAGTGACTGTTGAACTTTTCAAAGTCAAAGTAAAACAGTCCTTCTAAATTTCTGCTTCACAGAAAAGTCTGTCAGATAGTCTACAGAAGCTGAATATGAATTCCCCAACATTATGTAGGAACCTTGGATGACTGTCCAGGTAGTTAGCTATTTCTGTCATTTCTTAGTTTTGGAAGTTGTTTGCTCAGGTAATATTATATCCTTCTCAGGTCTCTGATGGAGTTATTAACATAACTCCATCAGATATAGTTATTGATATAGTTTTCTTTGTTGCCAACTTCAGACAAGAAACTTACAGAAGAGGTATAAAGTGTATAAGGTTGATATATAAAGCTTAAATTGTTTATCTGGTTGAAATAGCAGCAGATTAAAGTGCAGTCACTATTACAGAGTTAAAACAACAGTTTCTAATTAAAATTAACCACTGGTGTTAAATAATATGAATTTCATAATCTCATAAGGTAGTAAGATCTTTACTGTCTTACAAAACAGAAAAACTGGGGCAAAGAAATCATAAGAAATACTTCAAAATCACACAGATGACAAATGGTATCCCAAGCATCCGATTGAAAAGAAAGACTTTTCACTGCACTTAGGATTCCTTCCTTTTGGAGGTGAAGAGAGCTGAGCAAGACCTTAGTCAGACCGTAGGAGGGTGAACCCACTAGAGGGAGCTAGGTAGAAGAAGGAAAGTAATAGTAATAGCTGCCATTATGTGTTGAACACTCATTACATGGTAAGTATTTGCCTGAGTATTTTGCATGCTTTGTGTCATTGATTTCCTACAATTCTGTGTGGTTTTGCATAACCATCCTTCCTATCTTACAGAGATTAAGCAATGATGCAAATTTGTAGTACGTACCAGAGTTGAGACTCAAGGTCAGTTCTACCTACCTTGAAACCCATGTTTCTAACTATTCGTGAGCTATGATTTTGTGCAACTAAGTGTGAAGGAAAATAACAGCACTGATGAACTAAGACTGGTGTCACTCATACCTAGTGTCTCAATGTAGTGGTGGGGGTTGGAGAACTCACAGATGAGTCACTTGGAGGATACTGATAATGTTCAAAGAAATAGTGGAGTCAGAAAGAGACCAGCTTCTACGAGGAACACAAGATTAGGCTTTGATAAAATTCCCTGTCTAAGCAGGAAGACAGCTTGCAGAGCATAAACCTAAGGTAGCTCACACCACTTGTTTATCAGATTTCCCACATGGGGTGTGGACTAGCACCCCAAACTTTGGTTGCTTACATAGACATTCCCCCTGACTTCCTTCGCTAATTGAACGATTGGCATGATTTGAAGAATGAAGTCAGAAGGCAATAAAGAGGGGGGTCACCTGAGGGCTTATAGTCTGCATTAAACCTGAACACAGCTAATGTCACAGTAGGCAATTCCGGAAAGAAAAGAGAGAGTTCTACCGTGTTCTGAAAACGTCTGCTTCCTCTTCCTCTCACTGCCACCGAAAGGTTGAGAGGAACAGCAGGCCACGTCGTACAACTGAAGTTCACTTAGTTCTCTCCTCTAGAAACTGAGTGGATAGGCTAGATTGAGTTAAATTGCACGCTGATTTACCTAACATTTACTGAATGGATGATAGGGTTCGTTCAAATCCTTGGCTTTCTATCACTCGTAAAGTGTGAATGGCAATGCTACAATCTCCAGCCAGAGCATGAGAGCTGAGTGCTGTTTGTGCTAAGAAATGTCCTCCGCTTAACTGAGAAAGCGACACAGAGGGTTTTGACTGATTCTGGAGAAAACGTTGGTTAGAGCTGCGTCCGTACTCACAATTGCGTGTTTTCCCACTTGTGCTATGGTGTCTTCTCTAATTGATTAGTTATGACATGATCGCCTTGGATGAAGTCTGAGTAAATTACAAGAGGGATTAAAAAAAAGAAAGCTCCACGTCTAGCTAACATGAGAAAGATTTATGGGTTGAAGTTAAGTTCGTATAAAGTGAAATCCCATAACACTTCAACTACAACATAAAAGTATCAGGCTGAGTAACATGCTTTTTATAGCTCAGTATTCTGACTGAAAGTCTCACACAGGACTTCTGGCCATAGTCCTGCAGACACAGCAGAACTGCTCATGTCACTAACGCGATCCTCCCTCCTGGGAGAGCTTCTACCGGGTCTGCATTTGGTGTCTGCTGTGGTTTTGCTCCTGGAGGAACAAGGGAGGAAAACTGGATTCTAAGCTAAGTATATGGGGAAGAAGGTGGTGGTTGCGGGAGACAGCCATGTTCTCCACCAGGATCTCAGAGCCTCATCTTCAACTCCCATCTGTTTACTGCTAGCCCAGAAGGGTCAAAAAAAAAAAAAAAAAAAAAAAAAAAAAAAAAAAAAAAAAAAAAAAAAAAAGAATAGCAAACATGAAATTGAAAAATGCAGCTCAAATGAAATTGTGTTTGGCCTTTTCTATAAGCTGTGGGCAGCACAACCATAGCTACTCTAGGGCCTGGCTATGCTCAACCTCCAGGCTGGGCTGTGGAGTTCAACACAGCTGCCTGGCTGGTACCTAAGGATTCCTAAAAGACTAATTAACATGGGGAAAACTAATCAACAAAATGGACTCATTGGTTTTTTTTTTATATGAGTACTTTTTACCTTATAACTGAAAGAGAAAATGAAAAACTGAATGTAGCATGTGCTTCCTTCAAGGCAAAATTATCTAGGACATAAACTTTATGGTCTCTTTACAGAAGGATGTAGCCCTCTGATCTGGGTATCTGTCTTCCTAGAGTTTTCTATGAAGTTTAGACTTCATCACACTCACAAAGAATGTCAGATAACTACAAATACACTAATCATTTGTTCAGTCAGCCAGTCACCAGCAAATAAACTCTGAGTAATAAGCACCTTTGCCTCTACCAAGCAGATCCCAATATAGGGAACACAGCAGAACAGCAAATATACAAACACCCTGAGCTTTCAGGGCTACTGTATGTTTGCCATCTATTTTCAAATTGTCAATAATGTTGAATAAGTGATAAATAATAGCTGATATAACTCATGGAACCCAAACAAATCATGTTATAAGATTATAAGTAAGCTACTTAAAAGAAAAATGTATGAATGTCCCTAATTAAGTGTGTTATCTCACCTTCAATTCCCTTCAAGCTCCCTTTTCATTTTTCGCCAGCCAAGAAGTAAGGGTAATTCCTAGGAAGTCTTTTTACCAAGAAATACAGGATAAATTAACAAGAGAAGAGGGTTTTATGGGCAAGAGTGAACCCGCAGCTGGTTGCCCTCATTTGTGGAACTCTGCAGTGAAACGCTTCAGATTTCTGAAGCTTAGATCTAATGGAAAGACCACAGAAGTGGCATCACAAAAACCAGCAGTGAAATAACCCAGTGAAAACTTACTTCAAGAAGGTTTGGAGATGACCCGCTACAGCCTGGTCTTGGGGCTTCCATGTTGGCCTAAGTTCTTCCGGAGCCAGCACAGCACTGCTAAGCTCCAGCCAGGTCTACTTCATCTTCAGAGTGCCCTGGGTGGTGCGGCTGAGGAGGGGTGGGTCAGGCAAACCCAAGTGTTTCATAATGTAGTCAGGTAGAGAGCGTGTCTTTGCCTCTGGGAAGTCAAGTTACGAGGGCGAAAACTTGAGAGGGAAATCACCTGCACCGTCAAGGAATGGCAGCAAATTTGGGAACACAAACATCAAAGCCTAGGTAATTATAAAAGCAGGTCTCTAAAAGAAAGGCTGTTGCTGGACAAAGTCACCTTTGGTGCTTCCCTTGTGAGCCAACTGGATGAGGGAAGAAGGGGGCTTCTTAGTATATCAGGAAGGAAGGAGGAGAGGAAGGAATGGAGGAAAAAAATAACAAAAGAATACCAGAATTTGCTAACGGGAATATTGGCACCTTCATGGCAGGTGAACTTAAATAAAAGGCAAACCTGTAATAAAATGAATGAATGAAGCTTTCTCCACTACCATGCTTAACAAATCAGCGTTTATATATATATGAATGAATACAGAGTAGTCCTAGGGAACCCAGAACATCCATCATTCTGAGGAGAGCAATAAGAGGAAAATTTGCATTCTGATTCCCACCACTGAACATCATCTCAAACAGCCTGGAAGATGGACAACTTCACTCCACAGCAGTAAGGCAGTAGGGGCAACTTCTCGTTTAGTTGGAGGAATCCAACGAACAAGGAGCCATCACCTTGAGTCAAATAACCAAAGAACGTGTTGACGATAGTTGTGACTTCCATAAGATGACTCTCTATTTTACGCACATCTGAAAATTTCTGCATCCGAAAGGCTTGGGGAAGGGCAGACAGATGGGGTGGGTGCAGGTGTGTGAAGACAGCAGGCGAGTGTGACATTTTAGTCTCTTCTCCTTTTGACTAAATTTAAACCTTTGCTTTTGAATACTTTCACAATATTTTAAGGGTGTTGGTTTCTCACTCCTTTTTCACCGTCATCTCTGAATCCCTTCCCTGGCTGTTCTCTTCAGGGCCTTTTCCTTGTCCTTTTTTTCCCCCCTTCATCTTTTGTGTACTGTGAAGTTCCAAGGTTCTGTAGACAAGAACTAACATGAGAAATAAAAATCTAAGTGTGGTCAGGATCAGAGGGAGCCCTGGTTCTGCCCACAAGTCCTACCTGGCTTCTCTCTTGCTGGGATAGAGCACTGAGGAAAAGTCATCTGAGGAGGAAAGGATTCATTTGGTGGCACGTCCATATCACAGCCCACCACTGAGGAAAGTCAAGGCAGACACTTAAGCAGCAACCTGCAGGCAGGAACCGAAGCGGAACCACAGAGGAAAGCAGCCTACTGGCTTACTTTCCTTGGCTTACTCAGCTTGCCTTCTTATACAGCCAAAGACCATCCGTTCAGGGTGGTAACATCCACAGTGGCCTGAGCCCCCACCTCTCAATCAATCATCAATCAGAAAGGGCCCCACGAATATGCACACAGGTTAATCCTATGTAGGTTAATTGCTCGGTTGAGGTTCCCGTATCCCAGCCGACTCTGGTCTGTGTTATGTTGACAAAAAAGAAATTAGTCAGCACACCACACTTCTGCTTAGTTTGGTGATGATTACTGTAGCAAGTGTCTGCGATACTCAGGAAAGAAATGTCAGCATAAAGTCAACTAAGGGGTATACCAGAGCTCACAATCTTCTGCTGCACCCCGTACCTCCCACCTTCTGGGTTGGCGATAGTCTGCAAAAGTAGACAAAGAACCTCATGTCCCAGAAGTACAAACATGCATAGCAAAGATGGGTACATGAGCCAGACACAGTGGCACTCGCATCTGGATTTCTGTCACTCAGGGGGTTGAGCAAGAGGATCACTACTAGTCAGAGGCCAGCCTGGACTCTTTTCTCAGAAAGTGGGGTCGGGGAGGAAGGAGGCAAAGAAGGAAAGGCGGAAGGAAGGGAGGGAGGGAGGAAAGAAAGAAAGAAAGATTACTAATGCCAATCCCTTGTCAGAGGTCCAAAAACCAACAGTCACAGTTGAATACTGATGGTCTACACCCTAAATACTCTGACTTTAATTACTCATGTTCAGACACAATGCAATTACTGCTGGGATTTCTGAGACTAAAAGGAACTACTTGGAGCCTGAGACATGACTCCATTAGTAGAGGGGACTCCTAAAATACATAAAGCCCTGCATTCAGTCTTTAGCATCATGTAAGTGGTGTATGTTTGTAACTCCGGCACTTAGACTGTGGAAGGAGAAGGAGAAGAAATGCAAGACATCCTCCAGCTACTTAGCAGATATGAGACCAGACTGGACTGCATGAGATCCTGCCACTACCACAACAAAACCCACCATGTACCAAGGAAAACATCTAACAATAGATACATACTACCTGCTAATAAAGAATAAAATAAAAACACACAAAACAATTGTAAAAGCAATACATGACTATTGTTTGGTTATTAAGTGGCAGGACATTTTGAAGTGTTCATTTGATCCTTCCCCTTATTCATGCCCTTTCATTTTTCTTCTGTTCGCATCCTGACTCCCAATTCAAGCGCATAATTATACATTTACAGCCTGTAAGTAGCCTTGGAGCAGGAGCAAGACAGAAAGCAGCTGAGGCCTATGAGGTTTGAAATCCTTAGCTTTCCAAGGTCATAAAAATGCCTGGGTATTTAGTAGAAAGGATATATTCTGGTGCCAATCAGAAATGGTATGTTGATCAACTATAAAGTTAAGAAGACTTTCCCAAGTAGAGATTCCATCTGCTCCAACAAGGGGCTGATGAGAGAAGAGACTGAGGTCTGCCAGTTCTGAGAGCAAAGCAAGCCAGGGTCCTGTGCACACTGGTATAGCTTCAAGAACCAGAGAGAAAAGGACTGCCCACTGAGGTATAGGAAACAAAACAAACTTCATGTAAAAATTCCAACTAACTTCAGCAGGAAGAAGTAAGAAAATCAGTTCTTTACATGGAGTTTTGGCTTGGAAACAAACAATGTAATTTGAGCAGACTCTTATGTCAAGCAAAAATGGAATGTATTGGGAGCATGTAGGGAAGTTCAGGAAGTCAGAGGCAGTCTGTGAACACCTTCAGGAAGGGGAAGACGAGGTAACTCTGGTTACAAGATGTGCATCTGACAATCAGCTGGAGCAATTTGAGAGGTTGGTTTATTTAAATTCTTTGTCATACCTGCTGACTGCTGCTGTTCATAGGCTCTAATAAGTCCCTATTGTCTCATATTTGTCTGTCCCTGCCTACTCTTCCGGCTCTGCTCCAATTCTCTTCCTTATCTGCATCCATAATATCAAGGGACTTCTATTTCACAATCACGGCTTTCCTCATACCATGTCCTCCACCTGGAAAGCCTTTCCCTATTCCTGGTCTACCTGGAGATCCAACTTGGCCAGTTCAAACACTTCCTCTTTAAAGATGTCCCCGAGGTGACTTCATGGCCTTCATATTCTTTTCCCGTCACACCTAGCAAATCCTCCCTGGTTTGCAATTTTATTTGGCTTTGTTCTAATTATTTCTACCAGTGTTCATTTCCTTATGGATGTCTGAGCTTTGTGGGGGAGATTTTGAATACTGGTTGTTGAATAAGTCAGTGAACTTTCCCCTCAGAAACCAGCATCCCACAATGGACCACATTGCCTAGGCTCACAGACAGTGGGGGTACAGAATATTCACTAAAGCAGTTTCTCCCTGACTGCAGTAGGCAGACCATTCATGGGGAAGGACAGTTAATAGGAATATGAAAGAAGTTGTTTTTTATTAAAATCTCCACCCAATGCTTTTGGATTGTCAAGAGGGTTAAATGAATTACAGACGGAAAGTGCGGAGAATGTTGGGGTGTCGAAATGAACTGTGTGTTAGTTGGCTTGACTATTACAATAAAATGCAATCTTCATGACCATGATGCTTGATCATTATTCACAGCTAATTAATTTATGATATTAGAATGAATGAGAGGCACGGTGACACGAGGAAGAGGAACCCAGGAGACCATTTGCCTCCCTCATAGAAGGACCCAGGGTCTTTTGTAATGGCACTTTCTGGACACAAAAAAATTGATTAAAACCGCTGTAAAAGTAATGATCTATAAGGGGCAAAAGTCACATAATCTAAAGTGACCAGGACGGGAGAAGGAGCTGCCTTTTGGGTTGAGAAGAAGGCAGTTGTGAAAGAAACAACAAGAAACCCTTCCTTTGAGTGGAGAAAGGAGCTGTGACGTCTGCTCCCCCCGCCCCAGCCTGAAGACTTGAAACTGATCAACAGTTCCAGTTAATCCACAAGACAGTAGTCCATACTTTCAGTCTTCCTCCCTGGCATTAGAGTAGCAATGTTAACAGAAACTGATTTTATCAAGGGAAATATGAATAATTTGTCTCTTCTCCTGTAAGTATATAGTTTAAAGTTGGTAGCATCCAGAATTGGCAGTTCTAGCTTTTTGTTGTTCTTGGTGTTGTCATTTTTCATTTGTTGGAATGTACTAGCCTCTCAATAAAGTTCATATAATGGGATTTACTGCAAGTTAGGTCTATACACTGTCACTTTTTAAATCTACACATTAAAGCTTATTTTTATTGGACCTCATACAACCTAAGCTAAAATTACTTTACAATTCTGATTATCCCAACACAGGGAAATGGTCTAGAAACACAGACCAGCTAACCTGGGGTAGCTGCATGGCAGAAACAACAAGAGAGAGCTGCCTCAGCAAGGCAGGAGAAGAGAACTAACTACCAAGTTGTCCTCTGACCTCTGCACTCACAATGTGACATACAGCTCTCTCTCTCTCTGTCTCTCTGTCTCTCTCTCTCTCACTCTCTCTCTGTCACACACACATACACACATGCACACACACAAATCCACACACACACACTAATAACTAGGTAGACTGGTCTATGTTGCCTCTTGACTTCCATGAGTGGTCTTCCGGTTATAAGGATGAACAGGTGATTATAGATAGCTGGTGAAATTTGGGTGACACGTGATGTCCATCTTACTTGTTCACTTCCCAGCACCATAGTCTAGATGCTATGTATAGAGAGAATGTATAGAAAGCATGACTGACAGCCTTCGAGAGAAGTAGACAAACTTCACTTTCACACAGCGCAACAGCATGAGCAGGGATCAGAACTCACACCTGCCTGACTCTGAAACATAGGCTCTTAAACATATTGTATTACCTAAAAAAAACCCTCAGGGGTCTTGTTGATATTATAATATTTACTGAATGATGACTGGAAGACAAACTTCCTGACTCCTGCCATGCTCTTCTTTTTCCATGCTATCTAATGACTGCTTGAGATCTAAACCCATTTGTGTGTTTGGTTTTGAATTAAATTTTAAGTTTCTGGCAGAAAGAGATTTTATATTGTCTCATTGGTGCAGGACAATTATCTATATTCTGTCAATTATGTTTTAAATAAACGATGATTGGCCAGTAGCCAGGCAAGAAGTATAAGCAGGACAAACAGACAGAAAGTAGAGGTGGGTCAATGAGAACAGGAGAATTCTGGGAAGGAGGAAGCCCATTCTTCCCCAGTCCTCTCCCAACCACAGAAGAAGGAAGATGTGATTGCCCTGCTGAAAAAAAGTATAGAACCATGTGGCTAACATAGATAAGAAAATGGATTAATATAAGTTATAAGAGTTAATAAGAAGCCTGAGCTAATGGGCCAATCAGTTAATCATTAATATAGACCTCTGTGTGATTTCTTTGGGGCTAAACAGCTGTGGGACCCGGTGGGAGAACAGAACCAGGCAGAACAGAAACCTCATTCAACAGTCTCATGATTCCATCTTCACCACAAGGTCCATGTCTTGTTCTAAATGCTCAGAAATATTTTTAGTATGAATGATTAAATACTGGGATAATCTTACTCTTGAGCAGTCTGTATGATTGGAATAAGTTCTACTCACTAAACAAAGCTAAATATGTTTAGGGAGATTTAAGGGTTTTTTTTTTTTTGATACAGGGTTTCTTTGTAGCTTTGGAGCCTGTCCTGGAACCAGCTCTTGTAGACCAGGCTGGCCTCGAACTCACAGAGATTCACCTGCCTCTGCCTCCCAAGTGTGAGATTTAAGGTTTTAATACAATGACTGCCGATCAATACCACAACCCCTGCTTACTGGGTTGTAGTGAGCTGGAGGAAAACATCACATACTCTGGTGTGGGAAGTCCTTCTGTATATGTGCTGCTTTTATTGGTTAACGAATAAAGAAGCTGTTTTGGCCTATTGATAGGGCAGAATAGAGCTAGGTGGGGAAGACTACACTGAATGCTGGGGCAAAGAAGGCAGAGTCAAGAGACACCAAGTAGCCACCAGAGGGGAAAGACATGAGTTTTTGCCATCTGGAACCTTGCTGGTGGGCCATGAGCCTCATAGTAAAATATAAAATAATAGAAATGGGTTAATTTATTGTGTAAGAGCTTGCTAGGAATGTGCTATAGTGATTGGCCAGGCAGTGATTTAATTAATACAGTTTCTGTGTGGTTATTTCAGGGGTCTGGGTGGCCGGGAAACAAACATGCAGGCTCCTGCTACAGTGCTCCAACCCCTTAGCCAGAGCACGTCGTGGGATCTGTGGATGCCGATTTCACAATGAATGAAAAACTATTCATAATAAAGATTTGAGTGAACACATGAAATATCTATTTCATATCCTTTATAAATATGCAAAATGCTTAGATACATTGTTTTAGAGAAGGCTAGAAGGTAGCTTTCATACAATTCAAATGGTAAACCCAGGCTTATTAGCCTTTGTTTTATACCTCTCTCTGAATGATTTGCTTGTATAATCATATTCAGGTATTTGAAAGTTGTTTGATTTCCCAATAAGAAACTGAATCTAGGAGATTCTTAACCAATAATTCTGTAATTATACCAGCTAAAGAAATTTTAATATATTACCTTATCTCCATGAGATCATAGAGAGAACTATTTTCTACTTTGCTGTAATTGAGAATACCTAAAATAAGTCCCCAAGGTTTAATTATAGAGATGAGAAATTACACAAAATACATATCTTCTTAATTTTATTAAAACTATATCAAACTACACTATCTACTCAAGAGACACATGGGTTTTAATAGTTCAACCAGAGCAGATATGGCCCTTACATTCACTGCTGCAAGGTGGGCTCCACACACCTGCTTCTCTCTTTTTTTTTTTTTTTTTTTTTTTTTGGTTTTTCGAGACAGGGTTTCTCTGCAGCTTTTTTTTTTAGAGCCTGTCCTGGAACTAGCTCTTGTAGACCAGGCTGGCCTCGAACTCACAGAGATCCGCCTGCCTCTGCCTCCCGAGTGCTGGGATTAAAGGCGTGCGCCACCACCGCCCGGCACCTGCTTCTCTTGAATGTTCCAAATGGCACCTCAAGTGTTTTGTTTCAGAAAATTGATTTGAGAGCCAAGAGAATGAGCTCCATGCAAATGTGTGGGATTGTTTCCATCTAATCATTTTCCATAAGCAAAATGGACCTCAGGCTATGCTAATGGTCAGTCAAAAGAGATAATTTATGGCATAAGGTTATAATTTATACTTTAATCTGGGTGTTTCTTTCATATATTTGAATTTCCATCTTCCCAGTGGATAAATGAAGGTTCTTTCTACCTTAAATCCACCTTGGGGGAATTTTATTAGGGTTCAGATGAAACGGTGGAAGCACTTAGACAATCTCTAGTGTTAGGTGTTAGCTCTTAATTCCTTTAAATAGCTTTGGCTGTCATTTGCATAGATAATTCTGAAGATGATCAGATAAATGGTTCTTCCAAATATAGCCTTTATTTAGAATTTGTCCAGCTATAGCAACAACTACAGCAGATTGATTATCTTAAAAAAATAAGACGAGTAACTGCATTTTACTGAATTCTGTTCTAGAAATGTTTTCTTCACCGCAAACTGTTCATCTTCAGTGATTTTTTTTTTAATATTCTGGTTTCTACTGAAAAATTCTCCATTTTGGCAAGTTTTCATGAAGTCTCTTTACACTGGACAATTTCTGCAAACCCAAATTGAGTAGCTGATTTAGAGTTTATCCCCTAGAGTTCCTAGAACTGCCCTGATTAAAATTTAAAATGTAATTACAGGTAGCACATTGAGTCAGCCAGTTAGTCAGAGATCTGAGCTCAGTGCATGTCTACTGCCTGAAGCATATTGCACTGAGTGTTCTGAAGGAGGGCAGGAGTGGGTGGGAGCAGTCACCCACAAAGTGGTTTAAGGATTATTATTAAAACAATATATCATCAAGAGAAAAGTACTCAGGTAAAAAAAAAAACTATATACGAAAGTTAAAGAAATGGAGAGTAAGGAGGGCTTCCTCCCCGTTTTAATGATCTCTGTGTGTTTGGTAAATGTGCTTTGAGCCAGAGGATGGAGTTAGCAGCTAGCTAACCAGAATTAGTCATAGAAGTTTTGGAGGATCCAGGAGACAGAGAGATACAGGAAGTAGTAGAGAGGGGTTTACAAAGATTCATGGGCCTTTGGATCAGTAAAGGAGGTAGGGGAAGAAGGCCACTGATATTTAATAATAGAACAAGATAAACACTTCATCTGGCACCCACTGTGGGGCGCAAGATCATGGGAAAGCTGCTTGCCACCGGCTTTGCTGCTGCCTCACCACCCCTGGTCAGCTGTGTCATTCAGGTGCTCCCCCCAGTGCCCTCACTTCCTGCCATGTGAGCTTCTCCGGGACATCCCCATGTGTCTGCTTTTCAGGCAGCTCATTCCTCTCCCCATGGGTTGTGGAGTTTTTCTGGACCCCTCCCCAGCCACTGCTGTGATGGCTTGACCACCTTGACACCCACTCAAACCCTCAGTCCCTGGCTACACAGGAGCAGTAGCTTGTGTCCTCAGCCTGGTCTGTGTTGTACAGAGGCAGGCCACTGTGACCCCAGCATCCTTTGCACTAGTTTGGTTGCCTGGCAACCCGCCACCCATGGCACAGTCAAGTGCCGCCACACATAGCTTTGTTGTTACCATAGGCACTACTGTGGACAAAAGAAAAGTCTTCAGATTTGGTGAGATGCCTGGGAATGCTTACAAAAGGAATTAAGTATAATTTAAATACTCTTTCCCATATTAAAAATGGGTAATATTGTGATGCACAGAGTTAGGATGCCACATGGATGGTTTGAATTCTGAAAAAATAAATAAAGGAATAAAAGACACAGCTGGGATTGACATAATGTTGATTATAATTAGTATCAGTTTGGTAATTCATTTTCATTTTAAAAAGTGATTTGATATCTGTGCCAAATGTGAAAAATTGAGTAATAAGATACAAGCCTTAGGACCATCTACCAGTGAAGCTAAGAAAAGTATTTTCACGTAGAGAGAGGAATTTGGAGCAGAACCTACAACACCATGGCAAGATGAAGCTGAAGAGGAGCAGCCCAAGGTTATGAGAAAATCAACCTTAGTTTATCCAGTTACCATACAAGAATGGCCACCAGATAGATGACAGACACCCACAAGCTATGTTGATGATCACTGGAATCCTATAGAAACATTATATTTAAGGAGATTTAAGGAAGCAGTCATTTCAAATGGTGTTCATTGACCCTTTGTGAAGATGTTAAATTCATGAACTACTCAGAACAGAATTATCCCCCAAGATTGAAAAGATTTAGCTACAGAAATATTGAAAGCTGGTCTTCAGTTACAATAGAAAACATGGTGAAAAGAAGAAACTCAGTCATAGAACAATGAAATAGTGCTAGAAGTATTGATATTTCCAAACACTGGCTTCTCAGTGAAAGTCAGTATGGTGATTTGCATAGACAGTTTGGATTTGATGATTATACCTTGGACCCTATGTCATATAGCCACTTTGAATGCTTGGGACTGGGTTGAAGAATTAGAAAAGAGCACTGACTTATTTAATAAAATTATACATGACCCAAAATAAGCCTTCACTGATTTTTTTGCAGATTGGCATCAGCTATAAATAAAAAAATTAGATCCAACACTTAACAAACATTGAGTCTTTGGCTTTTAAAAATGCCAATTCAAAATGCAAAAGGATGATAAGGCTTTTAAAGGCAAGATCAATAACCATAGATGAATGGATCTGAGACACAACTGATATTGAATATCATACTTACGATGTTACTTAGTAAAAGTAATTTCTAAAAGAGTGTTTTAAAAAATCCAAAGGTCAACCAGGCGGTGGTGGCACATGCCTTTAATGCCAGCACTCGGAAGGCAGAGGCAGGCAGATCTCTGTGATTTCAAAGTCAGCCTCGTTTACAGAGCAAGTTCTAGGACAAGCTTCAAAGCTATACAGAAACCCTGTCTCAAAAAAAAAAAAACAAACAAAAACAAAACAAAAATGCATGCTGCTCTGGATGACAGAACAGCTTCAGTAGACAAAATTTTCAGGAGAGACCATAAAACAAGTATTTTAACAAAATGGCATAAACGACTACAGATCTGTCTCAATTAGGGTTTTTATTATTGTGAAGAGACACCATGATCACAACAACTCTTAGAAAGAAAACATTTAACTGGGGTGGCTCGCTTACAGTTTTAGAGGTTCAGTCCATTATCATTTTGGTGGTGAGCATGGAGCATATAAGCAGGTATGGTGCTGGAGCTGAGAGTGCTACATCTTTCAGGCAACAGGAAGTCAACTCACTGTCACAATGATTGAAGGTTGAGAAAAGAGATCTCAAAGTCCATCCCCACAGTGACACAATCCTCCAACAAGGTCACACCTCCTAATAGCGCCACTCCCTTTGGGAGCCATTTGTTTTTTTCAAACCACCACAAGCTGTAAGTTAAAAATACAAAGAAATGCCATCATCATTAAAGGTTTGGTTGATGTAGGCATGGATGTAACCACAGTTTCGCCAAGATCTTGGAATCCAGATTGGCCTCTTCAGGAGGTAAATATTCAGCTTCTAGGGATTGGAACTTTATCTCAGGAAAAACAAAGTATGAGATGGGTCAAGAGTATAGGGCCAGAAGGACAGTTAGGGAAATTAAAGTCATATGTGGTCAATATAACAATGAATGTATGGGGACGTGATTTGTTACAGCAATGAAAAACAGATTAACATTCTTCCAATCTCAGAAATAAACCACGAAATAATGCTTCAGAGAAAAATATTAAAACATATTATTAAGACTAATCACTGACCATACAGGTTGTAGACAAGCAAGAAAAAACAACTGCTGAACTTTCCAAGGTACAGTGGTGGTTTGAAAGAAAATGAGCCCAAAAGGGAGTAGCACTATTAGGAGGTGTGGTTTTGTTGGAAGAAGTATGTCACTGTGGGGGCAGGCTTTGAGGTCTCTTTTGCTCAAGTTTCCTTCTTTGTGACAGTCAGTCGACTTCCTATTGCCTGCAAGATGTATCACCCTCAGCTCTAGCCACATTTTTCTGTATGCTGACATGCTTCCCTTCATGATAATGGACTGAACCCCTGAAACTATAAGTGAGATACGTCAACTAAATATTTTCATTTATAAGAGTTACTGTGGTCATGGTGTCTCTTCACAGCGAAAAAAAAAAAAAACACCTCAACAAAGACAGGCACCAACATCCTACTTTTAAAATGGTTAGCTGAAAACCATTCTGGGTGTGTGGGTGTAACAGTGGCCTTTGACATCAGAAAAATTATAGGCACTAGAACAGCTGATATAGAAATAGCTAAATGCTCAGCATACTAAATAATCAACCAGTCATTAGAATTTGCCTTCATTTACATTAAGAAGAAATCTGGAAATGTAGAATAATAATAGATCTAAGAGCTATTAATAAGGTGATTCAGCCAATGGGCTCTTTTTTCTAGGTTGGTATTACAAGTTATGATAGAAAGTGAATTAGGTACAATAAACTCATCAAGATAAGATAGATAATAGAGTATTGTTTTTGAATTTGCTAAATATAAGTGGACTGGACATTGTGAATATAATTCTTACTTGATAATTGTTCCCATTGCATATAGTTTACTATGTTGAAAACCTTTCCTTTTTATTTAGACAAAAAGATGGAAATGTTGCGGGATATTTGTTTTCACTGACACTCTGAGACTACCAATAAAGTTTACTTTGAATCAGAGGGCAGAGTTAGTCAGTAGTGAACCAGAACTAGCCATAACAGTTTTGGATAACCCAGGACACATTTGAGAGTCAAAGGAAGGAATGTGGAGGGGCTTAGAAAGGTCTGCATCAGGGAAGGAGAGAGAGGAGGCCCCTGGTCATTTCTCTGCCACTTCTATAATCAATCAGGTTTTTATTTACCCCAATATCTGCCTCCCACATTTTACTTAATAATATCACAACATAGGTAAATGTTTACCTATGGACTAAAAAGAATTTTCAGAAAATATGCAAATATTTACTGATTCCCTGAAGGATAATAGAAGCTGTGAGAAAATATTTTTAGCTGTAGAGCATCAGAAAAGAAGCAAATCTTAGTCAGAAGCAACAAACAGTATAAACTTTGATTCTGGCTAGGCTCAGTCATATGGTGCAGTATGGTTTGCACCACTGAGTAGATCAAGAAACCTCATAAAGCACTCTTGACATTGCTTCATGAGTTAACTGTCCATGACTTCTCAGTTCTCCAAAGCCATGCCCCCCTTGATATCCTGGGTCTCTCTGGGGTATTACTCTAGTGATATGGAGCCAAAGATAGCCCAATTAGGTATCTACCACTCTGAGTGTGACAAGCTTCAATACTTTGTTGATTAAGTTAGTAAAATTTTTTCTAGTTTTTTTAAAAGAATTTCCTATATGCTTACTGTATTTACTAGAACTACTAAATGAACACAGCAGTGTGTGTGTGTGTGTGTGTGTGTGTGTGTGTGTGTGTGTGTGTGTGTGATGAAGTATAAGAGTTCATAATTTTGAGAGGAAATTTGAGAGGAAGAGTTGAAGGAGGGAGATGGATTGATTAAATGAAGTGGTAACTTCTGAAAACATCTTTAGAATTCTGGTAAAATGATGGGTGGATAGAAAAGGTAGGTGGGTCTGGGAAAAGTTGAGGGGATTGAATAATGATTGAACCAGGTTGTCTGAAACTCTCATAGAAAAGGCAAATTTGTTTTAAAGAATTAGCAATAAGGAATAGAACCAAGAGATTAAATTCACAGTAATTTCGGCTTCAGTAATTTTGACCCATTGATTCGCATGTCATTTCTATGTGTATGTGCACATGTATATGTGTGACAAAAATGGTATTATACATTTATCAACTTTTTTTTTTGGTTTTTCGACACAGGGTTTCTCTGTGGCTTTGGAGCCTGTCCTGGAGCGAGCTCTTGTAGACCAGGCTGGCCTCGAACTCACAGTGATTCGTCTGCCTCTGCCTCCCGAGTGCTGGGATTAAAGGCGTGAGCCACCACCGCCCGGCTTTATCAACTTTTGAAAGATATGGTGAACCAATATCTTCCACATTTTTACAAAGACACACATGGGTAAAAGATCCATTTGAAATGCAAGACAGAGTACTACATTTTAAAGTATGTAACAGAATATTAAAAACTTATTGATGTGATTTATTGATATTTACTTTTACTTTTTTTAAGACAGGGTCTCACTATGTATTACTGTCTGGCCTGAAACTCACTATGTTGACCAGGCTGGACTCAAACTCACAGAGATTCTCCTGCCTCTGCCTTTCGAGTGCTGGGATTAAAGTTGTGCTCCACCATGCCTAGTCCTCATGGCAATTAACCTTTAAGAAGATTACTACTTGTCAAAGTTTGATGCAGTGGCAAATACCAATAATTTTCTGAAGAATCTCTTTCATAATCCTCCCTCAACTAGCTGTATGAGGCCAGGTTTTTTTCATGTATTTCAACGAAAATTTCCTATCAATAGAGATTCTATGCAAAAGTTATTAATCCAGCTAAAAGTCCATAAAATAATATGACTCTTTACAAATGTTTTGGTTCTCCAAAATATGATCATTTTCATAAATTAATAAGTTGTTAAATAATGGCTTTATTGCTACAATACTTGAATATACACAAGATTTGTAAGTTATAATTTAAATTTTTATTTTGACAGATATAACTCCATAGACAAAAATCTCTTTGGGAGTTTTCAATAACTTTTAAGAGTATTCTGAGACAAAATACCTGAGAATAGTTACCATAAATTAAAGATTACATTTTATTACCTTACATTTAAAATATTTGTGTCTCTTGCTGAGCTGATCTGATCACAATGTGTGGGTTAAACTTTATAGAATATACATTCTTAACAGTGGATTTCCAAGTATCATGGTGATATATTCTGAGAAATATTTTTACTAGACAATTTTATCATTGTGCAAACAACACAGTGTGTACTCATACAAATAGCAGCATATGGCTATCACTTCGCATGGCCCTTTGATTTAATCAGGAAATATGATAAAACATAAAATATATAAAAACTGTTACAGCTGTAACATGGCACACGATTTTACAGGAAAAATACTGTAAATAGGAGTATATAAAGATTAATAGTGTAGTACAGAAAATACACAAACCAGCAGCATCGCATTACATCTGCCAGTAACGTGGTAGTTTTTCATTATTGTAATGTAATTTTATATGACTGTCATCATTTGGGGTTTACACCAGCATTACGACAAACATAAATGTGTTCTGCTCGGCTTTACAATAGCTCCATCACTAGCCAATAGGATTGGTTTCAACTCCGTAACTGGAGACCTGTAGTTGAGACTTCTCACTGTTCCCTATCTGTCTTCTTGGTCTCCATCAATGTATTTGGAAAGCGGCTGGACTGATGAATTTTTGTTGTTAGTATAAAAAAGCTTCACAGACGTGCTTCCACACGGGAAAATGCTATTTGAGAGGCCTAACCCTGTTTCCAGGGCATGATCAACTCAAATTTGACTCCAGAATAAACTACCCCTTTTTCGCTTTGAGGTGAGAGCTGTTTCTAGGTGAGTACTACCTTCATTCCGTTCACTGTCGTTTCTTACCCCATCCATCTTCTCTCAGTTTCTTCTTAAATAATTACTGAGTGCTGTTTTTATATGTAAATCAAGGAGGCTGTAAATCCAGCTTTGTGAAGAGTGGTCGCTCACTTAACATCAACCAAGCCCCACATTTGGGCTATAGCATTTCAAAAATCACACAAAATGTCAGATCATATTCTTTTATTCCCCTCAAAATACACCAAGAGGTCTGCATCTTACATAAAACCCAGAATCTCTACAGAGCCCTGACAGGATCTGCTCACCTTCAAGCCTCCTTCCCTCTCTTTCCTAATCCTTAGTCCGACTTCCGTGGTCTGTGGCGTTAGAATAGTGACCATGGCTGCTGCTATGCGGTGCCCAGAGGTGGCCGTTTCCGTCGCCTGGGTAACTCTTCTGCATTATCAGCTTGTCTCAGATTAAAGGCTCTGCTGTGGGATTACTGCATTAAGCACCTTTACTGTCTAAAATCTCAGATCAATGGTAGAAGCACAATTTGAGAACCATTTAAAGTTACAATGCTCCTTTCCTCTCGTTTCATCCTCTTTTATCTTGCTGGTTTTTTTTTAATGACACATACTACTTAGAGCCCACCACACTACTATTTGTGAGCCATTTTGTCTTTTTGTACCAAACTGTAACTAAATATTGCAAGGAGTGTCACCCAGCAGAGGCTCGGTGAAGGAATCTAGGCACTCCTCTGTGTGTTCGTACAGTTGGGAACAAAACCTGATTTTTTTGTTTGTTTGTTTTTGTTTTTCGAGACAGAGTTTCTCTGTGGCTTTGGAGCCTGTCCTGGAACTAGCTCTTGTAGACCAGGCTGGCCTCGAACTCACAGAGATCCGTCTGCCTCTGCCTCTGCCTCTGCCTCTGCCTCCCGAGTGCTGGGATTAAAGGCGTGCGCCACCACCTTTTGGCACAAAACCTGATTTTAAAGCACCAGATTTGATCAAGAACTTCCTTTCCCCGGAAGTAAACACGTTTGACCAGGGTCACAGACAGGAGCACTTCCGTTTCCGTACAGAGGCTAACAACATGGCGAAAGCCGGCGAAAAGAGTGTGGCTGGCGGGAAGCGAGGCTTGAAGAGGAAAGCCGCCGCCGAAGAGCCTCAGGAGGCTGCGGTGGCGGGCAATGGGGCGGCGGAGAGCGGGGCTCAGCCCCGGAAAGCGGCCGCCTTTCCCCCGGGCTTCAGTATCTCGGAGATTAAGAACAAACAGCGGCGGCACTTGATGTTCACACGGTGGAAGCAGCAGCAGCGCAAGGTACGCGCGTGGCGGAGGCGCAGGCACGCGCTCGCACGGGGTGAGGGTCGAATGGGCACGCGCTCGCACGGGGGGGCTCGCACAGGGGTTGGGGTGTCACACGGGCACGCGCTCGCACAGGGTTTGGGAGGGCGTCTCGCGGGCACACGCGCGGGGTCGGGGGTCGCACGGGCGCTAGCACTGAGTGGGGGTCGCACGGGCTCCGCACCCCGCCTTTGCCCGGCTAGTCACAGCGTTGGTTAATTTCTTGTCTAAATTCCAGATCCCAAACTCGACTGCTTTCAGGAACTCTCACTGAAGTGATTAGTACGGTGAAGTGTCTGGTAGCTGCATTGGCTGTCTAGCGCCCTGTGCTCGCTCTGTTCTGGGAGGAAACATAAGCTAAAACATAGACTTGTGAGGCTTGCCCAAGATCATAAGGCTTATTTGTGTCTAAATTGCAGTTTAAAAACCAAAATTCCTGACTGCTGCATACATAAAAACATGATGCTTTAATTTTTATCTTGCCCCATTTCCTTACTGAATCCTTTTGTAAGTGCTAGGCTGGAGTTAATACAGTGGACTTGTCTCCTAGTTTGGTTTTCAAGTATGAGGGAGGACTGTCCTAGAAGACGTCTTTGAACTGTGCAATTGCGTAGGCACTACAAAATTATATGTGTGCTTTTCTGTAGTGTGTCAAGCATTTTCTCTAGAAGTCAAGAGATACTGGTGTGTAGCAAATAAGTTCCTATTGATCTTAAACGCTTGTATTGGTTATAAATTAGAAGAATAGTTAATGGCGATTTTATTGGAAACACCCTGAAAACTCATCTCTTTATTTTTAGTGCTTTCCAGAAGTAATCGTTATAGCCATGATCTTTAGAATGTAAGCACTAGGGAGAAAATACTTGTTATATGTTTAATTTAATTGGAAGCTTTATAGGGAAATTTAAACCACTGAAAGTTTAAATGTTCAGACTTAATATTGATTTGACAAAACAAGCTCTATGTTAAATCCTATGGATTAGACTGCCTGTTGTGGTTCGGTGATTTAGCTATTAAAGGACAATCTGTCTGGTGGGGGATGGTAGTGTGTACCTGTGATATCAACACTAAGGACGTGGAGGCAAGGGGGCTGTCGTTAGAAGCAAGCCTGGACTACCCAAGCAGACCTTTGAAATGTTTTGTGTCCTTTAAAAGATCACAGTAATTCTTAGACTGTTCATAAAACTAATTTGTGGTTTCAGTATGAGTTTGTGAGTTAACTGCGGGTTTCTCAATATTTTTTGTTTTTATTCCATTAGGAAAAGTTGGCAGCTAAGAAGAAACTTAAAAAAGAGAGAGAGGCTCTTGGGGATAAGGTAAGGTTCTTAGCCATGCCATTTGTCTTAAATATGAACTAGTGTTTCCTAATACTATGTTGCTTTCCTTCTCCTAGAACATTTCAGAGTTGAAAATTAACATAGAAAATCCCTTTCTACTCTTTACCCACCTTAGCAAACTGGTGAAAGCCCATGGCCTGTTCTCAAAGTCAACCACTAGTGAAAACTGTTTAAATTCCCCCTGAACTTTACCTTACACAGTGATGCTGTTGTTGGTCAGGAGGCAGAGAAAGCTCTCCCTGGCTTTGGGACCCAGGGACTCCCCACTTTAGGTGTGAGGGTTTAGCTCTTGTGACTTGAAGCTAGAAGAACTGCTCAATACTCCTACATGGTTGCACAACTAAATTTTTCATTTTTAAAACTTTTACACATATGCTTAGTTTATTAATTTATACTTACAAAGTTTTTTTTTTTTTTTTTTTTTTTTTTTTTTTTCGAGAGAGGGTGTCTCTGTAACTTTGAGCCTGTCGTGGAATAGCTATTGTAGACCAGGCTGGCCTTGAGCTCACAGAGATCCACCTGCCTCTGCCTCCTGAGGGCTGGGATTAAAGGCATGCGCCACCACCACCTGGCTATACTTTTAAAATTTTAACGCATGAGAATAAGGATTCCTGAGGAAGATTTCAGACTACACAGACTAATCCTATTGCACTGTCCAAATAGCATCAGTTCAAATCATACAGAACCATCAATGTTAGGCTATTTTGACCTTCAGTGGTCTAAAATATCACGTAATATTAGTATCTCCGAAAGTCCCATAATCTGCTAATTGCAGCAAATTGGTGTGCTAATCAATCTTTAACATTATTGCTGGCCCTGGGCTGGGGGTGTAGTTTAATAGGCTTTCAATTGGAGTACACAACACCCTTCCTAAAAACACAACAAAATCAGTTTTGTTGTGTTTGAAAGATGACTTCTTTGAATTATCTTCTAAGATTACATAAGGGTCAGCAAGATAACTCAGTAAGGTAAAGGTTCTTGCTGCCTAGCATGGCAAATTGAGGTGGAAGAAGAGAACCGCTCCCACATACTGCACACCTTAAACACATGTACACCCAACATCCTAAATGATTTGTCAGCATATATTTCCTAGATATCCCTGCATGGTGTCCATGTCTTTTGAAGTACTTTTAGTATTATCTCATAATTGTGTTTTCCTTGGCGGTTTGTTGATACCATTTCTTGAGCTGAGCCGCATGATAATTCTGCAGTATCGGGTCATGTGATGTGCTGGGTGTTAGCCATTACCGTGCTGCTGGACGTTTGGTATTGATGTTTATTTCCATTACGAACGGCCACCCCTACAGACCTTTTATTCTTGTCATAAATCCCCCAGCAGAATTTCTAGGCCACTGGGCAGACTTCTGTCACATTCCCCAGTAGATCTCAGGAAAATAGAAACAGCCCCTGGATTTGTGCCTTTGTGATTTTTTTTTTTCCATTCTGTTAATTTCCTTTTTACTGTTAGATATTTTTCTTAGAGAGGGATTGTGATTTCTGCTACTTCTGCCTATTTTAAGTCACTTGAGTCTGTATCTACCATGCCTATGTCTCTTCAGATTGTAAAAAGGTAGCATTATTGCACCATTTTCTTTCAAGGAATTTATGGAGCTGTAGTTGTGGTTCGAAATGAGGAACAGATTGTTTGGAGGTTACTTGAAGACTTTGTTTCCAACTGTAATGTGAAGTAGTTCATAAAATGCTTCTAAACCTCGGCATTTTCCATCTTCCTTAGGCTCCACCGAAGGCTGTTCCCAAGACCATTGACAACCAACGCGTCTACGATGAGACCACAGTGGACCCCAACGATGAGGAGGTAATGTCAGCTCGCCCTTGGTGTGTTGGTGGCTGTAAGAGCAGGCTAACCCCTTCTTCCCTGCCTCCTTGTCCCTTACTCCTCTCTTTGATACTTGGCTCTCACAGAACATTGGGGATGGCAGCACATCATGGCTGCACGGGGCCCTCATTCGCCACTTCACTGAGATCTTTCTTAAATACTGAAAATAGATTTCAGTACGTTTTGTGATCTTTTCCGTACTGGTTTTGCTTGTAAGTCTTGTTAGAGCTGCTTCTGTCCTGTGTTTTCTTAGGCACAGGCATCTCTAACTCTTGCTCTGTTTTCTGGTTTGTGAAAAGCCAGTTCCTCTCACCATAGCATACCTAAACTGGCTACTAATAATTTATCTAATAATTATTACGATTATTCATTGTAAATTTTCGATAGTTATTTCTCCAATGACAGATCTATCTCTTTATCCTACTTTTGTGCTGACTGGAACTTCTGATACATTGTTGAGTAAACAGAAGGCACTGATGGTGTCCTTGCCTTGCTTCTGATTTGAAAGAGTACTGCCGAGTCAGGCTCCTCGGTGTTTACGTCATCGGTGTAGGTTTTCCGTATGCTTTAAAGAAATCCCATTTATGCCTTGTTTTGTCATGAATGAGTATAGAGTTCTTCCTCTGAAAATATTGAGATACTTTGTATTTCTTTCCCATGTTACCTTTATGCATCCATAGGTTTTCTGATGTTAAAAATTAGTATCTTACATTCTTGGGATAGCCCATCCTGGTATGATGCTGTCTTTGTATTTTACAGTTTTGGGTTGTTGTTACTTGCTTAGAATTGATATCTTTATTTGAACTTATGCATTAAACTATGGTAATGTCTCATTAACTCTTTTAGTACTCGCTTTTTTAAAAATTAAAACTTCACTGTAAATATTGTCTAGATAAAAATCATCACCTAGTGAGGAAAGCTAGACCCACAGTCTGTGTTCTAAGAGAACTGTAGTTTAGTTTAACACTCTCCTTCCATTAGGTTTTGTCAGACAGCTTCTTTGTGTTCTTTTCAGGGTAGTTTAATTTCTTTAATCTTCTCTACTGAATTTTGTGTTTCATTTCTGTCCCCTTTGTTTCCTCCTACTTTCATTGAGCTTTTCTATTTTTATTTTATCAATTTGCTCTTTTTGTTTACTATGACCAACAGAACTCCCTTTGAGTATCACCTGTGTAAATCCTACAAGTTTTAAAATGTGCTACTTTCACTATTACTTAAATCAGAGTTTCTCTTTTAGTGGAATAATTGTTGATTTCTCACAATTTATTAGGTTTTTGTTTAGTTAAATTTAATTGACATGTTTATGAGTTTAATTTAGTACATATATACCATTCTTGATGATTAAATTGTAATACATTTATGTCTCAATAACATTTCTGTGTTGTGAGAACCTTCAAATGTCTCCAGTTTTTTGTTTGTTTGTTTTGTTTTTAAGACAGGGCTTCTCTGTGTAGCCCTGGCTGTCCAGAAACTCACTCTGTAGACCTGGCTGGCCTTGAACTCACAGAGATCTGCCTGCCTCTCCCTCCTGAGTGCTGGGAGAATATGATAAATGGCTTTAGACTCTAATGATCTTACTCTGCTCTATTTATAGTTTACAGAATTAATTTCTCTTTAGGATTCATCCTCTCTGTGTCTGGCAGGTATCATTTGCCACCATGTCTTATTTCATTAGTTTCCCCAGTCTTCGGTTTATGTGTTGTCTCAGGCTGTATTTGGTGCCTCTTCCACCCTTGAGCTTTCTCAGGAGGATGGATAGCTAGTTTTTACGGTTCTTTGAAGCTCTGGTTTCCCATGGTTGCTTTAACATGGTCCATACATTTTGACAGCTTGTTGCTTTTGTTCTTGATTTAAGAGGTGTTTTTTGTTTGTTTGTTTGTTTGTTTGTTTGTTTGGTGGGAGAACAGAGGCGCTGGGGGTGGAACCCAGGCCCTTGTGCATGCTAGGCAGCCACACTCTCCAGCCCAAGAGATTTTCTAATTTCCCTTTTAATTGACTTCAGCTCATTGATTATTGTGTATGTTAATTTATAGGTATTTGAAATCTTCTAGATTTCCTTCTCGTAAGTGATTTCTATTAATTCTGTTTTGCTTGCTTAACAGACTTCCTTTCAGTTAGAGGCTTTAAGTCCTAGCCTGTGGTCTGTTCTGAGGAATGTTGTATGGCCCTTGGAAAACATGAGTTTCCTATTATTTTAGGAGGGATTATTGTGTTGGTTGATAGGCTGCTCCTATCTTACTTGTGTGAATTTACTTGTCCCTGGGGAAGAATATGGGTACTCCACCTCTCAGCTGCTTCTCCATGACTGAGTCTTCCTTCCCAGTTTCAGCTCTTCTGTTAGGGGCATGCATTTACAGTTTTGTTGCTCTGTGTAATTACTTGTGTGCATTGTAATTCCGTTCTTATGGAGCAGTACTTCTTAGTGTCTGTTTTCTGTTGTGTACATGGAGCCAGGTAAACTCTATCCTAGGGACTCTCTCCACAGTATGATTTTCCATGTTTTGCTTTGAAGTTATCCATGGACTTGAATTTAATATGTATCACTTTTCAAGAGCATATCCCCACCCCCACCCCCCACCTGTATTGTTCTCAGTTCTTCCTTGGTTATTTTCTTTGATGTTAATTTTTGAGTGTGCTGTTTTAATTATTTTGGTAGTTGCCCTTAAACTTGAAACATACATGAGCTATAAGAGCTTAATTCTTGATACTGGAAGGAAACAAACAAAAGGCACCATGCATCTTTAATCATCCAGGTCTGGTATGAAGCTGCATAATTCAGCTAACCCATAGAGAGATGCTGTTGGCCATATACTGCATGTTTGTGTACCAGCTAGAGTCAGAGTTACTACATGAATTCATCCGGAGCTTTTCAAAGGAATTAGAGTGTACCTTCATATAGTTCAGCCTTCTATGCACACACAGCTTTACCATGTTGGCACCTGTTTCCTAGGCCCTCTAGGTCTGCCTTCCCATCTAGTATAGCTCCTTTCAGTTTAAGGATTTCCCTTTTGTCCCTGTGGCGGATTTATACCTGCTGATTACCCCGGTTGTTTACTGAAGAGACAGTTTGCATTTTGAACATACTCCGCAGCACCATGCTGATCGTCATTTCTCATCTCTCCAAGTGTCCTTGTGATTTTAACAGCTTGGCTCCGATGTGCTCATTATTGTTGCTGTTTATGGCCCACTTGGGATTTGCTGAGCTTCTTGAATAAGTGTTAGTATTTTCATCAAGTTTGTTTTTTTAGCCATGATTTCTTAAATACTTTTTCTACCTTTCTCTCCTGCCGGTCACAAGGCTCCCTTCACACAGACTGTTGAAGTTTTGACATGTGCTTTACATTTCCAGGACGGTCTTCTCTGTTCTCCATCCTGGTTCAGCTCTTCATTCATGGCTCTTCAGTCCACTGATTCTTCTACTGTGTCCGTGTTTTCTTTAAATCATAGAACACATTACTCAGAGCTGCTTTGCCATCTGCCAAATTTCACATGTCAGCCCACTCAGTTATCTGCTAATTATCTCCCCCTAATTTATCACACTATCTACTAAGTTTTGGCTGAAAGTTATTTTTACATAACATAGTGTTGTAGTTTTGACTGAATGTTATTTAATTAGTTTATTTTGGGTTTTACAGGATCTTCCTGTGTAGTCCAGGCTACCCTGGAACTCCCTGTGTAGCGTAGCCTGACTCCAAGCTTGAAGCAGTCCTGCCTCAGCCTCCCTGGGATTACAGGAATGAGCTACTGTGCTCAGCTCTGGTTTATTCTTTATGGACTGCTTTATTGTTTCTGTAACTTGCCTGGACTTTCAAGTATGCAATCATTTTCTTCTGGGCAGTGGTATGATGTCTGCTCAATTCTTGTTGTTTTGTCTGTAACCTGCCTCGCTACTGACCGCCCCTGTTTTAATTACATACCTTATGTCAGTCGGAGTTAGGCAGGTCCAGTTGAACCCCTGGAGTCCCTCAGACATGTACCTCTCTCTGAGCTGTGCACGTGTGGAGGAACGCTTTCCACGCTCCACCCCTTCTCACTCCCTGCCTTCCACACTCAGTGCTTCTCAGGTCTCCCTCAGCGTGTGTGAGATCAGAGCCACCTTGGGTTTGTGTTGACAGCATCTTTAGTACACCTACAACTCCTGCTTGAGAGCATCGCCTTGAAATTTCTAGCTCTCCGTACTTACCTTCAGTTAGGTCTACAGCCCTGATTTGACAAAGCTTCGTGTTTTCACATTTCCCCCATGATTCTTGTCTTCTACTCCATGCTGCTTCCCTGTCCTAGGTATTGCTGTTGTTGCTGTTTTAATCTACCAGCATGATGAGCAGGACTAGCATTAGTCAGGCCTGGTATTCTTGCCCATGCCTGTGGCCCCTGTGCAAGAATACACACATCTTAGTTTGTGCCCTGAAAGCATTTTTGATAGCTACCCAGTTTATACTCGAATTGTGTGGAAGGTGAGTTAGCCACTTCATGTCACTCCTCCTGCACCTATCAGCTAACAGTCGTTGAAACAACATTATAAAATCCAGGCTCAGTGAACTGTTTGGTACAAAAGAATCTGTCCTCTGTTTTCAGGTGGCCTATGATGAAGCTACAGATGAATTTGCTTCCTACTTCAACAGGCAGACATCTCCTAAGATTCTCATCACGACATCGGATAGACCTCATGGGGTAAACACATTGATCAGTGTAGTCCATGAGTCCTTACGTCATATTTAAAATGCTCTATTGAGAAAAGTGAGATGGTTAATTGCCATTGGTAATGACAGTGAGTAAGTAAACGGAGATAGCTGCTGACACGGTGTAGGTTACTGAGCACAGTTCTTCAGGGTAGTTTTATAACCTTGACAACTCTCAACACCATGGCTGAATAACTCCTTGTTATGAAGTGCTATCATTATGGGATGTTTAGCAAGATCCCCAGCCTCTGTCCATTACAAGGCAGCAGTATCCCTACCCCCTGCACCAGTCCTAGCCACAAAATGTCTACAGACATTGCCATGTCTCTGTCTCTGGAAGAAGCTCTGCTCCTTGTTGGAGACCTGGCTTTGGGGTAAATGGCCTTTAACACAGGAGACATTGCTCCGCCTTCATCCTTCCTCTCTCTGTTATCTTCTGGTAATACTATCTTTGAATCATCATCAGTCCTGTCCTTATTAGTACATCCTTTTTCCTTCTTACTCTGAGTAATATCTCTTATCTTCTTACAGAGAACAGTACGGCTCTGCGAGCAGCTCTCAACAGTTATACCAGATTCACATGTGTATTACAGAAGAGGATTGGCTCTGAAAAAAATTATTCCACAGTGCATTGCAAGAGATTTCACAGACCTGATTGTTATTAATGAAGATCGTAAAATACCGAGTATCCTTTGGGTTTGTTTGTAAAGGAATTTTTCTGGCCCTTTTCTCGCCTATTTTTAAACATATTTGAAGGACTAGGAAAAGGATTCCTATAAGTTTTAGAATGGACATTTTTCCCATAGCATTGCATCTATCCAAGATGCTGTAAGATGGTTTTTAATTCATGCAAACATGTATCAGGCAAGTGTCACAGTTAAAACACTGCTATAGTGTAAAAGGAGAGTGCACATTGGTTTTCCAGCTGCCCAGACCCTAATAATCACAAAGAATCTATATTAATTATAACACTGCTTGGCCAATGGCTTAGGCATACTTTTGCCTAGCTCTTATATCTTAAATTAACCCATTTATATTAATCTGTGTATCGCCACAAGGCTGTTGTATACCAGAAAGGTTTCGGCAACTACATGGCATCCCTATAACTCTGCTTACTCTCTCTATATATCTCTGTTTAGATTTTCCGCCTGGTTTTACTCTGCTAAGCCATAAGCCAAAATAACTTCTTTATTAACCAATGGTAGTAAAACATATTCACACATACAGAAGGGATGTGGAATATTCCACATCATCCACCCATTTTTGTCTAAATAAGAAGGAAGGTTTTAATTTTAACATAGTAATATTATATGTAACAAAATAGGTATTAAGCAAGAATTACAGTTACAGTATTTTTTGTGGGTCTAGTTTTATATCTAATTTATTCTTTATTATAACTAAGGAAAACTATAACTATTTGTTTTTAACTCTTTAAAGACCCCAGAAGGATATAATATTATTTAAGTAAACAAGATATACATTATAAGAAACTTTTAAAACGCTAGATTTGACAGAGACATCTTGCCGTCAGTCACCCAAAGAACCCAAAGTTCTTCTGTAACACTGGGGCATCCATCTTCAGCCTATAGACCCATAGTAACTGGCAGACTCTTTAGTGAAGCAGGAAATTTTAAAATCTGTTTTGTCTGTCAGGTTTTTTGTTGTTGTTGTTGTTTTGTTTTTTGTTTTGTTTTGTGTGTGTGTGTATGCTTTGTAGAATTTCTGGCAGATTTTTCTGTAAAACCTGAAGGACCATCCTGTCCACCTTTAGCAGTCACTTTTCTGTGGGTCCTGCGTGTCCAGTTTATACAGCATACCATCAAACAGTCCAGGCAAGAGCAGTCTCTTGCACAAATGCCATTGAAGGCAAATTTTATACAAGTTTCTTTAATGTTCATTAACCTTTTTGAAGTATTGGTGCTGCCAAAAAGTAGACATGTCTTACTCTCAAGAAAAGTCTAAGTTTTTAAAACATTTTAAATACCGTATTTTGTAGGTCGTTGAAGTTTGGGATTATCTATTTAACCGAAATATATCTCTGTATATCTAGAAAACCTAACGAACATGACTACAAGTTTGACTATTACAACTGACTATTAATTTGTATTTTTTAATTATACATTACATTTTTAAATGAGAAAAAAGAGTAGAAATACATATACAGAGTATAACAAATCAACCTTAAATTTGTATCAATAGACCAAGATCTATACCAATGCAAAGTATTTATATCATATCTGTCTTTAAATGAAAACAAACATTTATAAACAATCATTTTGGGAATTTGGTGTAGTTTTTAACTGCTTCCTGCTGTTTGTTGGGTAAAGTATTCTTAGGGTTCATGGAGACCTTTCGGTGGGGGTAGGGAGGGTGTTTCATTAACCCACATTAGCTTGGAAGGAATCCACAGGTTCTCATCTGATGTGGAAATAAAAACAGAACCCCTTTTCCAAAGTAACATATCCTTAGACTCCAATTTTGAAGTTAAGGTATCTTTTTGTTGATTTAACTTAGCAGACCCCAGAACTAAATGTTTCCCTGCAGTCAGAAATTTTAAAGAAAACACAATGATAAACATAATCCAGACTCTCTATGTATATTTTGTCTTTACGTGCCTTATTTATTTTATTCCTCTAATCTGTGGCTGTCTGTACTCTTTTATATTACTTTTACTGTCTCTTTAAAGACTTTGTTTTATATTTTTTAAATATTTTTAATAACTGTTTATACTCTTTCTCCCAAGCTTTTTAAAATATACTGTGACCCGTTTAGAGGTTTATTTCTGTCTGAATCTGTCTTTATTGCGTATTTGTAATCATATTCTGACCAGGAGTACCTTTATTATTTTTTTAAATGTTAAGTGTGCATGGCTAGGATCAACTCCACCGTCCTGCCTGCTGACTCCGCTCTGTAAAGCATGGTGGAGGTATGTACACCACCTCTGCGAGCCATGCTCACCACCCCAGCTCCAGGGAAGCAGAGGTCTATGTTGCCATTAAGCCTTTGCTCACAAACCCTAAGTGCTTGGTAGCTGGACCTCCTGAAAGATCCAGAGCCATTCATTCTGCCAGTACCAACCAGGCAGCCATTCTTTAAAGGATCCGCACCTCTGCTTGTGGCTCACAACAGAGTCTATGTGGCTCACAACAGAGTCTATTTGGAAAAAGAATGCGACTACTAAGAAGCTGTGCTTGCTCCCTTTTTTGTGAGTCTAGAAGCCCTCTTTTTCTTTAAAGTTTTTTTTTAGTCTTATATTTTTAGTCTTACATTGTTCACCATTTTGTAAAAGGAGATTGCTTGTTGGTTTTCTGCCTGTCCAGGTCCAAATAATCACACAGAAACGCTATTAATTATAATACTGTTTGGCCAACGGTGTAGGTGTATTTTTACGTGGCTCTTATATCTTAAATTAACCCATTTTCATTAATCTGTATATCGCCATGAAGCTGTGGCCTCCCAGAAAGGTTTCAGCAGCTTCTGTCTCCTTCATTAGCCACATGTCGTCTCTTTGACTTCGCCTACTCTGGATAGATCCTTGTTCGGATTTCCTGCCTGGCTTTACTCTCCTAAGCCATTGGCTAAACAGCTTCTCTATTAACCAATGGTAATAAAACATATTCACAGCATATCGAGAGGAATCCCACACCCATAATATAACAGCAGTTAGCCAGCCATAATGAATTCAGGCAAAAAGTCCTGTTAACTAATAGCACTGTTCCAGCAACATGAGGGGAGGGGACTTCATGGGGACACTTGAGCCAGGTCTGATGAATGAGTTGGAGCGGTCAGTGGGAAAGGAGGCAGCATGAGCGCTGGCCCGGCTGACACCGTGTGTTTGGTGTAACTTCATCTTGGATGTAGGAAGCACGTTGTGAGGTGGGGTGGAGCATGTTATGTGCTTGGCGGTGGTGTGGGTGTCAGCGACAGTGAAGCGTTCTCTGTGTCTCATATCTGTCGTACTGTCTTCTGACCCCAAGGTGTTTCTGCTTACGAAAGGATGTCAAATATATCTAGATTTCTTCTTGTACTTGCTATTATTTCTTAAATAGTACCTATAATTTCAGTATTTAGATGACCAATTGGGTGAGTCAGATTAGTAAAGAATTTATAAAAACAGCAATAGGACTTTCTGTTCTGCCACAAGACAGCACATTCTTTTTTTTAATATCAGTGAACACTCACTGTTCTAATACAATGTATTTTTTAAATCCATTTTTCACAGCTTTCATTGTTTTTATATAACTTAAGTGTATTATTTTGTTCACCTGTATTAGTTTTCCAGAAGCTAAAATAGACAAAAAAACTAGCTCTTTAACATGGCATTTGTTGACTAGATTATTATTTGGTTTGACTAGGTTATTATAATTTTTATGCCTAATTATTCGAGAAAAGAACAATTTTTAAAGTGATTGCTGCCTTTATAACTACTTCCCTAAATAAAATGACAAGGTCTATTTTGGTTGTAGCAGTTAAGTTGTAATCATTTAAAGCTGCTAAAACAAGCATTCATCAATTTAATGTTTTCTCTTTGCTTTAATATTTCATATAGGTACACAAGTGACAGCATTTCTAGCTTTTAGAAAGCCTGCATTATCTTCTATATCAGAAAATGTAGTCGAAGTAGAGAGCACCAACTGTTACTTTAATGACCCAGGTGGAAATATGAAGTCAGGAGGAAGTGATGGTAGAGGGGAAATGTTCAATGAGAGCAGCAGGGCGGCTGCGCAGAGGCTGAGGAGAACTAATGGTGGCAGTGGGGACAGAATTGTTCTGTAAATCTCATACCGTATGCATATAGCTGTGCAGTGGTTTTGGTTAGTTTTCTACTGCTGTGACAGACCACCATGACCAACTTCTAAACGAAAGCATTTACTTAGGGCTTCTGAGAGTGGGTCCATGCCCATCATGGCAGGGAGCATGGCGGCAGGCAGGCAGGCACTGGAGCAGGAGCTGAGAACTTACATCCTGTTGGATGTAAGTTGGAGGGGGAGAAAGAAGACAGACAGAGCAGACAGAGCCTGGAGAGGGTTTTTGAAGTCTCAAAGGTCACCCCAATGATAAACCTCCAAGGCCACACCTCTAACCCCTTGCTAAAGTCCTCGAACAATTCACATATATGAGCCTGTGGGGACTGTTCTCATTCAGACCCCACATTGAAGGCAATAAGAAAGTAAGGTGACATATCTAAGGATGATGCTTTTTTAAAAAGATTTATTTATTTTATTTTATTTTATTTTTGTTTTTCGAGACAGGGTTTCTCTGTAGCTTTGGAGCCTGTCCTGGAACTAGCTCTTGTAGACCAGGCTGGTCTCGAACTCACAGAGATCCGCCTGCCTCTGCCTCCCGAGTGCTGGGATTAAAGGCGTGAGCCACCGCCGCCCGGCAAAAGATTTATTTATTATGCATGCATGTATACCTGCAGGCCAGAAGAGGGCACCAGATCTCATTATAGATGGTGGTACCATGTGTATGCTGGGAACTGAACTCAGGTCCTCTGGAAGAATAGTCAGTGCTCTAACTGCTGAGCCATCTCTCCAGCCTGGTTAATGCTTTTTTTTTTTAAAAAAAAAAAAAATGGGTGTAATATAGCTTCTCCTGGCTGCCTTTAGTTCAGCCGTTCTCAACCTATGTTTCATGACCCCTTTGGTAGGGGGTGAATGAACCTTTCACAGGGGTCGCCTAAGACCACCAGAAAACTCAGATATTTACATTATGATTCATAAAAATAGCAAAATTACAGTTATGAGGTAACAACGAAATAATTTTCTGGTTGGTGTCACCATAACACGAAGAATTGTATTAAAGGGTCGCATCATTAGGAAAGCTGAGAACCATGCTTTACTCAGAAAAGACAGCAGCCGAAGGGTTCAAATTCCAGGCTGCAGTAAACTATCTCCGTCCCTATAAGTACTTTTTAATTTTGAAATTGGGTTGAAGTTGCCCAGGCACAGGCCTTGGAACTTTACCCCTCTTGCTTCAGTCTCTAGGCAGCTGGATCGCCGGCCTGGCCAGCAGTCTTAGCTTTTCACTTCCGCCGCCCCCGTCACCCTACACTAAAGCTGTTACCACTGAACACCCTGTCAGCCACTGCTTTTAGTTTTGCCTGCTTGTTCCTAACTTACTCATTGGTGTTAGAGTACCTGTGTGCTGCAAAACCTTGAATGCTAGTCCCTTTACTGCAGCTGGGACTCTGGTGCTTTTGGCTGCTGTACTTGCTGATAGGTAGGTCTCATATTTAATCTGTAGTTGCAGTACCTAGCACTCTGTTCATGCTAGACTATAACTGGATTATAAAGGTTGATTTTCATTTCTCATTAACCCAAAAAGATTTTTTCTTAAAAAATATCAGTTTTGCCAGGTGGTAGTGATGTGTGCCTTTATTCCCAGCACTTGGGAGGCAGAGATAGGCAGCCCTCTGTGAGTTTGACGCCCGCATGGTCTACAGAGTGAGCTCCACAAACCCTGTCTCAAAAAAGACAACAAAAAATTAAAATTAACAACAACAAAAAAAAGAAATAGCAGCTTTGATTTTGATTGAATTTGCAATCCTGAGATGATATTCTTTTTGTTTGTTTGTTTGTTTGTTTGTTTTTCGAGACAGGGTTTCCCTGTAGTTTCTAGAGCCTGTCCTGGATCTAGCTCTTGTAGACCAGGCTGGCATCGAACTCAGAGATCCGCCTGCCTCTGCCTCCCCAGTGCTGGGATTAAAGGCATGCGCCACCACCGCCCGGCTCTGAGATGATATTCTTAACATGTCCTCATCTTACAAACAGGACATACAGTGGAGGTGAACTGACATACCAGTAGCATTGAATCCCAACTTTTTTCTTCTTGAGTAGTGGTCATTGGATAGATTTTTGTTGTTGTATTCTTTGACTTTGAAAGCCCTTGGTACCCTATTGAGAATGATGGTATTTAATTGTAAAAATAAAAAAGTAAGACTCTTTTAGATAAGTATATTTTTTTGTAAGATTTGATGTGGTTTGACTTTGGTTTGGTAGGAAAAATTCAGTTAACCCAGAAGAACAAATACATCCATCTACTAATTTCTAGGCACCCTCAAACATACGGAAGACAACTTATTTATGCAATGTAGGGCTCATATAGTCTGGTGTGTTTCTTAACCTTTATAAACAGATGGCCTTATTTTGAGTCACTTGCCAAATGGTCCAACTGCTCATTTTAAAATGAGTAGTGTTCGTCTTCGTAAAGAAATTAAGGTGAGTTTTATGTATTCCTTGATCAATATTGGCCTCAGTAGATTCTTAAAGATCTAATTAGTGTTGTTTGACCTTCGGATAACATCAGGTTGTTGTGAGGCCATAAACAATTCTGACAATAGCAGTGTCCTCCTTACCATGAGTGTTGATTTTCTAGTAGGGTTAACATTAGGCTGTGTTCAGTGCATATTCACACATTAAATATATTTTTGTGTGTTTGATAAGCCATCTCTTACATTTCTGTCATTTTAAGAATTTTTAAAGTCAGGATTGGTAGCTCCTGCAGTAATCCCGGGACATGGGGATTACTCTGACCCCGAGGAAGAAGGGCTACGGTTTTAGGGAAGGTTCAGTGCCAGACCAGTCTGAGCCAGAGTGAGACCCTCAGTCAAAACCAACAAATGAATTGTTTTTAATAATTGTCTAAATTCTAGACCCCAAAATTATAACGTATAATTCTTCTCATTATCTTTACTCGGCATTGGTTTTTTTTTTCCAGAGGCGAGGCAAAGATCCTACAAAACATGTTCCCGAGATAATTCTGAATAACTTTACAACACGGCTAGGCCATTCTATTGGACGCATGTTTGCTTCTCTCTTTCCTCATAATCCTCAATTTATTGGAAGGCAGGTTGCCACCTTCCACAATCAGCGGGATTACATCTTCTTCAGGTTTCACAGGTAAGGGCAAACACTAACTTAGACCTTTTTGTCTGTATGAACCTGTTTGGATGTAACAAGTCCTGTAAGCTTTGCCATAGAAAATGAGTTGGAATGAACCCAACTGTTCAACTTTTGTCTCTGAAGATATATATTCAAGAGTGAAAAGAAAGTGGGAATTCAGGAACTTGGACCACGTTTTACCTTAAAATTACGCTCTCTTCAGAAGGGAACCTTCGATTCTAAATATGGAGAATATGAGTGGGTCCATAAGGTATGTGGTAGTTGTTCTAAAACCCGTTTTGACTATGTAAGAGAATTTCTTCCCCATAACCTAGAATGAAGCGATCTGATGTGGTATCATGGCCTGCTAGTAACCTGGATTTGCATAAGTAGCCCAAAGAACAGTGGTCTTTAAACAGGACCAACATCAACCTAGGAAGGGAAAAATCTCAGGCCCAGACCTACTGGGGTGGAGGCTGAGCAGGCTCTGAAGGCTGGCGCACAGTGCTCTGCTTCACTGTTTGAGAACTACCACCACTGGGCTCAAGAGCACTGGAAAGCACCTTAAGAGTTGAAAATGTCTGTAAAGCATTTCCTGTCTAGTTAGCAGCAGTACAGCCTTCCCATTTTTACTTTAAAACTACATGCAGGCATGGAACAGAAATTTTCAGCTCATTTAAATCCAACCTTACAACTCTCTGGGTCTCAGACATACCCATAGTGTTTTTAGCAGTGTTATTCATAAAGATCTATGAAAGCCAGCTTATCTAAGTTTTTCATCGTCTTTCTTCTCTAATTTTCAGCCACGGGAAATGGATACAAGTAGAAGAAAATTCCATTTATAACGTACTAAGGGAGTAGTAGTGAATTTTGCTGGACAGACCTGTCTTGAAAATCTTGGTAAATTATTTAACAAAACACCCTTTTCAAAATGGAATTTATTGATTTTATAAATCTTATATTTGAACAAATGACCAGGTGCCATGAATTTCCACTGTTGGAATAAATAAATGTAATTTTGGTGAGGGTCTAAAAGTCCTAAAACTTGTCATTTCAGATTAGCTGTGAATAATTCCGTTGGAATGAAGAGTCAAACTTTCTAATATGCATTCCCAAAGGCTAAAAGTATTGTTGGTAGTGTGTAGCCCTGATTTAATACACCAGTCCTGGGGGCCAGATTGCCAGGACTTGGCACCAAGATACAGGTCATTAGAGTTAATCTTTCAGTTCCTGTTTTCTTGCTCCTTTTAACCTAATCATCTACTATCCTGCTTCATTCAGATAGTGTCTCAAGTTCTCAAGTTTTGTTATTGTTGGTTTTGTTTTTGGAGACAGGGTTTCACTGTGTAACTGTGGCAGACCTGGAACTTCCCAAGTCGCTGGGATGAAAGGCATGCTATACCACTACCTGGCTTAAGTTCTTGATTTTTCTAATGGGACTGTTATTTCCAAACTAAAGCAACAACCCTTCCTGGTTTAACTGCTAAATGTACTACAAAGGGTTTTGTTTGGAGTCTTTTGTTGTTTGTGTGAATCCCGAGGACAGTGCCCAGTACCTGTAATCCCTTTCTGTATTATTTATTAAACAGTCTCATTAAACCTAGAGCTCACCATTTTAACCCACGCTGGTGGCCAACAAACCCTCTCCCCCGGTGCTAGTATTATGGGCATGCACGACCATGCTTTGTACGCTTTGTACAGGTGGCAGGGATCTGAGTACAGATCATAATCACACAGCAGATACTCTTACCCACTGAGCCACTTTCCACCCGTATTTGGAATATTTAAAGTAATTCCTATAACTAGCTAAAAGAAAGTGGAAGTCTTCCTATCTTGAATAAAATTTTGCAATAGACTGTAAGTTCCTAGAAGCCTTGCCAATGTAAAGCATTGAATCTAATACAGTGCATTTCATAGCAATAACAAGGCCATAAATTTGTATGCTGTTTTATTGAATGCTACAGCCAGTGTATATAAAATAGTTAAACCTTGTGAAACAGAAATCCATAAAGATTCAGAGAGGTAGATGTTAAGGACTGACAAGTACAGACTGTGTATATGGCACGTGTTAGAGAAGCTTCTGTACAGACTTCAGATCTAGTTCTCTTGAACATCCACTGGGTCATGAAAAGTCGTTTAAGAAACCTGATGGAGAAAGCAAAGATAAAGTGTCAATAACTTTTAAAAGACATTTTTATCAGTAATACTTGGGCAAGGACAGTTGTTTTCATTTTTGAAAATGGTTTATGCTCTGCCTGTTTTCCTGAGTAATAACAGAGATGATGTTTTTCCACCTCACAATGGTGTAAAAGCAGCACATGCCGATACTCTGAGTCTTGCACTTTTCCTAGGCTATGGGGCATATTTGGTAACGCTGTTCTTCTGAGCCGCTGTGCAGCAGCAGCACTGCGGCGACATCTCTAGTCCACCCCAGGACCCCTCAACTACCAACAACCCTTGATGTATTTTCAGCTTACTGTGGCTGGCTGGTCCACACCCACCGTAAGTCAACCCTGTTTCTAGGTGGCTCATTTGAATACGAGTTTATAAAGGGTTTTCTAATGAAATTGAGCCTAAGCCTGCTTTTCTTACTTTTGAAAATGCAATCTACAAAGACACTAAAATCCAACTTTTCCTTAGTTCTCACAACTGGCACAATATATATCATCCTGTCTTATGGCGTCATACAAATCACACCACTAAGATTACTACTGAAATATATTTTATCATAATAAAAAGGTAAACATAAAAACATTCAATAAGGAAAATCTTAGGATCCATTGAAAAATGATTACTAAGATGCAGTTATCACAATATACAGAAAACATGCAAGGACACTGAACATGCGACTGTTAACAGCAACAACCTTAATGCAGCCCTTGAGAGGAATGAATAGACAATCTACATATGTAACAAAATACTACTCAGCAGCTTAAATGACTCAAGAATTCATACAGGATAAACACAGATCTCAAAACTGAAGCAACAGTTATATACTTAAAAACAGTCTTATCTTAAAACTATAAAATACAGTTAAGTTTATATATGTATATATATATACATATATATATATATATACATAAGAAAAACAGGTATAACAACTTCACAATAAGTTACTATAGAAAGTAAAACCTATTTTTAAAAATAGGGTGTAGAAAATTAAAAATTTGAATACTTCATAAAACTGAAGAGCCACAAAACCTCTGGGGAAAAACAGAAGAAAACATTTAACTTCACTTAATAGCAAATTCAGCACACACCAAAGAAGAAAAAAAGTAAAATAAAGCACCCATGTGATGGAGGAGAGTTATCTGTCTATGTTTCTTTCATTGGTTAATTAATAAAGAAAACTGCCTTGGCCCTTCAAGAGACAGAAAATTAGGTGGGTGGAGTAGACAGAACAGAATTGTGGGAACAAGGAAGTAGAGTTTGGGAGACGCTTCAGGCAGTCTCCATAGGGAGTCTCCATGCTGCTCCTCTCCGAGATGGACGCAGGTTAAGATCTCTCCTGGTAAGCCACACCTCGTGGTGCTACCCAGATTACTAAATATGGGTTAAAGGAAGATGTGAGAATTAACCAATAAGAGGCTGAAACTATGGGCCAGGCAGTGTTTTAAAAGAATACAGTTTCCGTGTAATTATTTCGGGTGTAAAGCTAGCCGGCGGCCAGGTGGCGGGACGCAGCCCCGCCGCTTCACACTACACCCATGCACTGAGTGGAAGACCAAAGATGGGCAGTGATAATCAAATTTTATTAAAATTTCCAAGTCACTGTTTGGTAGTTTTACCTCTAAAGTTCACAGACAGCCACCAAAACATCAGTCTTGGCCATGGCCTCAAACCTGGAAGCTGACAATAAGTGACATAAATGATGTGTTATGGCCCAGCTGTTGAAAGCCCTGTGAAAATTTTCTGATATAAAAATTCTCTTAAGAGGATTTCTAATGGTCGTTTCCTCTTGGCATTCTCTGTTGCTAAATTACTTAAGCTGGTTTTATTTTTAAAACCTGCGTATAGACTCCGGTGATTTTACTAGGCCAATAACACAGGTTGCAAAAGAAATGCAGGTTTTAGAACCTTCCCGTAGATCCACTGGGTTACAATATGCACTTTAGGAAGACAATCTGTAAATTTACTCACGGTTTTAAGAAGCAGTGCTTTTTATCTAAATATCCTTTCCTTACCCTAAATTGTTTCAAATCATAATATCCAAAGTTTTCTTTTATTGCTGGAATTAACAGCCTTAATTTTATTTTGAAATCTGGGTTCTTATCCAGGTCATTTATAAATAAAAGTGATTTAAACACTCAAGTGAGGACTCAAACAAAAAGGCTATTAACAGGACTTCAGACTTAACACTTTTTATTAGATGAAAATAAATTAGTAAATATACAGGAGTTGAGTCTAAAAAGGAATCTCTAATAAATCATAAAAATATGAAACTCCTATAGATCCCCACTGAATCAGAAAATGCTAACACTGTTAAATGTGAAGACATGAGCTGGACTCATGTTAACAGGATCCCTCATGGAGAACCTGTTACCCAAAAGCAGCTCTATTCCCTTCTCCTTGGTGTTTCAAAAAGCTTAGTCATCGTAACCAATCACTAGATTTACTGGAACAGTACTTACACTTCCTGAACACCCCCAGATCTACAAAGCCTATGTAACAAGGTATTTTAGGCAGCAGCTTCCTGGACTTTTTGAGTCAGAATATTAGTGTAAGGGTGTGTACTACACACAAAGTGGTTTTAAAAACACAGTCTAAGTTTGCTTCCCAATTCAATACTACTAACTAATGTATCGAAGATTACAAATGAAAGTATCCTTTAATTAATTTTAAATTAGCCAAAGCCGTTTTGGCCATATCTTTGGAACAACAGGTTTTTTTCACACATGGTATTTGATCTAGGACATGAATATAAACTCTTGACAGATATACTAAATAGCAAGCGATTTATTGTCTTAATCCTCAAATCCAGTTCACTGCCAACCCACGTGCAAACCTCTCGTGTTTTATCTTTGCTCAACAAATGAAAATAAAGTTAAAACCTATTCCCTATACCTCTGCCCTGTTTGCTTATTCATACCCAACCACCCTGGCTCTCTTCCACAGTTTCTCCAAATCCACCAGAGCACCAGTCATTCCTGTAAGTACTGTAAATCTTGTTAAGACTTCAATTTGACAGGTAAATAAGCAAACTAGTATTTTAGGAGCTTCACATATACATGCTTTTAGGGCCAGTACATACAAACACATGCCTGTGACAGCAGTGGAGTTTTCTGAGTCTCCCATACCTTTTTACGACTTATTACATAGCCCTTTATGATAAAAATAGAAACCATTAGTCTTCATGACTACTAGTAAGTTTTCACTGACCTTCAAAACCAAAACTTGGGAAACAAAAATGCTGTCAGTGTTACAGATAAAGACCTAGATGGTTCTTCCTTTATGTGGAAAGGGCACAAATGAAGAAAACTCACCTCAAGATAGCTGACTACAAAAAGGAGCAGACTTTCTGGGGTCTGAAGGGATTTGTACTGGAAGACACTCCGGTCAGCAGAGGGTCATGTTGAGCATTCTGCAGACAGAACTGTTTCAAGTCTGCAGCTGCCTGGGAAACCTATAAATAACAATGAGTGGAGAAATGTCTGTTGGTAAGGTTTTAATGTCTTTATACGTCTGAAAACAAACAGCCCTTCAAAATCGACAGCTAACAGTTCTATACTGGCTTATTCTTAAAACAGTAAATGAAACTGGTTTGTGATATTTTTTCTACTTACTGTAAGCATCAAATGATTCAACATAAAGTATAATCCCACTTCTCTGAAGCTCAGCATGTCTTGATTTTATATGACAGGCTGTTGAACAAGCCCTAACACCTTGGTTTGGGGAGCATAGGATTTGTTGTCTTTTGTAACCCAGGCTGGCCTCAAACTTTTTATGTAGCAAACAGCCTTGAACGTTTGAGCCTCTTGCCTCTACCACCTGAGTGCTGGGATTAAAGGCCTGCCTCATCAAGCCTGGTTTATGCAATGCTGGGATCCAATTCAGGACTTTCTGTAGTCATAGGCAAACACTAACAACTGAGTCCCCAGCCCAATAGCTTGTTTTTGTTTTTTGTTAAAAGTAGTATGTAGTATTAGTAGTTCAACAAAAAACTGAACATTATAGGGAAACTATCTTGAAAGCAAATTGGAAATGCCGATGAATGAACCCGAGGTAACTAACACAGAACTCGGACAACCAAACACTTCATTATATTCTTCAAATTTATAGTCATCCATATACTATCTTGCATTTAAGAAAGACATGCATTCATTCAAGCATTTACCCATATGCATATATTCTGCTTAGGAAATATAGAACATCAAAAAACAACACTGAAATTCTATTTGGATTGCACATATACATGTAATAACACTGCCAAATCACATTTGAGCAAAAAAGTGTTTCTTAAAGACAGGCTACTCAGCAAGGTTGTCCAACTGGGCCTGAGTTTGTTTGATTTCCAGAACCCACATAAAAGTTGCAGGAAAGAAGAATCTTTATAAGGTGGGTCTGTTACCTATCTCCCCAAATGCACCCATGTGTACGCAATTTCCTTTTTATTTTTTTATTTTATTTTGTTTTGTTTTGTTTTTCGAGACAGGGTTTCCCTGTAGTTTCTAGAGCCTGTCCTGGAACTAGCTCTTGTAGACCAGGCTGGCCTCGAACTCAGAGATCCGCCTGCCTCTGCCTCCCGAGTGCTGGGATTAAAGGCGTGCGCCACCACTGCCCGGCCAATTTCCTTTTTAAATTAAAGCTGTTAAACTAACGTACACTTAGTTTTTCAAGTCACATGAAACAGGGCACAAGGTTGTCTGTGTCAGGTTTTATAACTATAACAATTGAGTTTGAAGCCAGCCTGGCTACTTGGTGAAACCCTATCTCCAACTAGCTGACTGAATACAGATACCAACACAACAAGCAATGCTATATAGGCCATGCATGACTAGGAATGCACAAAACCATCTAATTCCCTTATTTACTTTATCCTCAATCTCAGCTATTTCTAGGGTAGTGACAACAAATGTCTGTTACCCTGATGTGTCCGTAAGAGTTAATTAATAGACAACTCTCAATCAAAAGCCCCTCAGATAACAGCTATGTTGTAAACTTATCCTGGGGTAAGTTTAAACTCAATTTGAATCTACATGTGTTTGGCTTATACAGCAATTCAGGACAGTAAGTCCCATGTTCGTCTCTGAATATAAAAGGTTCCTGAAGTTTTTAAATGCTTATACAAACAGCAATGCCCTGCTTTGCCCCTTAAAAGTGGCTACTGTATGATGGGTAAAGTACCAGTGTTCACAGTGTTACGCCATTTGGCTTTGTTCGCATCCATCAGAAAAGCCTAAGTGCTGCCTGTCCATTCCTTTCCCACAATGTTTTAAGTACCATTATGTGTGGAATATACTTCTTGGCATGAGACTAACAGTGCAGTAAAGCGTGCTGAGATGACTGACAGGAAGGTGGCTCTGAGCTGACATTTTAGCTGGGATGCCAATGCTAACAAACCTAGCTCAGTAGCAACAGTGAAAAAGCAGCACTCTAAACAGGAACCTTGAGAGTCAAAATGGAAACGCTGCTAGTGCCCAAGACAGAGTAACAGTTACCATCCAGGAGGCTGACACTGTAAACTATTAGTCAGGATTCCAGATACCCTGTCCTACCCGAGTTTGGTGAAGCGTTTGTAATTTACCAGCTAAACAAATACAATAGTAAGTTCATGGTAGCTTTAAAATGCCACGCGCAAAAGTACCCAGCATAGGCATAGCGTGGATGATGTTAAATGGCACCTAATCTAGTTTAGGAACCGAGGAAAACTCATTTACAATCCCTGAGTGAGATGTGCTTTGCCATGAGAACTCCAAAAATATTTGTGCTGGTTTAAAGGATCCCACTCAGAAGCCTTCGGGAGAATTAAGATGCACAAGGCAAGATCACGCTAGGAGGTAGCCCCAGAGCAGCTAGGCTTTTCAAGGAAAAGGAAGCTCTTCAGTCTGTGAGCTCATTTCTTTGGCCACTAGGGCTAAAGGTCACCGCTGTAATTACTGCATTCACCTGGCTTTCTTTTCCTCCCCAACCCACTATTTCTCCTTCCGGGCCTACTTTAGGATAGTTAATATATGTGCACGATGATAATCAATAGATTGCTTCAAATTTCAGAGTTCTATCTGGCGAACAGATAGTTCTGAGTAAGTCATTTGGATGAGGTGTGAATTTGATTAGGGAAATGGTGTCCAAACCAAGACAGATGGGCGTCTCCCTGACCTAAGGTTACCACAAGGAAGTTAAGCAGTCTCTGACATTTCTACTTGGGGAATCTACGTACAAGTTCTCTCCACAAAGCACGGTGGAAATTAAGACTAGCCTGCCTAATATAAAATCAAATCACCTTTGGAACTGGCAGCTTCTAGTAGGGAGATTTATATTCTCGTTTCTTTTTATACTCATGGGAAGTATTTCACGTGTAACCCGACCTATTGCATGAGAAAGAGGCCAATCTGTTTAGGATTTAAAAAATAAGAAACAGTCCTCACAACAGCGTTTGAATGCCTGGCTGTCTATCAACACGGACAGAAAGCCTTTCCCCAAAAGTCAACAGTCCAGGACAAAGCAATCCTAACAGGCGTCAAAGTTAGACCAGTGCAGGCCGGCGCTAATCAGTTGCTCGGGCGTGTGAGTACAGAGCCCAACAAGGTCAGAACCGAGCAAACCGTGCCAGCCGACTCGGGACACCTCTTTGTTCCAGGCTGGACTGGGCGAGGGTGGTGTCCTGAGGCTCCGGGACGTTCCGCAAACAGACTGGCTCGCTAAGCCGTAGTCCGAAGCCACCGAGCAGCCTCGGAAGTGTCCAAAGGCCGAGCAGGGGCCGTGAGTTTGGTGAAGATCGGGGTGAGAAGTGGGACTCGAAAGTGAGGGGCCGAGCCCCGCGAGGGCAGACTCGGCGGAAGGAGGGCGGGCGGGCTCTGCCCCCAGCCGCAGCCCAGGGCCTACCGAGCGCGAGTCGCCGCGTGTCCGCCCGCGCTTCCCCACAGGGGCCCACGCCCGCCCGCCCACGCTCGGGCGTGCACGCCCATCCACCCACGCTCGCCCACCTTCACGCGGTTGAGCCCAGCCTCCAGCCGGAGCTGCTGAACCACCTTCTTCATGGCGGCGACGCTAGAGGAACCCGACATGGCGCTCGAGACAGCCGTGCCGACTCGTCGGTCCTGAGGGGCGGCAGGTCGCGGGGCGGCGGGGCGGGGGGCGGGGCTCCGAACTTCGGCTAAGTTTCCGGTGCTGCGCGCGCCGCGCATGCGCGCCCCGCCCCGCCCCCTGGGGGGCCCCGCCGGCTGCCCCGTGGGCGCGAGCCGAGGAGAAGGGGCGGAGCGGCCGGTGGGCGCGGCGGCGACGGGGGCGGTGCGGCCCGACGCCCGGCCGGCGCCTTCCGCGTCAGGAGGGGCTGGTTGGGGCGAGGTAAGGAGGACGCCGGGTGCCGCGGCGGGAGAGCAGCCCGGGAGGTACCGAGAGCCCGGTGGCGGAGCGGCGGGCCTCGGTTTCCCTCACGGAGCCGGCGGCGGGGTGAGGACAAACACGGCCCCGGGACGCAGGCCCACGCGTCCCCGGGCTCAGCCTGGCACCGGGGGACCCGTCCAACGGGCGACCCCGGGGCGCCGCAGGGCCCGTAACCGCCCGGCCCGGGCCGCGGGACCAGCCGCCCGCCACGCTTCCTGTTCCCGCGCTCTTCCGGGAATTAGTCCCCGTGCTTTTCAAATAAAGCGTTTGCGTTTAGGGAACGTTTGCTCTTCTGATGTCGCTGTAATCGCTTACTTTGTGCTTGTAACTAAACCCCAGAGGGCTTTTCAGGAGAAAACACTTAAGCTTTTAATTAGTTCAAGCTCCAGTGTCCCGGCTGAGACCTGACGTCTCTAACTTGAGTTTCGTCGTCAGTCCTGCTATCTCGGCCGACAAATCGCTTGACTGACCAGTTATTATCAGTTCGCAAAAACGTCCGCAGGGAGTTCGGCTTTTCACCCAGCTCTCAGTGAATGTGTAAGAAGCTGTGGTTTGAGTTTGGTCCTACAGCTTGCCCAGATACTCTAGCTAGCCCTTAAAACTGCCCAAGTTACAAAGTTTCCTGCGGTATTTGAGAATGAAACGAAATGACATTTTATGTGTAAAGAATATTAAAAGTGAGGCTGGAGAGAGCGGTTAGAGGACAAGGCCTGAGTTCAGTTCCCAGGACCCGGGCTGCACTGCTCACAAGCTCCAGCCAGTATCCCAACTCCAGGGGTGCTGTGGCCCCCTTTCTAGATTCTGGGGACATCTGCATTCACATATGCCCAGGCTCACATTCATACACATAATTTTAAAAGAACGTTGTTTGAGACACAGTCTCACTTGTCTAGCTCTGGCTAGCCTGAAGCTCTTTGTAGACCAGGCTGGCCACAGTCTCACAGAGATCCTTCTGCAGCTGCCTTCCAAGTGCTATGATTAAAGACTTGTGCCACAGAAATGAATGAATGAACGAATATGAAAGGTAACACAAATACTTTACCTCGTGCCTTTTTGTCTATATTGTATGCTGAAATCTCAAGGCAGATTCCTGAGGTAAAACGTGTTCAACTTAAGGAATGCTCTACTTTAGTTACAGTAATAGCCAAGAACTATGGGATGTTAGTGCTGGAAGGCTTTTCAAAGATCCCGCATAGCACACACAGTACACGCTATTAAGTCATTGTGGAGGACTAAACAAAGTATTTTGTCTTGATCTCAGGAAGGTTTTTCTTCTTTCTCCAAACTAGTGAATTAGGAAGCCACAGAGTGTGTTGCTGCGTGGAGCACCAGATGCTATCCTAGTTTTTATAGTCTGTCTAATAGGCTCTGCATATTGGCATAGGAAGGGAGCAGAAACAGAATCCCCTTTAAGTTCATTTGCATCTGAAGCTGTGAGTGTTCAATGCAGTTCATGAATTATCAGCATCTAATAAAAGCTTGTTTAATCTTCCACAATGTTCTAAAATATTTCAAAGGCTTTACCATGTTTTCATTTTAGATTAATAAAAATAGACTTTGTTGTCTAAAGTACAGAACTTATTAACAGTAAATGGCAAGAAAACACAACCGCACAACCTTGCTGGTTTGTGTTTTGTCAGAAGGACACTGCCAATTTAAATTTACCTAACTTCCACACCTTACTCACCTTTCGTTCGTTGGGTTTGAGTTCAACATTGAATAAATAAAATACTTCCAAGATTCACAATCCTTTGTTTTTTAACCAAAAGCCAGAAGGTCTCAAAATGAGTTTCCCAATGAGTTTATATTACTGTGGGACTCCACCATGCAGTGGTGAGCACTGTAGACTTTGAGTTTACACACTGTGCTTTATAGTAGTTTCAGAAATTGAAGTTTGGACAAAGTGAGCAGTTTGCTTCTAGAATAATTACAGCTCAGGTTTCCCAGTTTTTATCCTATTATGTACAGGTAATGCATTTCTTCCTATGGCTTTGCTCATATGTTGATATAATAGTTTTCATAATTGAATATGGAATTTATAAGGAAATCTTATTAAAAAAATTTAGCCAGTAATAAGTTGAGTCATAAGACGTGTTTTTAGATCAACACCTATGCATATTATCACCCATTTTCAAGGAATGGTGTAGTAAATTTTCTTACTCTAACATGTTACATTTTCCCCTCTACCTTCCTTCTGACCATGTTACATTCACCTCACACTGTGGGTTCCCTCCTAAATGCACTCCAAGGCCTAAGTGCTAAAGCTTGTTTGCCTGCGCTATTGGAAGGTGGGGCCCTTAGGAAGTGAGGCCTAGTGGAAGGGAGGTAAACAAGCCTCCCTCCCCCATCTTATATCAAAGTGAGCAGCCCCTCCGTCTGTGTCCCTGGCATGATGTATTGTGCTGCCAGAGGCCCAGGTCAACATAGTATTACAAATCTTAAACAGCCCAATGGTGTATAGGCTCTGGGGTGTCCTTGGGTGCTTTCTTTATTTAGCTAACACAAATTATCTTTTTAGGAAGGTTAGAACTTTATTAGATTACCCATGGATGAGGCAGAACAAAACTGTCAGAACAGAAATGGAACCTGAGTTTATCCTGATTAGAAAGGCCTGTGTCATGAAGTATGACCATCATCTGGCATAAGGTTGACCATATTCTGACTTCCTGAATAAAGGCATTTTCACATTTGAGTGAGTTTAAGAACTGGAATGGGTATGAGAGAGCCCAAGTCATGCTCTTGTCAGATTTAAGGCACTAAGAAATAGACCACAATGAATGGCCTTTTACACTATAGAGGACTAAACCTACTTTTCTGGGGCCCAATCCATTTGATTGCTTTATGTGGAGTTCTGCTATGTTTAAATATAACCTGTGTCAAACTCCCAATTTTAGTTGTTAATTAAGATTTCTAGTTCACCGAGTATCTTTTCATATATGCTAGCATTAGTCAATTACTAAAAATTATTCAAATCCCTAATTTACTCTGACGAATACCAGAAGTTCTTAAAATTTGACTTTAGCTCTGCAACTGAGTCTCAGAGTTATTTTTAATGATCTTTGTTGTCTTTTTCTGCAAAGACCAGACATGGCCTTGGGATACTTTTCAATAACTTTATTTTTAGCAGGTTGGTCTGGGCACTCAAACCCAAGGGCCAGCACACATACTATGTAAGCGATCCTCCACTGCACTGCACCCCAAGCTTAAACAACTCACCTTTAGACAAACTGGTAACCATTTATTGGAATTAGTATCCAAGATAAGGTTGTTTGTCCATTCTTGTAAGAAAGGTTGTAAAGCAAAATTTTCTAGTATATGAGAGCTACTAGAACTCTGTAGTCATCTTTGCTCATCAAGTCATCTTTTGCTTGAATTGTTGGCATTATGTTGTCCATTAACTAATTATTATGAATAAATAGTTTGAGAATCCCAAGTGTTATGTTAGGACTGGTTAGGATCAACTCCAAATTCTAAGCATGCCTAAGTTTAATTTAAACTTATTAGTTGATTTATTAACAGATGCAAGTTAATCAATCATTAGGTAATTAGTGCAAAGATGACATAGACAAGTCATGAAAATTGATTCTATGTGAAAAACCCAGAACTATAACTACCCCACACATAGGCCAAACTGGAAGAAAATCCAAGGCTCAGGACCTCAGCAGCAAAATTTCTGGCCTATATTGCTGATAAGTAGTTTCAGCTGTGTTCCTCCTCCTCTGCCTGCTACAGTCAATTTACTTAGTCTGTTTTACCATCTATTTGTAAACCTCAGTAAACTACAGCTTTCTCATAGGATGAGCTTGTCTTGTGGCTGTGATAACTGCCTCATGGATACTTTCTCTATATTCAGTTTGATTCCAAAGATTGTATAGCCCAAAAATATATTTTTAATTTTGATAATATTAAAACAATTAGTTGTATTTCATAGAGCTAAGTACAAGGTCAGAAGAGTTTTGAACTTTATGACGTAAATTGCCACTTGGAGGCCAATGTAAAGCAGTGCTTTGAGATACAAGAACGCTTTCGTTGTGCTAGCTTAAGGATTGTTAAGTTAGTGTGTGCATCATCTAGGATTTACCAGCCTTGGAAATTTCTTTTTAGAATAATATTTCAACTACTCTGTTATTTCAGTTTTTATTATTTTTGATATATATTTAATTTTATCATGCATTGCTATAAATTATCACAAATTCTATGATGAAAACCACAGGAAATAATACAAAATAATGCTTGATATATTTAAAGACTAGTATTTTTTTTGTTTTGTTTTTTGTTTTTCGAGACAGGGTTTTTCTGTAGCTTTGGAGCCTGTCCTGGAACTAGCTCTTGTAGACCAGGCTGGTCTCGAACTCAGAGATCCGCCTGCCTCTGCGTCCCGAGTGCTGGGATTAAAGGCGTGAGCCACCACCGCCCGGCTAAGACTAGTATTTTTAACTAAAATGTTTGCTTACATTTAATCTATGCCCTGAATGAAATGCATATGAGAAAACAGTTTTTATCATTCAATGACCATTGATCTAAATTCAGGCTTTCCCCTTGTAAAAGTATATTTCTACATTATATATGTATTTAACCAAAATTTTGACCCATAAAAATTAATTATTTAATAAATAGTAAAAAATGTTCTTGTCAAAAATCTATCCTAATGTAATTACCAGTTTATTATCCTGGTAGGCATGAGGCTCCATTGTAACTTGAAAATAAAATGCATTGAATACAATTAATTTTCTGAATTTTGTAGCTTAGCGAGAGTATTTACCTTTGTGATCCTGTAACTGGCAGAAGAGCTGTGGCTTACTGTTAATGCCCAGCATTCCAAGAAACTGTCAAACCACATATTGCTAGCTCAAGAAAAGACAACAATTCCAACATTCAAGGACAGTATCACTTCCACACCATTATAAATTGAGGAGGCTGTCTGTACAGAGTGAATTTTCTTAGAATAACTAGCCTATTTAGTGTATCTTTTTAAATGAGAATGATGATTGTATACATTTCTAAGCTTATACTTTGTGTTTATATTAAAGCATTTATGTTTTTCTTTTTACTGTTTGAGCACATCAGAGACCAGAAATAGCTGGAATGCTATTTTAAACCCAAAATCTATTTAAACACTTATTTAATGCTGCTTAAATGAAGAAAGATATATAAAACATCCAAAACTCCACCTGGTAACTATCCTATTGAAACACTGGTCAATATGTCACTCAATCCAAGTCGACCTTCTTCATCAGAGGTAAGAAAACCATGCCTATCACTGGTTTTGAAAAAAACAAAGCTGTGAATGACATAAAATATTAGATGCTGATTCTACTAGGATCCCAACTTCCCATATCACATTATCAGATTATATGATTATGCTACTTGCATCTGTAACTCACTTCTCTATTATGACCTGCAATGAATTGATCTTACCACCCTTTTTACTGTTTCTAAACTGGTGTTGCCCAGACACAGCTTAACATTATAGGGCATAGGATCTCTCTGGCTCATGCTTCTGACCACTTGTCATCTCTTGCTTTGTTGTACTTCTTTGATAAACAAAATCCTAATGTGTTGAATGAGATTTCTGCCCGCCCAGTCCCGTAGCCGTTCAGTTCCAAAGAAAGACACAGAGGTCTGCATTAATCATAAACTGGTTGGCCTATTAGCTCAGGCGTCTTCCTACATTAACCCCAAATTCTTGTCTGTGTCAGCCACATGACTTGGTACCTTTTATCAGTGAGGCATTCTCGTCTTGCTTCCTCTGTGTCTGGGTTACTACAGCAGACTGAACCTTTCCTCCTCCCAGAATTCTCCTGTTCTGCTCACTCCGCCTATACTTCCTGCCTGGCTACAGGCCAATCAGCAGTTTATTAAACCAATACAACTGACAAATCTTTACAGAGTACAGGATCATTGTCCCACAGAACTAATGAATACATTTCCTCCCTATTCTTCCCTGAAGACTTGAGGAAGAATATGTAAGTATAAGGACCATTTCACTTTAAATCCCTGACCATGAGTCTGAAGTGGAATCTTTCGCTGGAAGGCATTCATGCTGTATGCTATGTGTCACTCATTGACTTATTTGTTGTACAAGTGTTTTTTTACCTCCTTAAACTGCCAAGAACTTCCTGTTCTTCCTTGATCTAAACCAGTCATGCTTCCACTTTTCACAAACCTACTCTTATTAAATGCACCGCTTCATCTTGAAATTTATTAGTTAATTCTTCTAAACATACTTGATAAGATTGAATACAACAGATGACACCATTACTCCTTCTCTTCCTTGATAGAATTCCTTCACATTGCTTCTTTTGTTTTGTTTTGTTTTGTTTTGTTTTGTTTTTAGAGACAGGGTTCCTTTGTGTACTCTTGGTTGTCCTGGAACTAGCCCTGCAGACCAGGGTGACCTTGAACTCACAAAGATCTGCCTGCCTCTGCTTCCTGAGTGCTGGGATTAAAGGTGTTCACCACCACCATCCAGCTCCCATTGCTTCTTGAATAAATATTATCTTGGATTTATTTTTCCTGTCCATGGTTGTGCATTCTGTCTTCTTTGTTGTATCTTCCTCTTCCAATATCTCTGTAGTGTATTCTCTCTGCTCTTGATGGGTGATAGTCTCATCTAGCCTAATAAATCTTAATACCAACTTACTTCATACCAACTTTATACAGGCTTCGTTTGTATCTCCATTTTGTCCTCCTTTCTAAACTCCAGATCATATATGCATCTATTAAGTTGACTATTTGACATTGATGTTTGGATTGTAGTGAGGTGCTGCGGGCAGGCCTGCTTTTCATCCTGCCTGGCTCCAGCATGGCTAGCTTAACACGTGAAATAACATCACACAAATTGTATTCTTTTAAATACTGCCTGGCCCATTATTTTCAGCCTCTTACTCACATCTTCTCTAACTTATATCTAATAATCTGTGTAGCACCACAAAGTGGTGTCTTACCGGGAAAGATTCTAGCATACCTGATCTGGTGGCTGGCTTCATCGCATCTGGTTGTAGAGGCAGGGCAGTTGTCTGAGCCATCTACCTCACTTCCTTCTTCCTGTTCTGTCTACTCCACCCACCTATTTTCTAACCTATTAGGCCAAGCAGTTTTCTTTATTAATTAACCAATGAAATCAACAGATTGATAGAAGACCCGCCTCCATCATTGGATGATCAATAAGTATCTAACAGCATATCTGAAGCTGATTCTTAACCCTGTCCCAGAAACTTGTGCTGCTTGCCCCTTTTCTGAGATGATGGCAAATCTGTTTATTTCTTCACTGTTGCAAGTGCTTTTAGCTCATACTTGATTATTCTTGCACACTTGACTTTTCTTGACTTCTAATGCTGGGATCATAGGTGTGCCCTACCATACCTAGCTTCTAATATGTGAATCTTGATTGAATTCTTGACTAAAAATCATTGAGGAAAATTTCACAATTTATACTCAGAATATAAATCACATGCTAGTTGATATTAATAAATGACTAAATGTTTAATGTGAAAATAGAAATATTAGAGAAGGCCTTTTTGACAGGTAATGGATCCCAAAATATTTAGGGATATTTTAATATAAAATCATGGTATCATATTTACTTTATTCTGTCAAAAAAGATGAGAGAGTGCCAGACTTGGTGGTGAATGCTGGTAATCCCAGCACTTGGGAGACAGAGGCAGGAGGGCCAAGAGTTAAAGTCTCTCTTCACCTACAGAGAATTCATGGCTGGCATAGGCTATAAAAGACCCTGTCTAAAAAAAGAAAAAAGTAGACATAGTATCATGTTAAAAAACTTTTTGTGTAAATTGTAGATACTTAACATTCATAATTTTATGTATATACATATTTCATACAAAAGAAAAATATGAAGTGTGTCATGTCTTAAACTTGTATTAAAACTGCATTCCCTTCCTCCTTCAAGGCTCTACTTTGCTACCCTTTTATCACCTGTTTGCTCTATTCCTCTTCAAGTTTGTTTCCACTTTGAGGTCTTTGCTTTATCTCTTCCTAGAACTCTTTCTGTCTCTAGGTGTTTCTTGACTGTTTCAGTTTTTCCCTTAAGTCTTTATTCAGACTTCATTCCACTTCTGCAACACTAACTGTTCTATTTAAAACTCAGTTTCTCCATACCTTTATCTTCCCATTTTCCTTACCCTGATCTTATTATATTTCCTAGTAAATAATCCTTTCTAAGAGAGTCTGTAACCTGCTTTATGCTTCTTAACCAAGATTATCTAATATCACATGGGGCCAAGATTAGTCGGCAAATGAGGCAATTTGTCTGGGTACAGAATTTAAGGGAGTGTGTGTGTGTGTGTGTGTGTGTGTGTGTGTGCGCGCGCGCGCGCGTGCATAAGTACCATGACCTCTCAGAGCCAAGAGGACAAAATTGGACCACTTGAAACAGGAATTACAGGCAATGTGGATGCTGGGAACCAAACTTGGATCCTCTGCAAGAGCAGCAAGTGCACTTAACTGCAGTCCTGTCTCTCTAGCTCCTTATTCAAACTTTTAAAGTTCCCATATATTTACGGTTACAGTTAAGAGTATAATTCATTAAGTCCCTTGAATTTTAATGTACAGTGAATATCAACTTTTTCTAAAGAGACCCTGCTATTATTATTGTTTTTGTCATAGTAATCTAAATATTTTAAATGAGATACTAATTTGAAACATAAAATATGTCATTAAGTTTTTCTTTCTTTAATAGTTTGGTACAAGCATAAACAGGCTAAGCTAACAGTTAAGCCCCATATCAAGAATAGATTCTTCCTAGAACTGTATGTAGGGAGCAAGCATACTTCCCAAATCACAGTATTAGCCTTTTCACTACCATTGGGAAGCTACACTCCCCAAAACTCTATAAAGGCAGACAACATACAAAGGATAAGGATTCCACGAAGTCACTTTAAAGGAGTTGAGAATGTAGGATGGAGGTGAGGGGTAAAAGTTTGCAATAAGAAAACGCCCGTCTCCATTTCTGGCTTATGATCATGGTTTGGGGAAAAGGCCATGAAGTGGGAAAAAAGAAACCTCTGAAGCAGCACAAGATGTCGGCTAAGAGATGGATGAGGAAGACCAGGCACTCAAGCAGAGTCAAAGAGGAAGAAACTTGAGGAGCTAAAAGTCAAGGCTCCTGGGAAGGGCCCTTAACTAGAGATGAAATTAAGAAGTCTGGCAAAAAAATAAGCTATCGGTGTACCAAACATCTAGATTCCTTGTCATAATATCTTTTGCCACTTAAAGCTAGAATGAAGTATTATCCTGGAGCCTGTTGTACTTTGTAATAAACTTGTGAAAAGGAAGGAAGGAAAGGAGGAAAGAAAGACAAAAGAAAGGAAATCATACCGTCTAATATTGTTACTGAATGCCACATTTATCAAAGTGTTGAGTAAGGTGTGAACCAATAGGTATCATTGTTTCAAAGGAAAATGTACACCAAGTGTCAAATGGTGAACTTAACAAATTTTTGTTTTGTCATTAGTTCATATGAGTAAATACATTCTGTATTTCAATTGTGTTTATCTAATTTAAAATTTTATATTAATAAGTTGATTGTTTCTCTATTTCAGAAAAATTTTAACTGATATCTTTCTTCTTCAGCTGGTGGAACTTCATGTTTTTTATGTCCCTGAAGGATCGTGGAACTATAAATTAAATACTATTTCAATAGAAGTTATTAACAAGTTCATTTCTGCTGGATTTATAAGGCAAGTATTTTGAGGCCATGAAACAAATTATCTGGAAAAAGAGAATTATATTTTCTGAAAATTGAAAATCTCCTAACTGAAAAATATCTTGTTGATTTGATGGATTCATCACTAGTTCAATAAACGCTGTCAATAAATAGTACTGTGTAATGCTAGTGATATGGATCGGGGTAGAGTAGAGTAATGAATGAGGTACCAGGTGTAGTCACTAGTAGTGCAGTAAATACATAAGTTTTGTATCAAACATTGCTATAGCAACAGACATCACCTGGGCATATTACTGCTACTATCCAAAAAACAATGTATAACCTGTTTATTACTAAAATTATACACAAAAATAATGAACAGAAATGATCTAAAATTCAAAACCAGTTGAACTATGAACAGTAGTTAAAGCAATGTGTTGACAAGGTCTTTATAATTATTTAAAGCAATAAAACTGTAGGTACATATGTGTATATGTGTATTTTTACATTCAGACAGACATGACACTGTGATCTGGCTCTTTGTTTTCCCCTTGAGGATATCTAACCTCCTAAAATTTCCCATCACTTTTCCCAGTCACGTTGATTTTCTTTCTTTTCTAAAACACATTGCATATAGTAATTATATACAGTCTTGAGTTGCTGAGACTGCTCAACTACTAAAAGTACTTAACACACGACTAAGTACTTAACACACGACTAAGTTCAACTCCCATAAAGGTGAAAGGGGAAACCAACACCACAAAGCTGTCCTCTGAGGTCGACACACACTGTATATCCATACACCAGAATAAGACTTTTGGAAAAAAGCATATAAATTCCATAACAAAATTGTGTTTTAATCATAAAACTTGGATGGAGATTAGAAAAACAAACATTTCCTTTCAATACAAAAAGTGCTTTTGTAATCCATATTCATTTGTACCATTTTGTTTTGTTTTTCAAGACAGGGTTTCTCCGTGTAGCCCTGACATTCCTGGAACTCGCACTGTAGACCAAACTGGTCTTGAACTCACAGAGATCCCACCTGCCTCTGCCTCCCAAGTCCTGGGATTTAAGGTGTGCATCACCACTGCCTGGCCATTTGTACAAATTTAAAAGACAGGTTTTTAATCATTTGTTTTGAAAAATACTTACAGGAAACTTAACATTCCAGGCAGTGTAGAAACATAAGACATAAAATTATGTTTAATGCATTAAATTTGTATTTTCATTTAAGTTAATAAAGCCTGTTGATTGATTAATACGTTGAAAATGTAGTTAAAACAATGTCATGATATTTCAGAGTATCTCCTGAACTTACTTTACAAGCTCTGAGGGAGCGCCTTGGTGAGTTTCTCGGTGTAGATGCTGTTGCAGAAAAATTTTTATTTCTAAAATGCATTGGAAATAATTTAGCTGTGGTAAGTTTTCTTGCTTGTTTTCCTTCCAAGTAAAGTCTATATTATCAAATTACATTTTTAAAAATGTTTATAAAGTCAGTTCCTTCACCTGTGAGATAATTTGGCTCAAATTCTAAAATGTTTATAATGTTTTATTTTAAACAATTATTTATTAACATTTTCCTGCATATAAGATAAATATGGAGCCTGCCTTTACAGTGCACTCAGTGTAGTGGTCAAAGTAAATGATGTAATTTGAATAAATCAAGTGTTGTATTTTATGTGTGAAGAAAAAGAGGTTCTCGGGCTGGAGATATGGCTCAGTGGTTAAGAGCACTGACTGCTCTTCCAGAGGACCCGGGTTCAATTCCCAGCACCCACATGGCAGCTCACAACTGTCTGAAGATCCAGTTGCAGGGAATCTGACACATTCACACCAATGCACATAAAATAAAGTTAAATAAACCATAAAAATATTAAAAAAAAAAAAAAAGAAAGAAAAAGAGGTTCTCCAACAGAAGCGGGTAGGTAGGAGACATGGAGGAAGAAATGATGCTCAGGCTTGGATCTTGAAAGATAACATCTGATCTTGAAAAGAATGAAGGCTCAGAAATGATTTCTGAGCAGAGAAAGGAGAATGATCAGAGGAGTGGAAAATCAACAATCGAGAAGGTGATGGTTGTCTTCTGTTGTATTAACCGTGTCAGAAAGTGGGGTTGGGAGAGCGGAGGGCCAGCTATAAAGTACACTTCTAAAGGTCTTGAATGCCACATGAATATTTCATGATTTTTTTCTGAATCCTTGGAGTTTTTGAGCAAATGAGTAGCATGATTAAATCCTTTAATTAAAATTATTTTACCTTCATTGAGAAGTGGAAAGACATTGTGGGCACAAATTGTAACCAGTTATATGATCTGAGCAAGTTATTTAATCTTTATGCCTCTGTATCCCTGTCTGTAAATTAGAGATGCTGTTCATATCTCATGAAATTGCAAGGCTTAACTGTGCTAATTTATGTACTCCACACAGAATAGTGCCACACACACACTGATTCCCATGGAAATGATTACCATACATATTATTAAAGGTCATAGAATTTCAGTTATGTTTCGTTCAGGATTCTATGTTCTATGTAATCTCACCATAGTTACTTTAATATTGACATGTGGTTGTATGTCTTCCATAGAAAAGCACAGAAAACTAATTGAAAAATATTATCAAAGATGTAACCTTTTCTTATGTATTTAAATCTAGGTGAAGGAAAGGCAAGAATCAGAACTGAAACTCAAAGCATTTGCTCCTCCATATGTATGTACTGTGATCTTGAACTTAACTAATTTTAAAACTGAAAGTGGATTTGGCTGTTTTTGACTTTTTAAAAAAATTTCCTGTGTTTTAGGCTCTTCAGCCAGAATTATATTTGCTTCCTGTAATAGACCACTTAGGAAATGTTTATTCAGCATCTTCACCAGTTACTTTAGATGAACGGCACAGTAATAATGATACCACAGAGATTGATGGAATAATCCACAGACCAGATAGTATAACTTTATCAAAGGATGAACCTGGAGATCCAACTGTGTTGGAAAATGTTTGGAAAGACTTTACAAATCAAGAAGAAGGTGATTTCAACTAAAATGGGGAAAGCAGAGTTTCTTATATATAGAAATTGAGCAGTCAAGCCCATATGCAAATTTTGAGCAAATCTAACCTTACAAATAAAAGGAAAATACAAGGGAAGCTGTAGTTCAATTGGAACTTAAAAATGTACAGGTGGGAAAGGAAAACAATTAAAATACTCTGTTAAAGATGAAATGAGGGCTAGGAGGAAGCCCAGAGTCTAATGTGCTAGACTTGCAAACATAAGAGCTGGGATTCAGCACACAGAGCACTCATTAAAACAAACAAAAGCTGGGCATAATGGTGTGCACTTGGACCCCAGCATTGAGGAGGCAGAGGCAGGTAGAGCCTACCTGGTGAGCTCTAAGCCAGGGAGAAACCCTATCTTAAAAACACAGTGGTAGGACCTGGAGAGATGACTCAGGTTAAGTCATTTACTGTCTTGCCGAGGACCTGAGTTTGGTTCCTAGCATCCACATCAGGCTGATCACAAATGCCTTTAACTACAGCCCAGGAGATCTGATACCCTCTTCTGGCACCTGGGCTCATGTGTATATCCTCGCAAACACACATAATTAAAAAAAATACTAATTAAAAAATTAAAAAATCTTTAAATTCACACACAAAAGTAAATGACACCTGAAGGACACCTAAGATTGACATCTTGTTTGTTTCTATGTGTTCATGTCTACACACACACCCATACACACTATACACCTACACACACACAGTCATACACGTACAAAGTGGCAGATAAGCTTACATAAACAAATTTGTTTAGAAAAATGTCAGTTGATCATATCGTATTTCATGGGCTAAGAAGATGTGCAAGGAAAAATGGGTATACCAAATGTGAGGTACATCTCCCCCAAACTAATGAAAGCATCCATTGCAGCTGCAGGATTTTGCTTCCTAAGTATACTGCCATCTCAGTTTATTCTACATCAGATATTCCAAACATAATTTTCTTTAATATTTCCTGTGTTAATATTTAGTGTTAGTTGATGCCAATAGGATACTGAGTGAGATTCTTCATATTGGCATAGCTCTACTTTTCATTCATGGTAATCACCTAAGCACTAAGGGAAAAATTTGAAAGCATTCACAATAAAATCCAGAGTTGCCGAGTGGTACAAGGTGGAGTGGAGTGTCTAATGAAGATGTGATTACTGTATCAAATTTTGACTTGTGTCAGATTTCACACTACATGAATTATGATAACTGAATACAACTTTTTAAAACTTGTTGGGGATGTTAAATTACACAAATTCATCAAAATATGGTTATTTTGTATTTTACATTTATTTATGTGTCTCTGTGTGTGGAGGTCAGAGAACAACTTGTGGGAATGGGATCTCTCCTTCCACCATTCTGGGTCCCGGGATTTAAACTCAAGTCGTGAGACTTGATGAGTGCCTCTACCAGCTAGCCCATCTTCCAGTCTACAGATGTGGTTCTTAAATGGGGTTAATTTTTGGTACAAAGCAAAACAAAGCCCCTAAAATTTAGATGAGATGCTGTAATGCATGCTTGTTCTTAAAAGTTCCATAAACTGCAGTGTGTATCAATAATAAAGGTTAATGATTCTACTGCTCAGAAGTAACTTGTCACAATTTTGATATATGTGTTCCAAATATTGTTATTATAGTTTGAATATAAAATGTTTTTGTAAGACCATGTATTTGAAGATTTTGTCCCCAAATGCTGGTGAGGTTTTAGGAAGCTTGTGAAACCTTTGGACCATGAGCCTGTAGGAGTGGGGGGTGGAATGTCATAGCTTGAATATGAATGTCCTCTACAGGTACATGTGTGTGAACGTCTGGTCCCCAGCTTGTGGTGGTGTTTTAGGAAGTTATGGAAGCCTGCATGTGGGGCCTTGTAATGAATCTTTTTCTGTCCAACCAGCCAGCTCCCAAATAATGACATGGATACTTTTATTAATTATGAAAGCTCAGCCTTAGCTTAGGCTTGTTTCTAACTTGATCTTATGACTTAAATTAACCCTTATTTTTTAAATCTGTGTTCTTCTATGTGCTCATTGCCTCCATTATATCCATCCTGCTTATTCCACCTCTGGCTGGCAACTCTGCCTTCTTCCCAGCATCCTTTCTGCCTAGAAATTCTGACTAGCTATTGACTGTTCAGTGTTTTATAAAATCAAACAGAGTGACTGACACATCTTCACAGTGTACAAAAAGATTATTTCACATTTTCCCTTTTTTGCCTTAAAAAAAGGAAGGCCTTAATTCTATTGCATAGTAAAACTAAGATAAGAACAATTATCAGGAAAGAATTACATTCACAATGTTAAGTCCATTTGTATTTGGAAAATTTAGAGATAATACTCCCTTATCTACCCTTAGTACCAAGTTTTATACCTAAACCACCTTTTGTCTTAACTTGTATTACCATCCTAAAAATATCTTTTTAGATTTTTTTCCAAGATGGTTTCTCTGTAGTTTTGGAGCATGCCCTAGAACTCGCTCTTGTAGACCAGGCTGGCCTTGAACTCACAGAGATCTGCCTCCTGAATGCTGAGATTAAAGGTGTGCACCACCACCATCCAGCTCTTTTTAGATCTTAAAACATATTTTTAGATAAACAGCTTAAGCTTTTATTTTTCTCAATCTTATAAACTTTACATATCTTATGTTTCTTTTATGAATTTGGTAACAAGGAAAACTGTAAAATCATAACTATCTAGTCTTAAATCTCCATCAGAGACCCAAGAAGAATAAAACATACTTGAGTAAACAGGAAGTGCAGTAAAAGCAACTTCTAAAACTGGACAGTCACCCCAGGGTTCCCTCTGTAACATTGATGAATCCATCTTTGGCCTATTGGCCTAGAATATCTGACAGACTTTTCTATGAAGCAGGAATTTTGAAGGACTATCCTACCTTGTCTTGGAAAAGTTCAGCAGTCACCTTCGTTTGTGTTCTGCCCATCCAACTTGGATAGCACATTATCTGAAGTTGAGGCAAGCACTAGTTTTTGCATAAATGGCTAGCTTTTACCACACAGAAAGCAAACTTCATGACAGTTGGGATTGAAATAAGATCTTGAAGTCAGGGACTTCTAAGACTTAAACAGTGTGCTTCAGCACTAAGCCACTTTCAAGAGAAAGAAATAGTGATGTCATACCTGCTATGTTAATGCCAGGACCAGAGCATGGTTTTGTTAAAAGCCCATGTTTATAGCACTGGACTAGAGGCATATTGAATTTTCTTTATTGATTTAAAATGTTATATGTATTATTAGTACTCTGTACTGTCAAATGCCTTTTCTTTGCTTAAATTTCTCTTATCTTTGTCACAAACAAGCACAGTTGCGTAGATATTACATGTTGCCCTACTACTTTTTATTGATGGTAGAAATGACAAATATGTGTCTTATATTCCTACCAAACTGGACCCACAAATCTAGTAGGTTTTTCATTGTCACTTCTTTTCTGGGTGTAGCAGGGTGGTGTTTCACTATTACTTTTAAGCAGCTGTTGTATACAGTTTTTATTCATTTAACATTAATTAGATCGTTTTGAAAATTCCCATTTGCTTGACTTTGTCAATATAAACTGGGAATGTGGTAGCTAAATTTAAAGTGATTTAGCTTCAAGGTGAAAAAAATGCTTTGTTTATGTGTTTTGGGTTTTGCCTGGATGTTTTGGTCTGTGCACCACATTCATGCAGTGTCCAAAGAGGACAGAAGAGGACATTGGATCCCCTAGGATAAGAATTACAGGTAGTTGTCAGCCACCATGTTGATGCTGGGAGTCAAACCCAGATCCTCTGGAAGAGCAGTCCATGAACCATCTCTCCAGCCCCCACAAAATAATTTGACAAACTTTGTAAAGTTACTTTAGAAATGTTAATTTGGCTCACTGTTTTTAAATAAAATTTTAAATATTGATTTCGGGGGGAAATAATCTACAAAGGTCTACATTATCAGTTAGGCCCATGGATCTTTACAAATATTTATAAATAGTCTTCACTAATAAAGGTATATTTAAAAATTATTGTTCTTTAAATTTTTTAAAGATTCATTTTTAAAAATTATTTTCTGTGTATGGATGTATTGCCTGCATCAGTGTCTGTGCACCATACATGTGCCACTGCCTCGGAGGCCAGAAGAGAATATCAGATCCTTGGAGGCTGTTAGCTACTGTGTGGGTGCTGGGAATTGAACCTGGATGTTCTGGAAGAGCAGTCAGTGTTCTTTAGCTGCTGAACCATCTCTCCATCCCCTAGAATTCTATTTTTAAAGGGAGATTTTACAAGTGAAAGTGTATATGAAAGTTTCCTTCTGTTTTCATACCAGCATTTTCTTTAGTAGGTTTCTCAGATTATTTAAAAAATATCTTTAGACAAAAGGTTTTATAAAGACTTAAGTCTGATAAAACCGAACTTATTTCCTCTTTCAGATTCATGTTGCACATAAAGAAATATGCAGTAGCAAGTATGCACATGTAGGTGTTTGTTTTATTGATGAGAGTGGGGGATCAGTTGAGTTCACTAGAGAATCTTATTCATATGAACTAATATTTTCGAAACTTATTCTGGAAAATACGCATTTGTATTTGCAAAGTTTGTGACATAAGATTTTAAGATATACATATGAAAACAATGCTTATTTTACTATTTTCCTAATAATTGTACTTTATTTACCATGCATGACCATAAACATCAGCTGAGGAAGGCCAGACTACACAAAACCACCAAGGAAGTTCTGAGGTGCCAGGATCATTGGAAGAGTCAAATGATTGTTTGGGGAACCTAAAAAGGTAATTGGTATAAATGGTAATTACACATACCCTAATCTGGAGTATAAGGAAAAGAATGTATTTATTTATACAACATTTAGATTATAGTCTTTTCAAATTAAGCAACAATTGTATAAGCAAAATCATTTTATTTACAAAAGAATTATGTTTCTAAAACTTTTAATTATTTTTGGGTATTTTTGGATTTTTTGAGAAACTTAATTATTTTTAACCCTACCATAATGGATCCATAGAGCTGTCTCATTTTACTACTCATTTTAAATATAATTTATGTTGATTATTAATGAGTTTGAAATAAAATAGATAGCCCAGCATCAGTATGAGTCTTTTTTTTTTTTTTTTTTTTTTTTTTTTTTTTTTTTTTTTGGTTTTTCGAGACAGGGTTTCCCTGTAGTTTCTAGAGCCTGTCCTGAAACTAACTCTTGTAGACCAGGCTGGCCCTTTTTTTTTTTAAATAAGAGGTGGAGTTGCACTCTGATGCCCAGGCTGGTCCTGAGCTCCTCGGCTCGAGCAGTCTTCTTCATCCATGGAAAAAGTCAGGAACACTGATACCAGCCACCCATCTGGCTTTGAGGTTAACTTTAAACATTTTCAAAGTTATGTTTGTATTTATATAGCATCACTCATGTATGAATATGTAGGTTCTAATACTCATGGAATAAAGTTTAATGACTTTCAAATCTGTTATTCTCTTTTAAGTCCATATCTTTGGAAAGATGATGATGATAATACAGCTATCAATAGATGGCAGGCCAAACCGGTATGGTATTAAAATTTTTACCTAAATGTAGCATTGCAACATACTAATAATACAGAAATTAAAATTTTAGCTATACCTTAAATACCCACTTTTATTTATAATTCCATAGATATGTTGTAGTATCAGTAATATCAATAGTGGTTCAATTTTTATATCTGCTTTGGTGAAGAAATAATATGCCTAAGTAAGTGGAATGAAAATGTTATCCACAATAGCTTTTTAGATCATTTTTTTAAAATGCTTTCATTATTTTTAAGGTACTTTAACCTTTAATTAGATAATTTGTAATTGAATACACTGATAGGTGTATTTCATTAACTCAGCTTTTAGATCAGATTTCTTGCATGCGTTGAAAGGATAGATAGTAGTGGCTGATGTTATTATCAGTTCTCAGTTACTAGCAGTGTGGCTTTGGATCTGCTGTTTCATGTGTCTAGGAACAGTCTAAAAGACCTAATGGACAATATTTATATTGCCAGTTTATTCTGAAGAAGTGAAAACATGGAGAGAATTTCGTAAATATCTGCAGCATGAATTAGGACGCTCTTAAGATGCTAGTAATACTAGATTGATCACCAGGCTTTATTCTAAGGATTTTACAAATATCGATTCATTTGATTCCCTTTCCCCTGCAAACAACACCAAACCTTATGAGGTAGATATGATTATAAATATTGATTGTTGACTTAATTGGATTGAAATATGGCTAGGAATTAGTAAGGCTCATTTCTGACTGTGTCTATGATGGTGTTTCCAGAGAGATAGTGGTGAAGATCCTAAATGGAGACACCACCCTCCAGCATGCTGGGGATCTGTACAGAATACAAGGAGAGGACGGAAGAAGTCCATTGGTAGACATTCTTGTTCTGGTGCCTGGCTACTCTGAGGTAGTTTTCTGGATCACACAGTCATGTTGCCATGTGTCTGCCTCATCACAGACACATCAGTACTAGAGAAAACCAGCTGTGACCTGAGATCACTGAAACTAGAGCTGAAATAAACCTTTCCTTCCTGCAGCCATTGCCAAACGCAGGCATTTCAGTAGCTGAGCAGCTCTTTTATACCAGCTTAACTCAACGGAACTCTCATCTTGGCCATTAGCCTCCAAGAAACAGCTCTTCTTTCAAAGCACTTCCTCCTTCAGAAACTGTCTGCTCGTGATAGCCATCTCCAGTCTTGTGTTTTCAGTGTCTTGCTTTTGGATCCTCTCGTTCAAAGTGCTATGATCTACCAAATATTGCTCTTGGTGGAGTCCTTCCGCTCTAGAATGGAGCAGAGTTGACATTTTTGTGCTGTCTGTATATAGTGCTCTGTAATAGAAAGTGTGCGTCCAACTTTGCTTAATTGTGAGCTCCTGGCCACACTCTGGGGTATAGTTCCTATTTCCACACTTGCATGTAACATGCAGGATTCTGTGACCTTATGCTGTCATCATAGCATGGCAAGACTTGAGTTATCAAGAACAGGTAAAAATATGAAAACTAAGAAAATTAAGGCAAGACTTGGCAAGATGGCTTGGCAGGTTAAGGAATTTAACACAAAGCTTGATGACACCAGGACCAACTTGATGGAAGGAGAGAAGTGAGTCCTGCAAGTTCTCCTCTGAACCCCACCAGCCATACACCAGATACAAAAACAAGTATATACATACAAAAGGAGGTGGGGGGAGGAAAAGTTGAGGAACTATAAACATAAGCAGAGAAGGTAGGGCTTGTAAGGATAAGATAGATAAAAAACAATACGTTTACATTTTGAAAATGTGGTAGACTCATCTCATTAATTTTTTTGGCAAGTATAAATTATCAAAATTGACAGGGTGAAAAAAAATCAATGACCATCTTAAAAACTTTAAGAAGCTATTATATTAAGTGACTAAGATCAGAAATCTTAAACAGAAATCACACTTAGAAAGATAATGAAGTCTAAAGTCTTTGTTTATACTGTCTTCATAAAATGTCCAAACCATAGTGAAATGCAGAGACGAGAGATGAGAAATAATCTCTAGCTGCAAAGGTAGAATTGGGGTTCATCACTTCGTAATAAGAAGGACATTGTCGGTGTGCTTTAGCAAACACTGTGGACAGACTACAGAATGCTTCACACTGTCAGGTTCTGCTCATTCCCTTGCTTGCTTTCAGGTGCATGACAAGGAGCACATCACCCTACCAGATCTTATTGATTTTCCTTCATTTCCTTCTCAGCGAGTTTCTTCAAGATTAACAGATTCTTCGTTGTTACAAATTGAGAGTAAGTATTTGTAACACCATAAGTATGAATATTCTGTGTGAGGCACAGTTAACTGTGTTAACGAAGAGTTATAATTTAATGGCCAAAAAATTTGCACTTATGGATTTTTTAAACTTATGGAGGTAGATGTTGGGAATGGTTATAAAACATTGTAAGAATGGTAATGCCACTTAACTGTACAGTGAAAATAGTTAAATGGAAAACTTTGTTAAAAATATTGTACTATATATTTTATGTCATTTTAATTTTGACTACACTGTATATTTAGTCACTAATATTTCAATCTCAAATATGCATTTTCTGTATAAGATATAAATAAGCACAGTAACTTTGGGCCCAAAATAAATTTACCAAAAATAGGAAACTAAAAGAAAAAAGATAACTTAATCTGACTTTCTAGTTTCACACATCTTTGTAAATGCAGAAGAAATATACTATTTTATAAACCCAAGCAAATCAAAATGTCTCCTCCATATTCTCCATAGTGGTAAGAGCAGAAAGAAAAACATACATTCTGAATAAATTTTGTTCTCTTTTATACACTTTCAGGTTTTTAACTCTGTCTTTTGGGATATGAAACATCTTTTAGCTTTTCAGAATTGATGAGTATGGGTTATAATCTCTCTAGGAGAGAAGATTATTGAACAAATGAAACAAGTAAAGGAAGAAAGAAAATATCTGGAAAATGTTAGAGAAGAACTATTAAAAAAAGTTGAAAAGCTGTTTGAACAAAATAAATCAAAACGATATCATGGTAAGTTTATTAAACAGATTTTATAACTATAAAGAAAACTAACCCTAAATTCTACAAAATTGATAGTTTCAGTATAACTAATACAATCAAAATTAGTAATTGTCTCACTTGTTACAGTACATAATTGAAGTACATTAATATAGAAATACAAGTACATTAATATAGAATATAATATGTAATTGAAGTACATTAATATAGAAAATAATCATTTTATTTTAAGCAATAAATGCTTTGCATAAGGCTTTGTAAATTAAAACTCAAATATTTTTGCTGTCAAAACAAATTCCCTCATTTATTAAGTAAGTATAAAGTGTTTAGCATATTTAGATACTCTCATAAGGGCTGAGACGATACAATAGCTATACAGTCAGGAAAATGATAAGCAAGTTAAGAATAAATGATACATCATGTTTAGTGCTTTATAGAGGAAATTCATAATTGTATGTATAGAAATTTCAAGGAGGAACACATAAACGGGATGGAAGAAACAAAGCCTTGCAGAAGGAGTTGGTGCTCCACGCCTTCCTCCATGTTCTTCCCTCGCCATCAGCTTCTGCTCAGCTCACTGGGTTGTTTCCTACAGGTCATTCCAGGTCGTGTATCACCTGAAGCCATCTTTAAGTCTTTGAACTGCCGTAGCTGCTTAATTTGGGCGTGTATGTGCCTTGCTGCTTTCCTAATATGGATGAATGAGGGAACTTAAGGGGGAAAGTCATTTTCTTGCAATAAAACCAGAAGCAATATGATTTGAGCTAGTAGGAATGAATGGAAATGTGAGCCAGAGCAAGGAAAGTATAGGATGGTGGTTTGAGAAATACTAAATGATTTGAGAGGGCTTCATTTTGGGTTGCATTTGAGGATTATGAAGAAAAAGCCATATGTGGAATTGATCTATTTTAGAATTCTTAATTTATAGCAAAATACTAAAAGTTTAAATCCTCAAAGTGACTGAAGGCCACGGACCATTTCATAAGCTATGAAGAATGTGCTTAAGAATATTGAATTGTGGGCTGGAGAGATGGCTCAGAGGTTAAGAGCATTGCCTGCTCTTCCAAAGGTCCTGAGTTCAATTCCCAGCAACCACATGGTGGCTCATAAACCATCTGTAATGAGATCTGGCGCCCTTTTCTGGCCTTCAGGCACACACACAGACAGAATACTGTATATGTAATAAATAAGTATTTAAAAAAAGAATATTGAATTGTTACCTTGAAGTAGGGACTTAACCCTGAGTAATACCGAGTCAAATTAACACTGGCCTAGAAGTCATGGGGCCTAGATTCTAATACTAAGTCAGTCTTTTACTTAGGCAAGTTCCCTTTTTCTTGTGTGTCTTACTCTTTTCATATCTAAAATGAAAATTGAGTCACTTTTTACTTCAGAAGAAATGTACATACTCACCTACACACACAAAATATCAGATATTTAGTGATCCTACTATGTGCTAAGTATTAATTTAAATACTAAGGATGCAACAATGAACAGAATCGACCTGGACTTGGCCCTGCTATGAGGAATGTGCTTCCAAACAGTAGGGGACTGACAATAAGACAATATCAGCTAGTGATCAGAATTTCAAAACTATTTTAAAAGAGCACAGTTGGCTGGAGAGGTGGCTTGGCAGTAAGAGAACCGGCTGCTCTTTTAGATGATCCAGGTTCAATTCTGAAAAACCATGTAACAGTTTACAATCACCTGTAATTCCAGTTCCAGAGGATCCAGTACTACCTTCTGGCCCCTATGGGCAATGCACACACATGGTGCCCAGATGGACATGTAGACAAACACACACACACACACACACACACACACACACACACACACACACACACAGTTGAGAGGAATGCAGCATGGTACTTTAGCTAGGGTTCCCAGAAAGGCATTTCTGAATAGAGATACCCAAATCAGATTAATGAGGCAGGCATTGTAAAGAAATACCAGTCTGCATAAGAGGAATAGTAAATATCCAAGTGAAGAGATAAGGATGGCCTTGTGGTAGTCAGGCTTGAAAAATGCCCAGGGTAAATAGAACATGCTAAATAAAGTGAAATGTAGTCAAAAAAGTGAGAAAATCAGAAAATCCAAGTCAAAAGATTGGATTTTATTCTAAATAAGATTAGAAGCTCTTGGAGGATTTTAAACTAGATTACACAATCTTAAAAACATTTTGGGACCAAGTATTGTGACACACACCTTTAATCCTAGCACTTGGTAAGCAGAGGTAGGCTGATCTCTGAGTTCAAGCCCAGCCTGGTCTATACAGTGAGTTCCAAGATAGACAGGGCTTACACAGTTGTAGAAGTTCCTTGGTAGAATTTTTGGGATCACTTATGTAAACCATCAATCATATCATCAGCAAACAGTGAGAGTTTGACTTCTTTTCTGTTTTGTATCCCCTTGATCTCCTTTTTTTGAAATTCTTCTACCTATTATTCTTAGATTTGGCCTTTTCATTGTGTCCCATATTTCCTGGATGTCCCAGACCAATGCCTGGACCCACAGAGGTCCTGGCTCAGGCCTATTCCCTCTGAGGTTCCAGACTCATGCCTGGCCCCACAGAGATCTCTGGTTCCTGCCTATTCCCTCGCAGTTCCCAGGTTCACTCACACCCAGACTGGCAGATGTCCTGGCTCAGGCCTAGTTACTGGTAGGTCCTAGACTCACGCCCAGACCCACAGGGGTCCTGGCTTAGGTCTACTCCCTTGCCGGTCCCAGATTCACGTCCAGACCCTCAACGGTCTCTGGCTCTGGCTCACTTGCTCAGCGGTTACTTCCCTGTACCTGTTCCAGTGGAGATCGCTGACTCTGAATCTGGTCCTGCCAGTGTCCCGGGACTGGATTTGCTCCTGGCTTCTGCTCCCCTTGGAGCTTTCCCTCCCTTTCTTCATTTAGCATCAGGCCTTTGTATAAACTTCTCATTTCCTTGAGCTCAGGAGTTGGCTCCAGTATTACAGTCCCTGTGCTCCTCAAACTTATGTTTTGTATTTTTTGCTCCACTTGTTCTTGTTCATTCTAGATCTGTATGAGTGGTCACTCATAACAATGTGACACAGTCAGTACTATGTTGTCTTGAAGTTTCTGCTGCCATTATGTTAGTCCAAAACTATTCAATTTAACCTCAGGGAAATTATTAGGAGAAAAACAAAAAGCAACCACTTTCTTTGCCAAAATATTACAATAGTTGTCTCTACCCAGTTGCTAATAGTGTTCGCCTCTGAAACCTCTTGAGCTGGGCCTCATAGTCCACATTGCTCTCTTCACTACTGTCCTTCAAGTTCTTACTAGGATGACCTGTTAAACCAGTTTACAGCAGCCACTCTTCAAAGTCACATTCCACATACAACATGCTAACCAGCCACAGCAATACCCTAAACCGTAATACCAACTTCTCTCTCTCTTACTTAGTTTATTGCTGTGAAGAGACAACCCAAGACCAAGGAACATCTTTATAAACAAAAGCATTTAGTGTGGTGGACTTTGTTAACAGTTTCAAGGGGATTCTATGAGCATTATGACAGAGAAGCATGGCAGCAAGCAGACAGGATATAGCACTGGATGCAGTACCTGGGAACTTACATCTGATACAAGGCAGGAGGCAGGGGGGGGGAGAGGAGGAGAGGGGAGATGGGGAGTTAGGAGGGAGAGGGGAGAAGAAGGGCAGAAAGAGAGTAGAGAGAGAGAGAGAGAGGGGAGAGAGAGAGAAGAGAGAGAGAGAGAGAGAGAGAAGAAGTAGCTCGAGCTTAGAGCCCTTGCCTGGCATGGAACTTTTGAAACATTAAAGTCTGGCTTCCTTCACCTCAGTGGGTACAATCTCCAGATAGGCCACACCTCTCAATCCTTCTGAAAGAGTTTTACTAACTTCGCACCAAACCGTCAAGTATATGAGCCTGTCTCATTCAAACCAGTGCACTAAGTATATTACTATCTAGCAGACATTTTTTTCAGCTTTAGGTCTCTAAGAACTGAAAACAAGGAAAGAAGGAAAATGTTTTAAATTGATATATATGTATTTTTTTTTAACTCTAGGATTCTTTCTACCTTAAAACTTTAGTTCTTTAACATAATGATTCACAACCTCCTAGTTTGTGACCCTTCAATATAGTTTCTCATGTTGTGGTTTCCCTGACCATAAAATTTTTTTGCTACTTCATAATAGTATTTTTGCTACCATTATGAATTGTAATGTAAATACCTGCGTTTTCCAATTATCTTAGGCAACCCCTGTGAAAGGATCATTTAATCCTCAAAGAGGTCACAGCTGACAAGTTGAGAACCACTGCTTTAACGGTATCCACCTGTAACTTTTGTAGTTTGTGTTTTGTTTGTAGTCTGTGATAGCTGGAAGAAAAAATACTTGGATACCAAGAAAGTCACAGCATCATTGGAGGAAGTTTTAACAAAACTTCGAGAAGATTTGGAACTTTACTATAAAAAACTCCTCATGCAGCTTGAAGCCAGGGAGATCAAGATGCGACCAAGGAATCTGGCAAATATCTCAGATTCAAAGGTACTATTAACTGTTCTCCCTTCCTCTAGAAAAGTTCTGTGCAGGAAGTATGCTTTAATTTGTGCTTTATTTAGATTCTCCAGGTTACTTGGAGCAAAACTTGCTTGGACAGTAAAAAACAAAGTCCCTGGCCTGCTGAGGAGGCACAGAGTCAGAAGATAATGTTCTTAGGGCCTTGACGCTGTTATTTCCTCCCTGTCGTGTTGTTGGCTTCCTAAGACAGCTTTTTTCTAAGAACAGCAGTAGAGTTGAAAGTAGCTGATAGGATCGTATGTTTTTAACACAGGAGAGAAACCTGTCCCAGAGTGCTTGGGTGTTCTGAAAAAGGGTTATTCCAAGATGTAATTTCAGCTCTCTGTCGTAGCAAGGAGAAACAGCTTCTATGAACTGAACTTCCAATGGCCATGCAAAGGCTTAGTTACTGATTGTCACATTGAAGTTGTTTCGGGGGTAAACAGGTTCCTCATACCAAAGCCATGGTCTAATCTGTATGTTTTCTGAAGGAAAGTGTCACACTCCTGCCACTTTTGTCCTTATTGTCACTGTCTGCAGTACCCAGAAATTCAAGACCTCCTGGTGTGCCAGGCGCATCTTGTGACCAAATTCATGCAAAGACTGTAGAGCCGCTTCCCAAAAACATCCCTGTAGCTTAGAGAAAACAATCACTGTTTTTCATGATGACATCTTCAAGGTCTAAGAACTTCCAGAAAACAACTGTTCATTCTGATATTTACCCTACATACAGTGAAAGGCAGCTATTTCATTCTAATGTTTAACCTCGATATAGTGATTCTACTAGGTTTCCTATGACACAGAGTCGAGTCATGAAATATAAAAATCTTTCCTTTAGTTTTGTGGAGGTTAACTAGGCAGAACTCTGGTTCAGTAACAAATGCTCTGGTTGCCTTAGGCTAATTAGCATTACAAAAAAATCAATAACTGATAAACAAGAGTAAGGTGCTAATAGAGCTAGCTCACTGTAGTCCTATGGGTAGGGGGAGATACGGCACCCACAGAACTCAAAATTACTGATATTCTATGGAATTCTTTAAATCATGGAATTTTGATCAACTCATTTTTTTTCCTTGAGACAATCTTGAATCTTACATCACAGACAAGAGTATCCTTTATTGTATAATTCTACCACATAATTAAATAGGCAAAAATAAATAAACCAGCATTCATTTAAGTTTGTTTTTTGTTAGATTGATCTTACATATCCAAAAGATTTAAAGATATGTTAATTTTGATGATGACTTCACTTTGATAGTGGCATGATGAAATAGATAATGTTTTACTACTTTAGGTAAATTTAAATAAAATCCAAATAGGCTAAAATAATTACTTAACATATTATTCAATACTATTTTAGCCTAATTAATATTTTTATCATATAATTTTATTGGTTCTATGTAGTGGCATTTTATAAATAAAGCTTGCCAGAAGACCGGAGAGTAAAACAGCCCCACAGGTCAACCTTACAGAGCAAGCAGTAGTAACACATACCTTTAATCCCAGTAGCCACACTAGTTGCCATAGAAACAGGGTGGCACATTGAAGGTATAAGTCACAAAACAATCCCACACCAGTTTGGAATTATGATTAATAAAAGGGTTATTTATTTAAAGGGAAAACTTACAGATCACCGTCCTAGACAAAAGCCCTCTGCGCAACCAGGAATAGAGTCTAGTAACCATTTATGGAGCCCAAAGCGAGAGAGAGAGAGAGAGAGAGAGAGAGAGAGAGAGAGAGAGAGAGAGAGAGAGAGAGAGAGAGAGAGCTGGGCTACCACTGCTTTTTAAAGGGAAAGAGACCATGCCCAAGTATGTATCTTAAAGGCTATTGACTAAAGGAGCAGAAGGAGCTCCTGCAGCAGTGCATGTCTTTAATCCCAAAACTAGAGGGGATTATAAAACAGGAGGAGACAGCTCTCAGTCACAGTCTCATTCTGAGATTCCTGGAGGCAGGATCGCCATTTCAGACTGAGGTAGAGGTTAAGAGCTAGTGGCTGGCTGTTTTGCTTTTCTAACCTTCAGGTTGAACCTCAATTTTTCTCTCTTGAGTTCTTATTTAATCATGCTTCATTTGGCACCAAAACATTAGGCAAGAATTTCTACATATAGCCTGAGAAAGCTTTAAAAAAATGATTCTGGACAGACAAAAGAACAGAGTCAAGCATGGTCTCTTGATAGCAGCATTTTCTCTGGTAGGCTCTGTTTGCTGGAGGCAAGCAGTTAGCAAAAACATCATAGTTCTTTTAAGAGGCCCAGCCACCAAACTCTTAAATGGTGTTTACAAGCAGCCAACAGCATCCTTCTTTGGTAGTGGCATGGACCTAGAAACTCTACAGGGTTGTGGTAAAAAATGTGACTCCCACCAGTACCTCTGCCTTGAAGCTAGACTCTCAGAAAGCCAAGGAGTGGGAAGAATCCAGTTGTAAAAGCCATGGCTTTAATCCTAGTCATGTCTTTTATCAGACTAAAGACTCGTGGTTAGAAAAAGATATTGATATACAGTAAAGACAGATTCAGAGGGGGAATAAAAAGAAAAAAAATTAAATGGTTACAGTGTGTTTAAAAATATTCATAGGCGTGGGAGAGAAAAGAAAAAGGATAAAGAAAGTCCTTTTAAAAAGACATATTGTCAGATGTGGTGCCACACATGTTTAATCCTGTGAGTTTAATCCTGGGAGTTTGAGGCCCAGGCATGGTGGTACATACCTTTAGTCCTAGCACTTGGGAAGCAGAGACAGGTAGATCTCTCTGAGGTTCAGGCTAGCCTGATCTACAGAGTAAGATCCAAGGAAACAGATGCCCTGTCTCAAAAACCAAAAATTAAAAAGAAAAATAATTATTTTTAAGAAAAAGCCAAGTAAAGATGGAAAATACAGAGAGTCTAGATACTGAATGTTGCCTTGACATCAAAATTTAAGTCAAAAGTTGTTACTTTGGAGAAGAAGTTTTGCTTTTATTTCCACAGGAAATTAAGGTTTGATCTAGGAAGATCCCCTGAAAATTTTCTGATAGGAGCAGATAGCTCAGAAGATCCAACATCTCAGAGCACCTCTGTTGCAGTTTCCTCTAAGTTCTACATCCAGAACAGCCTTAAAACTTCTGACTGAGATGATCCTGCCTCACAGAATACAGCAGTCAGTACTTGGCCATAATGCTAAATTTCTTTTGGGTCCCTATGAGATTATCAGCACCCCCAATTAGCAGGAAGTAGCCTAGAAAACTATGACCACATTCCCAACAAATGGATCATAGATGTTTGTCTTTGTTTAGTGTGTTGATTACAAGTTGTTATGGATAATGGTCAGGAAAAAGGTAAACAAAGGAAATGAAATTGAGGTTCTTGTTTTGAAAAGAAAAAAAAAGATATAGATATGTTAGGATAAAATAGTAGGTTATTGAACCTACTCAGAAAAGGAAAAGGGAGAACATAGATATGTTAAGATAGAAGGTAGATTATTGAATCTACTTTTATTTTTCTTAAGATTTATTTATTTTGTATGCAGTATTCTGCCTGCATGTATGCCTGCAGGCCAGAAGAGAGCACCAGATCTCGTTACAGATGGTTGTGAGCCGCCAGTGGTTGCTGAATTGAACTCAGGACCTCTGGAAGAGCAGCCAGTGCTCTTAACCACTGAGCCATCTCTCCAGCCTTTGAATCCACTTTTAAAAAGCAAACTACTAGTTTCAGATGTTTTACATTTAAACTTTGGATTGGACTTTTGTATATTGTATACAAATTTTGTATAGTGATACAAATTTAAGACTAATTTTGTTAGAATATTATTTTCTTATGTTTCTACTCTGTTCAAGGTATTGTACCTATATCTCATTTAACAATTTAATGCAAATTTCTAGTCCTTGAAAATTATTATTACTAACTGTTTAGGATAATAACAAAATATAATTTAATAGTTAATCACCTAGTATAATCGAACTTATAGTCACATTAGGTATGTTTTTAAGGTCAAACAAAGATATAGATAGGTCATCTTCAAACACTTCAGAGTTCCAGGACAGGCACCAAAGCTACAGAGAAACCCTGTCTTGAAAAATACCAAAAAAAAAGCACTTTAGAAATTTACAGAATATGGCATTTAAGGTGTTTTAATAACCTAAGTTCTTCTTTTTTATGACAATAAGACATGTCTGATCCTGGCAGCACCAGTCTACTTCAGAGAAGATAATGCACATCAAATAACCTCCACATGGAGTTTTTTTGCTTTGTGGCAGAAGTAAGCCACTGTGCAAGAAAATGCCCCTGCCTCGACTGCTGACAGTATGTTGTCCTAATTAGACAAGCAGGTGACTTGTCTAAAGAAAGTGACTGCCAAACATTGTCAGTACAAGGAGGGACAGCCCTTTAGAATATCCTGCTTCACAGAAGTCTGTCAGATATGCTAGGCCTGTAGGCTGAAGATGGATGCCCCAACATTGCAGAGGAATTTTGGGTGACTGTTCAGGCAGCCAGATGTTTCTATAATTATTCACATTTTTTAGAAGTTTTTTGCTTGTACTCTGCTTACTCAATTAATATTATTTGCTTCTTGGGTCTCTGAAGGAGTTGAAGACTAGATAGTTAAAGTTTTCCTTATTTACCAGACACAGAAGTCAAGTTATGATAAAAAATAAATTAGGTACAAGACTTTGGACTCACCAAGATAGGATAGATATGGAATATTTTCTCTGAATTTGTCAAATGCAAATGGACAATACATTGTTGATATATTTTGGCCTGAAAATATTGTATTTAGTTATTGTACTTATTGTATATAGTTTTTCTTAAATTAGTTATAGCTTTCCTTTTTATTTTAGACAAAATAGGGAAATGTGGTGGCATTTTATAAATAAAGCTTGCCAGAAGACCAGAGAGTAAAACAGCCCCACTGGTCAGCTTTACAGAGCAGGCAGTAGTAACACACACCTTTAATCCCAGTAGCCACACTATTGCCATAGAAACTAGGTGGTGCATGCTTTTAATATCAGAACTAGAGCGGATTATAAAACAGGAGGCTACAGCTCTCAGTCACAGTCTCATTCTGAGATTCCTGGAGGCAGGATTGCCATTTCATACTGAGGTAGAGGAGAGCCATTGGCTGGTTGTTTTGTTTTTCTGACCCTCAGGTTGAACCCTAATTTCTCTCTCAGTTTTTATTAATCATGCTACAGTTCAGCATGAGAATTTGATTCACAAAGGAAGTTTAAATTTCTTTTTTTGTTGTTTTGTTTGTTTTCTGTATTTTGAGAATGGGTTTCTCTGTGTAGCCTTGGCTGTCCTGGAACTCACTCTGTTGACCAGGCTAACACTGAGTTCAGAGATTGCCTGCCTCTGCTTCCTAAGTGCTGGGGTTAAAGGGTTATGCCACCACAGTCATACTTGGAAGTATAAAATTCCTAAGTAACTTCTTAGTAAAGAGAACTGTACTGCATACATTTTTCAAGAAAAAGTGTTTGCTAATATCTTCATAAGATAATAGTGTTAATGATGTTAAATTGATGGTCAGTTTTACAAATATCCATTTTGTTTTCTGAGACAGGATCTTACCCAGTTTAGCCTCAAACTTGAGATCTTCCTGCCTCAGCCTCTGAATACTGAGAAGTATGTGTCATGATGCCAGGCTCAGTTTTTAAAAATAATAGATGATTAGAGGTAGAACAGGAGAGAAAAAGTCACTCCTAAAGCACAAGAGCTCAACAGAAAGGAATTTGAGTATCTACTCAAAACAGTAAGATTTTCTGAAATAGATTATTTTTGTGATCACCTCATAGTTTATGTTCATAAGGCTATTTATACTAAATACACAAATATTATTCTAAATAAATGATTTTCTGTCTCACACAGAATTATCTTATAATCCAGATCACTGAAGTACAGCATGCAATTGACCAACTTAAGAGAAAATTGGATACTGATAAAATGAAACTCATATTAGAAGTTAAGGTAATCTATATTTGTCCTAATCAGATTATAACATTCATCTTGAAATAAAATAGTTTAGAGTTTATCCTTAATATCAATATTGTAAGGGTAGCCACACTAACTCTTTAAAGTTGTGCACTTTAACAGCAAAGAATATGGATAAAAAATGTGGGAAGAAAACTAAATACTATAAAAAGATGCATGCTATAAGGCCAAAGAAATATTAAGTAAAATTTTACTAGAAGTAATTAAAAGTTAAAGGATCATGTGGATCCGTATAATATAAACAGAAAAACACTATTTAAAAATAGTTTAAAAATACTATTTAATAGTGTTTTTAAACACTACTTAAAAACTATTTAAAAATAGTTTTCTACATTTTTTGACATTCATAAATCCGACAAACCTAATAAGCCTCTAACTCCCACTTAATTTGTTCCCTTTTCTTGTATAATCATTTTATTGTTGTTATTTTCAAAAATATAAAGTATGGCTCTTCTGCAAGATGTTAAACTTTGAATTTTATTTATTCCTATCTACTACATGGGACAGTGCAGTTCTAGATGCAGTTCACTTCCCTAAAGGCTGCCTTAGCACTAGGATGCTTAGTACTTAGGGGGGAAAGAACACAGGATAACTTTATTAAGTAGTATGCGATAAAAAATAATTTGTCCAGTGAAGGAACTGTATATGTTCAGAATGTGGAGAAGAAGCCAAAGTTGAGACTTGTTTACCTGAGGATAGTGGAGATGCAGAAAGGAGGACATCTAAACTTTCAATCATGACTTCCTCCACTTTCTTCTGGAGAGCATGCACATTAGAGTTTACCTTCTGTATAGATTGTAACTTCACACTTGTGACTTATGACTTCACCCTAAATAGTAATTCAGTTTTAGAGACAAGAAATCTTACGGATTGGAAGAAAAAAAAAAATCCTGTATTTAATCATAGTGCCTAAAAGACATGTAACCAATAGTATTTATTGACTTCTGAATGAACCACCTAAAACATCCCCACCAATACCATTGAGAAATATGAGACAGAAAATCAAGCATATTTATTCAAGGTAGTGGAGCATAAGTAGTGCTTCTGAAGTTTAATGGTTTTATCTTAACAGAATTTGTTTAAAATGCAACATTTGACTTCATAAACCCAGGGGAGCCTGAGGTTCTTTATTCCTAACAGATTCATAGGTGGTGCTCATGCTTTTGGTTCATACACAGTACGTGGAATCAGGTGGCTGTTCCAAACTTGTAGTTTTACACTCTGAGCAAAGTACTCAGCCTTTTGGTTGGCTAGTTTTCTTAATTATAAAGTGAGGAAATCAAAGGTTTAAGACCCTTAGAAGCATTTTGGGCACAAGTGTATCCTATTATGTGTCTTAACTATCCATTTCCTAAAGGCTCTTGTATTCAGGATCCTGTTACTGCCTGTTTTACTTGTTACACACTGAGATTCTGAAGCTAAAGTTCCTTTCATTCTGTATTTTGAGACGTTTCAACTGCCCTTTATATACTCATAAAGGAGGTTATGTCATGCTGTTAGAATGCCTATTAACCAAAATGGGTAGCCAGCTTACTGTAGTGATCTCGTAAGAGTGAAGGCATGAGGGGTGAGGACAGTTCCTACCATGACATCCTTTTAGAAAGCTGAGATGAAGCTCATTTAAAAGACACCTCTTTCTACAGATGAGGAAACAAGCAGTTTCAGATTTACAGACACTGAAAGCTGAACTGACACAGAAGAAAATGGGTACATCCTTTCGACCACCAATATGTATGTTCATTTAACTTCTCTCTTGAAATTTTAGATAAGGATTTGAACAAAGTAAGCCATTTTGTTCCTTGCCAATATTTTATGTAAATCATAAGGTTGATGTATCAGTTAAGAATAAATTTAAAAATAAGACTTCAATTTTACATTGTATGTGGGTATTGCAAATTATAATAGAAATCTAAATAGTGACTATTTTGAAAACTATTACCTATTTTATAGTCCTAAATTTTATAACTTCTCCTTTTTAATAAAGTTAAAAGGCAGTATTATGGCAAAATTAATGATTAGCAAAATGTGTAATGTTTTAGTAAATACCAGTATATTTGCCTAGAAGTAGAATTTATTATATTAATGATATTTTGATTAAAAACAATTGTATATACATGTATGGCAAATTTGTGTCTAATAATTTAATTTGTACTGCTTAGAAATATAAAATGATTTTTAGAAATATAAAGTTATTCAACATATACTAATGAAGTAAATAATTTTACTGTCATAAACAACTATGTAAATAAAAAACATAACATTATCATAACATACTTGATAAATCACTTATTCCAGTTTGGAAGGGGATCATATGTAAAGGTAGGATCTATGTACATGGAATTCAAAAGGTACAAACTGTAATGAGTCTCTTTCTGTTCCGCCAGCCAGCTCCTAAATAATGACACTGAGACTTGATAGTTTTGAAAGCTCAGCCGATAGCTTAGGCTTGTTTCTATCTAACTCTTATAACTTAAATTGACCCATGTCTATTAATTTACTTTCTGCCATATGGTTTTATTCCTCATATCTGTAGTGCCAATCTTGCTTGCTCTGTGTCCTTGGAGGCTTCACTTTTTTCTTCCCAGTGTCCTCTCTACTCAGAAATCCTGCCTAGCTATTGGCTGTTCAGCTTTTTATTAAACTAATCATAGGAACACATCTTCACAGTGTACAAAAAGATTATTCTGCAACAACAAACATTTAATCTACATATTTTCAGGAAGTAATATTTTTATAATGTTATGATTTATTGTATTTTTATTTAATTTTATATGCACGGATGTTTGTATGTCTGTGTACCATGTGTGTGCCGTAAGAGTGTGTCAGATCCCCTGGAACTGGAGTTAAAAGATCCCTGGGGAAATGGAGTTGTGAGCTGCCATGTAGGAGCTGGGAATTGAACCCCGGTCCTCTGGAAGAGCAGCCAGTGCTCTTACCTCCTGAGCCAGCTCTTCAGACCTGTAACACTGTTGTTAGTTGGTTTGAGAAAGAGAACAAAAACTGCTTTACATTTAGAAATTTATTTTCACAAAAGTGATCTTTTAGAAAAAGACAGTAAGAATAATGTTCTTATGTAGCTTAAAAGCAAACTGCAAATGTTGAAGAAAAACAAGAAAACTAGGCAAGAAATGAGTATTAATAAGTGAAGGACCATGAATGACTACAAGTATAAACAATGAATAGAATCAAGTTCAACATCAGCTTCTTCTTACTACAAGAATTTTACACATAAATCTCACAGCAGGTACTTCTAATTTACTGGTTCAAATATTACCAAATTATCTTCTCATGTTTAATTTGTATGCATACTTTTATCTCATGCACTCTCTAATGGATTAAGTGATTGTAATGTGGGTATGTCATGAAGTATTCGTATGTACTATGAGGAGTTAGGAGGCAGAAAAATCATGTCTAATCATTTTCATGAATCTGAAGAGATACCATATTCCTGGTTCTAAATTTGAGATTTGTTGAAAATAAATTCAACATAAACTGCTTCTCAAAGACTAGGCCTTAAAGTCTATTTGAAGCCAACAATTTCCATTTCAAGTTACAGAGTTCTTGTCAATTTTTATTAGCATGTAATAATTGTAAAAAATAATGGGTTTCATTTTGATATTTTTATACATGTATATAACCTAATTTGATCATACTCATTCCCCACCACATTACTCTCTTTTGTCCACTAGTTATACATATTTTTAAAATCAGTAATGATTTTTAACAGTATATTTTAATACCAGGAGAGAAAATTCAGCATGAAATTTTGAAAGCAATTTTCCTAACTAAATTATAATATTGAAACATAGAGGAGTATTTAATAGAGTATGTTGACTTGTTTCTTGCTTTTCTATTCCTGGATATTTAAGATATGTATGTATCTTTTATGTTCAAATGAAAAATTTATTTCTTGTTTTTTGAGTATACCAATAGGTAAGTTATGATAACATGAAAAGATATACATTTTTATCTTTGCATGAATCCACTTATACAACTCATTCTTGCAAAATCTAATAGTCTGACAAAAGATGTTCCTCTCTCTCCATCACAACCATGGTTTTAAGGCTCCCCACATTGCTTTCGTTTGCTCTTTGGCTAAAGCGTCTTCTGAGTAATCAAGACAGTTTGCATTCCACATGCCAATGCCCCGCAAGCCATAGTTTTTGACATATGCTGCCTTTAGTGAAATGCTCTGGGGGTTATCATACCACACTTGATGAAAACGGCCAGCGGGATCCTATAAAAAAAAACAAGTAAATTGGAAATTTAAAGAATTCAATACAGCAGAGGAAAAGTTCTTAAATTCAAGGATTCAAAATGCATGCAAGAAATAATGAAAATTTTATAGCACATTACTTTCCTGTTCTGTTACTTCATGGTTATATACATGATCTTCCTAAATATTATCTTGTGGTACTTCAGCAACAGAAAATTAAATCTAACAATTTAACCTCCTAATGTATTCTATTTAAGAGCCTCCTGTCTTAAGATTCTTTATTTGATCTGTTCTAATGACTGTCAACTAAGATGCACATTTGACTCATTGTAAATCATAGATCATTTACATTTATAGACTCTAGAAGGGCCTAGTGATGAGCACCTGGCACTCACAAGGATGAGGAAAGAGGATCATGACTTCAGGGCAAGCCTACGCTACACAGTGAGACCCTGTCTAGAACAACACAAGACACAACTAACAGTTCAGATCCCTATGTCTCACTCTGCATGAAACTTACCAAATCAAATTCTTCTAAAGCGGATGCTAGGATTCATATTTGTTTGCTCTCTGTTTTAATATTCCACTGGGTAACTGATATGCAAGCAAAGTTAAAAAGAGAAAGTGCTGCTGTCCATTAAAACCAGCTTGTTTGTGTGTTTGTTTATTTGTTTGTATTATTTACAGTTTCTGGAAGTGTGCCAACTTAGGAGTTCAACAGATGAAGATTGTTTGTGATAAATCGGCCAGAAGAACAGGTAATAGCATTGAAGAAGGAATGTGCCATCTGCCTGGGTCTTACAGAATCGATTCTGAAAGGCTGGTGGAGGGGACTCCCTCGATGACTTAGCACAGAACTGATCAAGAACTAGATTGTGGTCTTGTACCCTGTACCACTGTCTGTCAGAAACACATGGGTTATTTAAAAATAAACGAAAGGACCAGATGTAGGCACAAGAACAAATGAGGGAGGAAAATGTATTAGGAGAAAAAAACAGAACTATAGTGAAAAATATGTTTTATATGCATTAAGAAACCACTTAAAGGCAATTCTGAATGATTGACAGTAATATTTTTATCTGTGGTGGTACTCTTGAAATTGGTTTTTTGATTAGTCTACTTTAAAGAACAATAGTAACTTCATAAGCAAATAGGCTGTGGTACATTTTAGTTTAGTGAACTCATTCAAGAAGGCATATCTGATTCTTTGTTCTTTACTTTGTGGATTGATTGGTTTAAGCATGCTTAAAATATACATTCTAGAATATTGAGTCCAAGACGAAGCTGCTATTGCTGAAGCAAATGAAAAGGCTAGATGATTCTTTTCAGACACAACAGAAACTTGATTGTACTGTGATTGAAAATGAGGAACATAATCGTAAGAATAGACTGTTGCTTAAAGTGCCATCAAATGGCCTCCAAGGCTCCCCAAAATGTTTCATGAATTATTTGACATCAACTAGTATGTTCTGGATACTGGTTACCAACACACACTCAGTCAGATGAAAGGAAGAAGAAGTAAGAGTTCAGGAGCTTTAGACATAAAGAAATCAAAGGAGAAATGCTGTCCACGATTTTATTAGTGGATGCTGTGTATTGCATTGGAAACCACTCTGAATCCCATTGATATATGCAACTAATGCATGTGAATAAAAATATTTTAAAGTGTGTCTAGGAAATAAAGTAAACATTCTTAACCCCAACACTAATCTATTCTTTCAAAGAAACTAAAATGGTGGTTATATCAGAATATGTGGCTGGGGAGAATGTGAGATGTTCAAACGACACACTACTTAGTCAGAGAAGGAAATAAGTCAGAGAGATGGAGTAAGTACCACCATCACTATCACTAAGAGCAAGGTAGCAAGGGACTACATATTTTAAAATTGCTGATTTTAACTGATCTAACTATAAAAGAACTGTCTGAAGTAAGACACATGTAATGGATATGTATATCAAAGCAGGTTGTATATCATAAATAGATAATATTTTCTTGAAATTATATCTGTTTTAAAAAAATTTTTCTGCATCTTCTCATTTAGTAAAAACATTACACCAATGATTATAAAACAGTCTATGACAGTATATACTATCATTTTATATATATTTATTTAAAATATATATAATTGATTACTATAACAATAAAATACTGTTCCCCTACCCTGTTCTGAGTGGACTGAAGCAGATTCTATGTTAAATAAATAGCTTTATGTATTGCAATATTGCTTAAAAATTTTAATATAATTCCATACAATAGAAATCCCAGGGAGGCCAGAGAGATGGCTCAGCGGTTAAGAGCACTGGCTGTTCTTCCAGAGGTCCTGAGTTCAATTCCCAGCAGCCACATGGTGGCTCACAACCATCTGTAATGAGATCTGGTGACCTCTTCTAGCCTGCAGATGTACATGCAGGCAAAACACTGTATACATAATAAATGAATAAATAAAAAATATTTTTTTTTTGTTTTTTCGAGACAGGGTTTCCCTGTAGTTTCTAGAGCCTGTCCTGGAACTAGCTCTTATAGACCAGGCTGGCCTCGAACTCAGAGATCCGCCTGCCTCTGCCTCCCGAGTGCTGGGATTAAAGGCGTGCGCCACCACCGCCTGGCAATAAAAAATCTTTTATTTAAAAAAAAAAGAAGTCCCAGACCAATAGATATAGCCAAGTGTTTCCTAAATATGCTTGGTCATTGCATATGCATGCAATTTGCACATATATGTGCATGTCTGTGCATATACTAACAGTTTTCAGAGTTCTAATAATCTGCATATATATGTGTGTGTGTGTGTGTGTATGCATGTCCACATGTTTGTATGTGTGTATATGCTATACATACAAATATATGTATGCTTTCTTATGTAATGTCTTTCTGTTTCTTCTAAAATTCCTTATAATTTGTTTTACTTGTAAAATAAAATTGACAGATGCTGTTTTTCAATATAAAAACTATAACGACTCATCTATTAATCTCAGCTTCATTCCCACCTCTCTGGATCTCATTAGAATTGTTAAGCTATTTTGAATACCCATTACGAGTTTCAAACATAAAACCTACTTTGTCCAAAGCCCTTTGAAAAGCAAATTACCTTAGCATAATTGTCAGCTATTAAGGTAGCCCTGTTTGTGATATGCATAAACATTCAAAAGGAAGTAGACCAAGCAGAATATTGCACTAGTAACGTAACTTCGGTTGTTCCCCAAGCAACTAAATTTCCTGATTACACAGACTCAAAGACAGGTTTATGCACATAAACAGTAAAACTGGTAAATTACTAATGCCAACTATATAACCACAAAATACAGAGTTATGGAAACTAACTAACTATGTATGAGTAAAACTCATACATAGTTTATGGCAGTTTACCTTGTAGTTATAGTAGGGAGCTTGCTGGTCCTCATCCCACTGGCTTCCAGAAACAGAACTATTTACTTGCTTCATGATCAGTTTGTAGGGTACCTGATGTCCTGCAGCGTCGCTGCAAGGAGCCCCTTGAAAAGGGACCTTTGCAATGGTGCAGACGTCATCCTAGAAATACAAAAATGTTCATGTTATTACTAAGAAAATTTAAAAATCCAAATGAGACAAGTAATAAAAACTGTTAAAAATAGAAGATTCAGTATAATCTGACTGTACAGAATACTCATTAAATTGGTAATAAAATGAAAATGCATGGTATTCAGAAACTTCCATATTAAAGAATTAAAAAAAACCAAAGTTTAGCTTCAAAATATATTTCAGAAATTATTTAAAGTTTCACATATTCAAAGCAGAACAAAATATATAATGGAGTAATACTACATAACAAGTAAGTTGTTCTTACCTCTGTTATATTCAAGCAGATATAATCATAACCATACCAGGGAATACCCATTACGAGTTTCTTAGGGCTAATGCCCATCTTGATGTAGTCAATATATCCTAGTCACAAGGGGATAGAAAAACACATAATTCTGTTTATATATCTGTTAATACGTACATAGAATCTGGGTAACCACAAAAGATCTTAAGTTTGTAGAAACAGGTACATTTGTGCAGCTACATCTTCTATGATATAATAAAAGTAATCCCTTAAGAACTGGAAGTCCTATGTCATACTTTCTAAGCTTTCATTTTTATTTATTTTTTTTTGTTTTTGTTTTTTCGAGACAGGGTTTCCCTGTAGTTTCTAGAGCCTGTCCTGGAACTAGCTCTTGTAGACCAGGCTGGCCTCGAACTCAGAGATCCATCTGCCTGCCTCTGCCTCCCGAGTGCTGGGATTAAAGGCGTGCGCCACCACCGCCCGGCTAAGCTTTCATTTTTAGTAAGAGACAGTATCCAATGAATATGATATGAAAACAAAATACACAAAATATAATTGGAGAAATGAAAATTGCAAGAAACCATACTGTTTACATGTTAGCTGTTAGCATTTTTGATATTTGAGATTCTAAAGCTTCTATAATCTTAAAACTTTGTGGCAATGATACTCAAAATTTCTTTTAGAAGCTCAAGTGTTCCATCCTTGAAAATACTCTGTATGTTTCCTAATGACTACATAAGAAATGTCCTTGCTCTTTTCTGTAGTAACCTGTAGTTTAGGACAAAGAATGAACAAACTCCATCTACTCATGAGAACGGTGACTGACTGAATCTTTTGCCAGTCCTGTGCAGGCAGCCACAGCTGCTGCAAGCTTCAGAGTGTGCAGTCCTGTCAGAAGACACTTCAACTCTGGCTCATACATCCTTTCTATCTACCTCAAGTGGTCCCTGAGCCGCGTGCGTGCGTGCGTGCGTGTGTCTGTGTGTGTGTGTGTGTGTGTGTGTGTGTGTGTGTGTGATACAGTTCCCATAAGTTCCTATGTGTGGTTGAGTCCATATACAATTATTGTCTGCACTCTGACCCGCTGTGAATTTCTGCATTTAAATTCCATAATATTAAACAAAAATATCTTGGCATATGACAAGAGTGTTAGACTTGAAGTATAATATAGGATCAATAATAATATAGCTATCCCATGATACTGTAATAAGAAGTAAATGAAATTTTTTTTTTTTTGTAAATACTAAAGCACTGCAATTTATTTTTATTTTATTGTATACTAAATTTTATAATACATTTTATTATATTTTATTTATAAAGCAAGCTTTTATATAAAAGGTATATAAATAATTTAGAAAAACTAAAAGATACTTTAGTTTGTGAGGTTTTGGAGTAAATATTACCAAGTGGTCATTTCTTGAATTCTTACCAGCTAATGTCTGATTATAGGGAGCATTGGCTGCTGCAATACATTCTGACCAGATCTGACTTTGCTCATCGTAAGACATCACGAAGAGAAAATCACAGGCACCCGCAATTCCAGTGTAATTATAGCACCTTTTGTCTATGTTCTTTGGTGACCAAGCTACATCAAAGGTTACCTGTGGAAAAAAACTGCATATTATTTTATATAACATGGAAAAGTATATTTTACCAGATTTTTATCATTCTCTTGCCTCATTCTACTCAAGAATAAAGAACTGCTTACAATGTATGCGTAGGTGATTGGACGTGTGAGGAAGAGGTCTAATAAATATATTTTGTTACTATACTGGACTGGCTTGCACATGTGTCTGTGATATACAAGGACCAGGAGCACAGCACTATAAAGAAAAATAATTTCAAATTCTGATGTTCTCAAAGGCTGGGCTGGTAAGTCATTGACTGAAAGAAGCAGGTTCCATAGTAACACACTATGATGGGGCCCTGGAGAAGTGTAGAGGGAAGCCACATGAGAAGAAGTCAACACGCAGTGTGGCACACAGTCTTCTTTTGCTGCCTATGGATCAGGCTGTATAGCTCTCAGCTCCCTCTCCAGCACCTCTGCCTGCATGTCACCATGTATCTCACCATGACAATAATGGACTAAACTGGTGATACTGTAAGTCAGCCCCAGTTAAATGCTTTCCTCTTGTAAGAGTTGCCATGGTCATAGTGTCTCTTCAAGGCAAAAGAAACCCTAACTAAGACAGTAACCATTTCTTTTTATAGTGCTGGAGGTTGTACCCAGGGCCTCATGAATATTTCTGGAAAAAACTCTCTAGTATGGGTACACAGGTATTTAGGGTTTCATTCTTTTTTAAGATCCTGGGTTATCTTACTATGTGGCTATATTTAACAGCCCTGATCTGGAAGCATGCAGCCCTTTGCTACTTACATATTGTCTGGCAAGATGCCTTGTGTTGAGATCTGCTGTAATTATGTTCATGGCCTACTGTTACAGTTCTGACTGGCTGACAGCATTAGTCCTGAGTGCTTTGCAAATAATATAGAGACTGCAGAAAATGAGGCAACTCCCCAGCACTACTTTTCCATTTTAGTGCCTGCTTTTTCTGCTTTGTACTAGTAAAAGGCAGTTTAGACCCTTCTGGCTTCCTGCTGCCCCATAGCCATCTAGTGCTGCAGTTAAGTAGACAAAACAATCCCCATGTTGTATTTTGTTGTTGCTAGAAATTTAGAAACTTAAAGAATATTAACACACCAGAAAAGGTATTCTGGGAAGTATATGCAGAAATTCCTTCACCCTTACTATAACACTAATATATCTTAAGTCATACTTTCATGAATATATTGATTAAAAACCAAAAACAACAAAAAAAATTTTTTACCTGTGATCCCTCGATCTCACGATGGAAACATTCTGTGGTTTCTTTGACCAAAGCTGTCAATGCTTCATATTCAGGTGATAAGCAATTAACTTCTTGTTCTATGTCTATATTGATTCCATCCATATATTGTATTTTGGCCAAATTAACTTTTTGAGCTATCCATGATGCTCTGAAGGTAGGATCAATGATATCCTTCAGGGAGACATCACCTTTGGAAGACAAAGACATAATTATACAGATGCTTTTTCAAAGTTAAAAGCTATTTACTTCACAAGCCCAAAATGTCTTTGAGACACAGCGTAATCTTTGGAATATTAAGCCTCTAGTGTCCTTTCCAAATGGAGAAATCGTATGCCAAATAGCAGCCACTGCTGACTAATCTTCAAAATGGTCATTATGAGTAAAATCACTCTCAGAAGCAGCACTTGTAGGCCAAAAATAAAGGTCAGCATCCTGTAATTAGGCACTCACATTTTCTCAAAAACAAGTGGTTTTATTTAACTCTTTTTAAAAAATCAGTATTTTTGGACTAGATTTACCAGTATCTGTAATAACTGTAGGTCTTGAAGAAGAAAGGCATAAAAAAGGACTATAGTAAATAAAACATGTTTTTTCCATTGGCTAGGCACATGTGTCTGCTAATAACATACCTTTTAGCACTACTCTGGCTCCTTTGGAATGAGCGTAACACATAAGCTCTGGGTCATATTTTCCAAAAACTGCCACAGTTGTAATCTGTGACCAGTCATAAGATTTCCAAGTTTTCTGTCCAATATCAAATACAAAGACCTGCCAGGAAAAGAGGGTGGGCACCAACACTTAATCCGAGATTATTATACTGACATCCAGATACATGAACCACTTCCATGTCAGGTATTGTGGTGGACACTGGGCACAGAGAGTGCAGGATGAAGACATCAGGCTACCAGCGGAACTGCTGGCTACATGGGCACAGTGACTATAAATGTTTACTATGGCGGACACCTAGGATTTAGAGAAAGTACAGGAAAGAAGCAGAGAATGGTTAATCTGGGGTAAACTGAGTGGCTATGTCAGCAATTCAGCCCTATTGAGAAGTTAGCATCCTGAGGGAAATGGGGAGAACAAAAGCATTTGTATCTAATAGAAACACTTTATTATAATGGACTCACATAAGAACATCACTCATCTAGACTAAGTAGCCACTGAAACACCAAACTATATCTCAGTGAACTTCTACATAGACTGAATGGCAATTCTGAAGCCACGGAGGTTCACTTAAGGTTTTGTACTTTTACTATCGATTAGATATAGAGATATTTTCCAAACAAGCAAAACAAAACAAAAAGCTTGTGACAGTTGAAATGAGAAAACCGTCCACTTTCCACATTTATGGTTTTTGTGTTCTTTTGCCTGCGTTCCTCATCACCTAATGTGAGGACACAAAGATTTTTAAAAGGAAAAGGAATGCATCTAGGAAAATCCGCTGCTGAAGTGAGAAAGGGGCCCAAACTGGAGTCACAGGAGGGAAGTGTTGGGATGGATGAGACGAGATCATAAGCAGGGTCTCCGCGAAGGTGGGAGCAGTGCAACTAACGTCACAGAGTTTGATGATCTCCAGCTTCTTCCTGTTTCAGATGGAGCCACAGATATTGGTTGTTTCTCTGTGTGCTCTTGATTAAGCTGACTTAGAATAGCAGTCAAGTCCAATTTTAAAGTATCTAATTTGTTCCTCCAGCATCCTTCCCCCTCAAAGATAATTCTAGAGGCACAAAAGCATCACTGTTCATGTTCCTTTTATCTCAAGGTATTAATTTATGGATCTTGTAAATTCTTAATGAATTCCAGTAAAATGTAGGAGAGGCATTTTGCTCTGCACTAGAAGCACAGCAACACCAAGGTCCCCTAGGAAATTAATTACAATAGCGTTAAGGCATGCAAGGGGATCTGCTAGTCAGGTGACAAGAAATTCATGATGACTGCAAGTTAGGGGACTTCTGCAACCTGAAGGATGAAAAGGAAGATATACTTACAGACAAGTAAACATTTGCAGACAACAAAGTCAAAGTCCTTACAACTAGGTATTCTAAGACTCTGGAACCAAAGACAACTACAACACAGAAATGCTAACGAGAACAGAACCACATAAAATTAATAAATCAGGTGACACTCTAAAGCAGCATCTTGGGGACCACAGGAGGATGGATGGGGAAGGGCTGTGTAAAGCACTAACCATATTTGCAAAGGCCAACATTGAATTCTCTCATCCTCCCTCATCTTTCAGAATTAACTATGCATAGTTCATTTTTTCCTGCCAAGCAACTATCCAATAAACTACACACAAAATGTGAAACTGAATGGCCCAATGTCTTAATTCTCATAGTTAAGATTCAGTTTGTTAAAAACAAAAACCCCATCTAGGGCCTTTGATAAAACAGCAATCACTCTCAATCTTGGAAATACAAAGGAAGAGAGAGGGTGCTGGGTCTGGCATGGTGGAGAATGGTGTCGTGTTTAGGTGACTATTACTGTGATGAACACCAGGGCCAAAACAACTTGGAGAGGAAAGGGTTTATTTAGTTCATGCTTCCACATCACAGTTCATCCTCACAGGAAGTCAGGACAGGAACTCAAACTGCGCAGGAACCTGGAGGATTGCTCGGCCTGCATTCTTGGATACCCCAGGACCACTTGCCCAGAGATGGGTACCACCCATAATGTGGCTCCCACATCAATCACTGATTAAGAAAATTCCCTACAGGCTTGTCTACAGCAGGATCTTCTGGAAGCCTTTCTCAATTGATGACCCCTCCTCTCTGAAGACTCCAGTTTCTGTTGAGTTGACGGAAAGGTAGCCAGTACAAATGGTGTTCATCCTCAAATCACAGTTCAGCCCCGGTATCCCCCCCCCCCCCCAACACACACATATACAGGGGGAGGGAGGTCGCATCATCTAGTCTTCCCATTTCAAAAAACAAAAAGCCAGTGAAGGCCTCGTTACTATGAGTATATGAATGAGCATAATTTCGTTTCTTTGTAATTCAAAAAGCTCACAAACACTATATAACCCACTAAGTATTGAGTACCACAATAAATCAGACTGTTATAAAACCACTTAATTATGGGGAGGAGCTTCAGGCTGAAACCAATCAACTGACTAATCTCTGAGTAGGGAAGTACAGCCAGATCATAAAAATGTAAACAACTATCCTTTGCCAACCAACTACTTCTCTTCCAGATTCGGCCCGTAATAAAAGACCCATTACTCAGGATCTTAACTTCTGAGCTTTCTATAATGAGTGCTGCCCATGAACATTGCTCAAAGAAACGTTAATGGATCCAAATCTTTCCCTTTATAGGATGTTAGGTTTCCACAGTAGGCAGAATCTACAAAAACAGTCACTATTTTTCCTAAACAATGTGTGCAAACACAGGGATTTAAATATCTATGCCTCAAAACCAAATACAGGTTAAGACCCAAGAATTGTTCCCTCTTTGCACAAATTTGTTAGACTCGACCCTCTGACCTCTCTGACTTCCTCCAGGTCCAGCTACCGCTGTCAACTCGTTATAAGGCTTCATAAGCCTTAAGATTGGGTTAAAGGAAAGTTTACTCAAATACTTGTTTTTATCCCACTCCTGGGTGGGTGAGCGTCCATAAAGAAAGAACTAATCCGCGTCAAGAGTAAAGGTCAGGAGAACCGGATCTCCTACCCTCGCCTTAGGAGGCTGAGCTGGCGGGGACAGGAGCCAGCCTTGGGGAAACCGTGAGGCAGGAGCAGCGGCCGGGGAAACCGCCCAACCCCTGCGCCCAGAGTTCCCGTCTACTCGGAAGGGAATCCGAAAAGAGGAAGGCTCGGGTGGTTAACGCTGCTGTGAGCGCCGCGACTTCTCTTTCGGCCAGACCGCTGGGCAGAGGGAGTGCTGACCTCGAAGTCGGGGCGATGGCGGATAGGTCGGCAGAGCGCGGCGTCCGAGCACGGGCAGTCCCCAGCCGAGAGCCGGAGCGCCAGCAGCGGCAGCAGCAGGAGCTGCGTGAGTCCCAGGACAGCGCGCAGCTCCATGCCTGGTGTGCGGGATGCCCGGAAGGCACCTCCTGAGGGGCGGGGCCTGCTGCTGAGGGGCGGGGCCGGCTTGCTGCGCTGTGCCTGTGGCCTAGAGGGCGGGGCCTGTTCGGTGGGGGTGGGGCCTAGAGGGGGTGGGCGGGGCCTAGATGGGGTGGGGCGGGGCCTACTGCAGTGGAGGTAACTTGGGACCTTGCCAGGTAGCTCAGCTGGACCACTTCATCTTCTCTGTCCCTTTTCACCATGCCATGGTTGTGTGTTCTGAAGGATTTTTTGCTCATCTATCTTAAAATTGTTTTAGAATCACTTACTTAGCATTGCTCCCCCCTCGTATCCATGCCTGAAGCTCAGCGCAAGCTTGGCTTGTAGTAAATACTTAATAAACCCGTCATAAATACTTAATAAACTCCAAGAGCTCATGTTTTCTTTCTAAAACTAAAATTCAATCAAAAAGAAAAAAAATGGGCATTCTTTTCCAAGTCTCTACACAGGATGTTAAAGGAAAACATGTAAAATAAATGGAGTGATATTATTATCTTATTACCAGATATTTGCTTGTGTGTACTGTGATTTTCCAGCATGAAATAAAGTGGATTTAAAGATAAAAATTCTGTGCAGTGATCTTTGATTAGAGTCACAACTTCATGAAGCGCCTTTCCTTTTGTTATCAGAACATGACAGGGCAGTTTCAGCAGGCTCCATCACGGTGGTTCTCAACCTTCTGTAGAGCGAGTTCTAATCGGTCTTAATGACAAAAACCCAGAGTCAGATATTAGGGGGTGGAAACAGAAAGATCAGAGAAGCAGAGCAGCCACTAGTTTTTACCTCTACGAAATCCTCAGGCTGAATGGAGTATCCTGTCTATACAAGTCCTCAGAATGAATGTCTCCTCCAGCCCTATACTCCTCTCTCTGCCCAGCCATTTCCCTTCCTGTCTCTACCTCCCTAGAGAAAGGATTAAAGGCTTGTGACTCCCAAGTACTGGGTTAAAGGTGTGAGCCATCACTGCCTGGCCTCTGTGACTAACTAGTGGCTTAGCTCCACACTCCGATCCTCTGGCAAGCTTTATCTATTATTGCACAAACAAAATATCACCACAATCTTCCTAATGCTGCGACTCTTTAATACAGTTTCTCATGTGTGATGAGCCCCCTCCCCTAACAATAAAACTATTTTCATTGTTAATTCATAATGAAAATACTTGCTACCATTTTGAATTGTACTGTAAATAACTGTTTTCTGCTTGTCTTAGGCGACCCCTGTGAAAATGGTCCTTTGACTACCCCTTACCAAGGTTGCGGCCCACAGGTCGAGAACCACTTCTCTATCAGATCCTGGGTTGCTCCAAAATTTTTCTGCTTAGCACGTGCAGTAAATGCTAGAAAGAAAGCACATTTGGAAATTATTGCATTTCCTTGGAGAATTCTGTTTAAGCATCAACAGGAATAAATATTCTCTTTATGGCTCTAAAGGAAACTGAATGCCATTAAACTCATAATAACAATTAAAACACCAATTATAACATATGAGTTTAAATTTATTGTAAACCCCCTAAACACCAATAAAAATTTAAGTGCTGCGAATTCTTTTCCCAGAACAAAAGTATTATCAAAACAAAGACCTCCCTGAGCTCTCTGAGAAGAGGATCAAGTTTAAGGTAACTTGAGATAGAATAAATTAATATACTTCTAATCTTTGCAGATTGGCTTTCTTGTCTGAAATGCTCTTCCTGTTGCTGTAATTAAAAAGTAATTTAGGACAAGTTATGCTGGCTCACAGTTCAAGCGTACAGTCTACTACGGCAGCCAAGTCAAGGCAACAGGATCTTGAAGCAGCTGGTCACAATCAGCAGGACAAATGCGTGCAAGCCTTCAGCTGGCCTTCCCTTCTGCACTGTAGGAACTCGCCCAGAGGATGGTGCAACCTGCGGTGGCAGAGCCTCCCTCCCTCAATGAACTGATCATAGGCATGTCCAGCGGGTATCTAACCGAGATAATCGGCGCATGGAGACTGATATCCTAGATCTGTCAAGCCGACAATTAACACTATGATTCCATCTGCTTGACGTCTTCTTGGGGTCTGCAGTAGCACATTCTTCAGTCTCCTATGATGTGTTGAGAGGACTTCCGCTCTGCCACTTCCCTTCTCGCCGCTCTGGCATGATTGACTCCTCATACTGACATGGGTGCAGCAGCCATGGAAGGTAGGTGTGACGGAAAATGAAGCTAAACCAGAGTGGATGGTCCGAGGAACCCATCTTACTAATGTGAAGCCGGGATTTGACCTGAGCTTGCCTCAGCAGACACTCTTGTTTTTCAGGGTTTTTCCATCTAAAACCTCAAGAGTTGATTGTAGCTTGATGATAGTAAGACATGGAGCTAAGATTTCAACTTGGACCATGTAGCTGCAAGTCTGGGATCTTCACAATGATGCCAAGTAGTCTCCATTTTCCACCAGGGAGGGGCAGCACTCAAGTTGCTCCAGAGCCTATGCTCTGGCCTCTGAGCAAGTGATCTTTCCAACTGCCACACAATGGAAACCAATAGAGATTAGAGAAGGTGGCCATGAGTATTTGCATGTAGAGCTGTGTGGGGAAAAATAAAATATGCACAGTGACACGCTGCAGTTCCCAATGTCACTGCTACAAATACATTTGTGTCGGGGGTGGGGGGTGGTGAAAAGGATGGAGGGACAGAGCAGTATTTATGGGGTAGAGAGAGGTTGAGCCATGTCGAAGTCCAAGGCCTGAGCTGTTTCTGGAGGTCATGCTGATGGGGGTGGCCTGTGCTGCTACCCGCAGCCATGTTGATGTTGATGTCCGTGGGTTGCCTCAAGGGCCATGCTGATGTTGGTGGGCAGCCACCAAAGATCATGCTGTGATCCAGAGGCCAGGAGGATGTCCTTGGTCCATGCTGTCACCAGATACCACGTGGAAGTCCACGATCTGTGTTCCTGCTGACCTCAAAGGGAAGCTTCTTTGGCAGTGGCAGCCATGGCTGCAGACTCACAAGAGAGAAAGAGGGATGGAAAAGGCTTCTTGACAATGTGCCCCCATCCGGCAAAAGTAACAACCTCTACAGGAAGTCACTGAAGAGAAGTCTAGCTCTCCACAACAGACGCCTACTGGTGGGGGCGGGGTGGGGAAGGATGCACTTTTTTTAAGGGTCTGGCCACCAGGAGTTTGACTATGTTCCAGTGACTATAAGATCAATACAAATTGGACTTGTTTTTTTTTTTCTTTTGGGGGACATGAGGAGGCCAGGAGGGTAAGGGGGTGGACCTAGGAGAACTGGGAAGCAAGAGCAATCTGGGTGCTTTAGGTGAAATTCCCAATAAAATAATAAAAATACTGTTTATATATTTAAACGATATATATACATATATATGATATATATGTGATTGAGTCATATATATGATAATATATATAAGGTTGATTCAATAGGGCCCAAGAGATTGGTAAGGAACTTTGGTGACTTTGCTGAGATTTTTGGTGGGGCAAGGTTTTTATCAAGCAGGAAAGGCTTTGGTGGCTCTCAGTGACTTAGACCGACATGTAAAGAGTGCCCGTAAAGTTAAAAACAAACCCCTAGAGGAGTGTGTGGGGTCCTCTGTCCCTCTCTGCCTGTCTGCTGTCAGACCAAGAGGGGAAAAAGGCAGAAGGGGTGACAGCTTTATAGGTGACCCTGGAACACAAAACAAGGGAGGCTTCTGGGAGAGATTTCAGTGAATCAGCTCAACTTTAGTCCAGAGTATAAGGACTATATAGGATTGGGGAGCCTGGGGACAAACCCTAATTTGCATTAAGTGAAAATCTCCTATCACAAGGCTGAGCATGTGGCAGCTGGGTCCTATAGCAGAGCTCCTAGCAGGAGTCTTCTTAGCAGGGATCTGTGCCAAGGGTCAAGCTAAAGATGAATCAGGCATCTGGTTTAGAAACAGCTTTTAGATAAGATCAGTCCTCCAGGCCAGGGACAGTCTCCAGTTAAGGGCAGGCAGAGAACAGGAAGCTTCCTGGGGAGGGAGGGCGCTTTCCACATTGCTGAGCTTAGAGACAGCTGCTAGGATATGGCCGACTGCGACCTCTAACCAGGCAGCAACATACTCCAACAAAGGAAGTTTTAAAATATAGGACAGAGAAGAGGTCTATCTAGGTTACTCAAAGACAAATGTGGCAAGATTTGTGTCAAGCTGGAGTCCTAAGGGAAAAAAAAAAACTGATCAAAAGCCAAATTGTGCACTGAGCAGCTTCTGGTTGGCTTAAAAGCCTGAGGAGAAGTTGACAGAAGCCATTGTGATAGCACAAAACAGGTAAAGACGATCAAGCCTCTCCCAGGGGTGGGTAATATACCCCATACCAAGGAGTGGAGGGGTAGGTAGTCTGCTGAGCTGCCCCTGCAGCTCTTGCTGCTCTTAACCCCCTTTGCTGTTTCCATCTTGCTTTGTTCAATACACGGCTGTTTTTATGACTGGGAAATCCGACTTTTGTGACTTCCAACTGGGCTTCCCTCTGTTACACAGACTCAAACCCAAGTTTCCGGTGGTGGGGTCAGCACTGCTGACCATGCCTGGCCTGACCACTATAGCAGGTAAGTGACCCCATGCCTGGTTAAACACACATGGTGTCTGCCCCAGATGAAGCCTGTTTTGAAAAAAAGGGCACGTGATTGCATTTCTGTGACCATACCTAAGTGTTGCACTAACTCAACTGTTTGTGTTCTCTTGCACACTCCAAGATTGTTTCTATGTCAGGATGGCAGGCTACGTGTTCTATCACTGGAGCCCAGATGCTGCTACAAAAATGTTAGCCATGATTCTTTAATAAGGGGGCAGCAGAGGCAGCTCAATGGCTAAAAAATCTTGCTGCTCTTACAGAGGACCCAAGTTCATTTCCCAGCCACACAACAGGCAGTTCACAAACCACCTGCAACTCTAGTTCCAGGGATTCCAACACCCTTTTGACTCTGTACATACCACATGTAGTCTTCCCCCCCAACCCGCCAACAAAATAGCAAAGGAATCTGGATAAAAAGGTAATTTCATGCACGTTAAGTGGTTAAGAAACACACGCCCACTGTAATGCTTGCACTTCACGTTGAGAGACTGAGCGCTGCATTAGTGGGTTGTTACAACGTCTAAGTGATGGCACGCTGGAGGGCTGCATAGGACCTGAGGGGAAATGGTGCTATTAGCTGGGTGTGGGTGTGGTTTATAACGCATCATAAGCTGGAGCAATAGGCATATGTCTGAGATGGCTCTGTGCAGCCTAGCTCGGCTGAGTAGCTTTCTGTTTCACCTGGTGTTTCTACAATCACACAATACAGAAACAGAGGCAAGGTTTACATTATGCATAAATTTATCCCCTTATATTTATTTGAATTTGTACAAATTTCTGGGGTTTTCTTGGTTTTCACCACACATGTAAGCAAATGTTAAGAGCTATTTATTAGGGTACAGTACAAACTTGCTTCTCTCTGAGGAACTGCCAGTATCTGAAGCCAGACTCAAAGGAACCAGTTCTGGGGAAGGGAGCTGGGGCAGAACTAATGAAAACTCCAAGTGGAGTTGCTTCAAGAAGGCATGTGCCATACATCACAGCTGAGGCCTGTGTTCCCAGGCCACTCACAAGCAGCCCCATCACTTTTAGAACTTTCCCGCAAGTTTGTGGCTCTCTGTAGCCATCAGACAGAGCCGTAATAATGGAATGTTATAAACTGATCGGGTGCATGCAAAGCGAAGCCACCCTCCAGAGGGAGTCTTGAGTCAATAGGAATGTCACTCCAGGATGTCACACGGAAGCCCTTGTGTTTGGGATCGGAACACTGGTCTCTGGCCCTTAACACCAAGTCCAGAGTTTGCCTGAGATTTACCAGTCCTCCTGGGCCTGCAGGAGCAAAGTTTAGCTCGGAAGCATATGAATGGTGTCTGCGCCAAGACATTTCCTCTTGACAAAAGGAGCAACGGAGCTGCAGAAGGACAAGGTCCGTGCTAGTCTTTCCCGTGCCAGCAAACCATTTCTCTGCTTTCTCTTTTTTTTCTGTTTGCTTTTTACAACAATATGCCAAAGCACTGTGTGACTGGATTTCTGTTTTTCTTTGAGGCATTACCAGTGAAATTTTGTTTGGGAAGATTAATTTCACTGAGATCAAATAATAATTTTTTTTAGCAATTGTTGCTGTGCTTAAGTAGAATAAAATTACCAAAGAGTAGACCTTTTACCTTTCATGAAAAAAAGGGTTTCTGAAAAACTATAAAACCACAGGCTTTTAAAGCCTTTTATTATATTCCTTATACATAAACTTCTAACTTTAATATGTGGGCGGATTAAGGGATGTCATAATTTTCTTAATTTGGGGTGTTTAATATGAGCATGTTCAGTAAGTCATATCAATGAAAATCATCAGCTAAAATAAAACAGTTCAAAGACTTAAAGCACAAGGGCTTCTCAAGATAAAAAGGCAAGAAAAATGCTACAAACCGTTCCTGTTCCCCAAAGCACTCTGCTCCAAGAAGCGCATTTCATTGAGCCTCTGCACCGAGTGAACACCAGACATGCAGGGTTAATGTGAGTCCACTCTAGCGCAGAATTAAGAATGGAACATCAGGAACTGCAGCAACGCGGAAGCTGGAAACGCGAGGATCCGAAGACACCAGTGTTGTTTACCAGTGCTCTGGTCTCACTCTGGCTAGTTCTGTAACCATAGGTTACCATCTAACATGAGCTTGTTATAGACCCTGAAAAGGTGTTAATATTCTTCCAGAGGCCTATTGAAAGAGCCAAAACAAAATGTGTTCTGTACACTGTTTTTTAATAATTAAATGGGTAAAATGCCATTTAAACATTTAAAAATCTATTATGAAAAAGATTTAAAATCAAAGTGTCTTTTCCAAAAATAGAGAATACTTGAAGCTTCCACAATCACCAGGAAATTCGCTGTAGCTCTCTGCTTGTGTAATCACTGAGTGGATGAACTATCAGCATCAACTATATGGCACCCCACAGCAGGCTGCCAAGGCTCACAAAGAGCTGTTTACTCCTCCTGATGCTGCGGCCAGGCTGCTGCGGCCAGGCTGGGACCTTAGGAAGATGGCTCGCTATCCACTAGTGTGCTCTTTAGGACCTGACAATGCTGGAGCCACATGTTCTCATTGAGTGAGATGAAGACGGGGCTGCCTGAGCTGCACAGGACTTACAAGGATGGGAGCCTTTTGTATTACGTTGTGAACTTTTACTGAGTGTAGTGTGATCTGCTCTACCCTAAAACTCTGCAAGGACTCAAGCACAGACCTCAGAAACAGAATACAGGACCTGCCGTCTCAGCGGGCAGAGCTTCAGAACACAGTAAGGCCAGTGTCACTGCCCCTTCTTCCAATGAAGAAATGTGCCACTTAATCACCCTGTCAATAGTTACACCTCCCCAACAGATAATATCTGTTAAGTGACACACTTGATAAAAGCATCCCAAAGTTTTACAGGCGAACACCAACATGAGTCTGTACATACCACTGGATGACGGCATCTCCTCAACCCTTTGAAATGCGTTATTCCCGAGGGGTCACAAAAATAAAACTTCAATTAGACAATTGGTGGTTTTAGATCAAATCATTTAATCAGTAGTCCATTCCATTCTAATTTACATTCGGCCCTGGGGAGGGGGCGGGAAATCACCAAACACTCAATTCAGAAAAAAAAAAAGACGGAAATCACCTATTTCACAATCTCAGCTGCATGCACATCTTTGCGTAGTTTCTGTTGGATGGTAATCCATCTCTCCCCTGTGGGAATAAAGTCTTATCTGCTTTGTATATCAACATTTGTGGGGGAAAAAACCCTGCAAACCAATAAATGTATTCTATAGTGCATCCCACAAGAAATACTGGCAGGGCTTGCAGAAGCCAAGCACTGCTACCATTACATACATGGGCAGGCGGAGGACCTGGAGCAGACCAGACCAGACCAGACCAGACCAGACCAGACCAGAGCGTGACTAACACACCAGTGGTTTATGACAATTGAGGTTTTACAGCCAGCATTCAATTCAGGGATTCTCAGTGATGGGGTGAGTGAGCCCATCTTCTAATCCTCAGGGGCCAGCATGACAGACACAGACATGACAAACAGCAGGTCCTCGGCCCATGCTTACTGAACGGAAGAATGAACATGAGCACAGGCAAAGTGTGTTTACCGCAGTCACACAATTTGACCCAAGAGCATGTCCACACTGGTGTGTACACTTCTAAGAACGCTAACGGCAGGGCAGTCACAGAAGGGCTTCCATAGTTCACAGTGCTCCAAGCTCCCACACTTAGAAGCCGCCCCTGTGGTCCCAAGGCCTTTCAGAAGGACCTACCCAGGGGAAGTTAACTGGATTCCAGGCACAAGTCTCATCATGCACCATAGAATACGTTCTCCTACAAAAACCAAGTTATTTTCACTTAGCTAGGAGAGGAGCTTCAGAATTACTACCAAATAACGTACTGTATTTCATTTATACAACGAGGCAAACAACTTGCTGTGGATAGTCCTGTAAGCCTAAGTCATGTAATATTTGCTTCTCTAAGAAAATACTCCTTTATTAAATCTTAGCCATGGTCTTCTCTGTCACTGATTTTTCTATTAAGCTTCTAATCATTGTAAAGTTACTTAAGAGAAGGAAACTATCTCAAGTTTTCAATTCCATTTTTAAGCTTTGAAAATTCAAAATGGGTATGTCAAGTATGTACAAACCAACTTGAGGTACAATGTTTCAGATTTCTATATTGATAAACAATAATAATAACGATACAGCAATACAATTACCAGGAGGCTTCTGAACCGGGAGACACTGGCATTCTCAATGGGGTCATGAGGACCAGCATGGCTGTGTTGCTTGCACATTGCAAAGGTCTGCAAATCAAGAGGCGGAGCCCTGGAAGCTTTCCCATTGACCCATACTCTCCAGCACAGCACACCCAACTCTCTGGGAAGCCTGAGAATTTGGGATCATTTTAAAATCAGAGTGGGCAGCAAAACAAGAGAGCTAGCAAGATGTACGGCTTCTGGCAGATTTGTGCACACCCCTAAAGCAGAGAGATCTGGTTCTCTTTTACGGTTTCCTTGGCACCTTAAAGTCTCAGGAATTTCTGTGGGGTATGAGAGCCTCAGACTGTGCTGGAATGCAAACATAGCAAAAAAGCAGGTGTTCCTTTCCAGAAAACCCTCCTCATGGAATACAGCACAGCTATGACGAAAAACAGGAATGCTTCTATCTGGCCAAGGCTGTCATGGAGACAGACCCCCTGTGGGGATGTAGGGTAGAAATAATCAGAAACTACTTCAAAACTTTGATTGCCTTTCTTCAACAGCAAGGCAATTATATCCCAGCTGGGTTTCCTCCTCTGGACTATAGCAGTATCTCTGAAATATCACATTTTAAAGAGTAAGGAAATGATCATGCACCAGGCTGAAGGTAGCGACTCTCTCACACAAGCTAGCTCCTTGATGTATGAGCATGGCTACCAGCGAGAGGATGCTTAGTGGGCAGCAGTGCCTCTGCAGGCCGTGCTGTCTGAGCAGCCCCACACAGTCACACAGTCAATGGACAACAAAGTTTTCTCATTTGGTAGCATGATGAATTTAATGCAAGAGCCACAAACAGGGACAAGGAAAGAGAAAGGCAGACGGGACTAACCTGCATGGTTGAGCAAGGACTCGTGTCGGTGTCTATGTGCAGAGACAAGTAGGGTGAGGCACTTAAAAGCTTTTGGATGAATCCATCCAGGAGAAGCCTGGCCTAGGTCTACATTTATTATTACTGTCATCACTATCAATAATAACACACTTCTCAGGAAGAAACATGCAGCAGAAACATGAGACGAAAGAGCCTAAGATTGTTCCGAAAATGAAATAACATGAGCGTCCAGAATGTCATATCTCAATTACAAAAGCCAATGCTTTGCACTGTCTTATTTATGTAGTAGTACTATCTAGTCAAAATTTTTTTAATTACAAAATTATTGGCAATGATATAAAGCCCTGGCTGGTACAGATATTACTGTACTGGCACCCATTTGGTAAGGAAAATATCACCATCCAGCTATATTAAATATCCTTTATCATCCAAATATCTTAAACCAGTCCTCTTATACTATAATTCAAAGACATTTTTATCTTTCCCCCATTACTCCATAATCAATATTCCTCTTAGAAATGATAACATTCACATATATAAAATAAAATATAATGCTTTAAAAATCTCAAAAATGTAATGTTAGTAGTTCTAGTTGTCATGGAGTTGCTTTGAATTTTTATTGCCCAGATGGCTTAAAAATAAAATCTTAAATGTCAGGTGGCAGTTGTCCTAGCACTTCTGTAAACACAATGCCACTGAAGACACTGGCATTAAACACTACACTCTAGCATTGTGTGGAATTTTAAACCTTAAAGCCTCTTAACATAATCATGTATATCTATGTACAGAACATACATAAATATCACTTTATGTAAAACACGAAAGAGGTAATCCCAAAATCACACTAAACATAATAAATATAGAACTTCCTTTGTTAAAAATCTACAGTATACATTCAAGTAAAGGCTAAACTTCCAATGCCAACCATATTTGGGACAAAAATTTAATGTTTACAATAATTCCCTAAAAGTGCTCTTCTCAATACCTGGAAGAGGAGATTCATTCTAGTGCTTCTGCTCCCATCCAAACACTCACTCCTCTATTCTGTTCCCATCCAAACACTCACTCCTGTAGTCACTACCGCACACCCAACGCCTCTGCAGCCTTTCCAACAGCTTAGCATTGTAGCTCTTTGGGGGAAGACGGAGTCCAGACAAACCACCCAGACCATCTTCAATAAGATGACTGACTTTATCACACACCCTGTTTGACTCAGATGTGAACGCGGATGCACAGCTTAGCAAGAGCACCGCCGTCTGTGCATCTAAGGTAAGTCATCTCTCTCCACGTGAGAATTTGTGTAGGTCGAGGAGCAGCCACTGTAGCAACCTTCCCGTGAGCTGGGTCTCGACACCACGCTCCACTTCTGATTCGTACATTCTCGTCCAGCCTCATTTGGTTTATTCTCTTCAGGAGTTATATTCAGCACATTGATTGAACTCCTGGAAGAAATAAGATAAATCTTAATAACCAATTTTCTGCTTCTTGTTTAGAGCAGACAGATGTTCCTAACATCTCAAGTCTGACTGCCGCATGTCTGTGCTAACAATACCTTTCGGGAAGCCACTTGAGAAGAGAAGGCGGCACACTTAGAGCTGGCTCTATTTGAGACTTCCATCTAGTCATTAGGTACAGGCCTGAGCAGCAAGATCTTCCCAGGGCAGATCAAGGACTTCCTGTGTTCGCAGGATGACCTGATTCCAAATGAACATCATCCCCTGTCTCACCTTCCACAGTGCCTCCTGATTATAGTACTGACCACAGTCTGCTTCCCGTAGAGAAAACCAGAGTACTGTTCTTGCAAAATGCTTGTGTCTTTCTTCCCCCTCCTCTTAATATTTGTTCTGTAGCTCTTAGATTACTGACATAGAAATACAGACTAAATTATTCTATAAAATGGTGTTTGGGTTTAAACTGCTCTAATACTTTCTCACCCTGAGGCAGTGGTTTTTCTGGGCTCTTTGTCTTTCAATACCAGTGTAATGGGCATAACAAAGAAACTTAAACTGTGTCCTCTGAAAACTATAAAAATGGCATTTTTCAATATTTAAGTGATTCCTGATATGAGTCATCCCTGTCTTTCTTCTAAGGCAGGATCTCGCAGCCCTGACTAACTTAGAATTCACTGTGTTCACCAAGCTTGCCTCAGACTTTGAGAGATCCACCTGCCTCTGTCTCCTGAGTGCTGGCATGAAAGCTGTGCACCATCATGACTGGCCCATAGGTCCATACTTTAAATTTAAAATAAGCCAGACCCTCCCTTGTTCTCCATTAGACTTCTATATCTAGCACAAAGCACACTGGGAACCTCTGTGCATGCAGATTTCTTTCCAAAGCCTCTACTGTCACAAATACTATATATAACAACTTCTCCTAAGCAAGCCAACACTGACCATTTTAGACGTATGTGACACGGCCATTTAAAAACAAATACCTGTGTTCAGATGCACAGGAGCGTGTCTGGCAAATGTCTGAAGTAGAGGGTGAAACAGGTAGAGATTTAGTCAGTTTCGATGTGCAAACTGGCGCTCCATTAGCCACACCGTGTGGCTTCTTCTGCCGTGGCCGTGAGTGCACTATAAGATTGTCTGGATCAGAACCTGGTTTTTTGCAGTAAGGGGAAGAGCAGGGCACACGGTAAAACATCAGACACAATAAAGAGAGACAAGCAGGATTAATCATTGCAATTTGGAGTGGGATTTGAGAAAGAACAAATTAATTGCCAACTCTGTCGCATATTCTGCAACTAGAAGAATCTAGCTTAAAAATGGTTAATAGCTAAAATCATGAATCTTCAAAAACATGGTATTATTATACACTCACAAAAATGCCTTGTTATATGCAAGGTTCTTCTATGAGCTCTATTGTGACTTCAGTAAATAAAATTAGTTGATTTTGGGGACCAGGGTACAATTCCTTGTTGAATTGTAGCCTATTATGGGTTGAACTCCGGGCTTTAATCACCAGCACTTGAACACACAGGCGGGCAGAGATTAAAAACAGAAAAGGCTTCCCTTAGACGAAGGCTTCCCACAGACAGACAGACAACAGAGTCCACAGCTCAGGAGCACTTACTTCCTGAGAAGGCACTGAGCAGCTTCACATTTTCTGAGCTGTGAGGATCAAAGGTCGTCATGTTTAAAAACTGCTGTTTTAACCAGCTGGCTCTTTCCTCTTCAAACGCCTTTCTCTAGGGTAACAAACAAACCACAGAGTTGGCGAGTACTCCACGTCATTCCCCATAACTTCTCCAGCTGTTTTCTCTCTGGCCACCTGAATGCTTTTTGTATGAAGTAGTTGCCTAGAAACTAAAAGACACTTGAGAAAAGAGTATTTAAAAAATAAAAATTTGGGCCGGGCGGTGGTGGCGCACGCCTTTAATCCCAGCACTCGGGAGGCAGAGGCAGGCGGATCTCTGTGAGTTCGAGGCCAGCCTGGTCTACAAGAGCTAGTTCCAGGCCAGGCTCTAAAAAAGCTGCGGAGAAACCCTGTCTCAAAAAAAAAAAAAATAAATAAAAATTTGGGGCTAGAGAGACGGTGCCATTGTTAAGAGCACTTGTTGCTCTTAAGAGGACCTGGATTCAATTCCTAATACCCACACGATGGCTCACAACCATCTGTACCACCAGTTCTAGGGATATAAGGACAGAAGAGGGTCTTTTGGCCTTTGAGGACACCAGGCACACGGTGCACAGACACATACAACAGAGACATACATTAAGTTAAACACTCTCATACATAAATAATAATTTTTAAACAATTTAAATGATAGAAAATAATAGCTTTTACTAACTACACCAACAACTGCTGGGTTTCACCTGAGCAGAGTATTAGCCACATTTCTGAACACAAAGAACACATGACCATAAAACTGGTATCAGAAAATACCCTGCTTCATAAGTCAGCCACTTGGAAGGGACTTCTAATTACATTTCTTTCTCCACTAGCAGTCTGTCATGACCACTGCTACTGAGCCACAAGAGGGCAGACACAGGGTACCAACATGGCCTCCTCTCTGGTCAGCTGATGACTCCTAACCCACATCTCTCTGTGTGTCCCCTGTGTTGACAAGCAGACATGTTCTCAGAGAGCTGGAGACACTTTTGTGGCCTGAGGAAGACAGCTCCTGAAGGAAGAGACTTTGCAATTGTGGAGGAAATCGGTGTTGGGCCTTAAAATCACCAGGACCGAGTCTTCCACTCATAAATGGGAGTTTGGACCCAAGTGTCACCAGACAGCAAAGAAAACCAATGGCAGATGAGGAAAAAGGCCATGACAGGAAACTAACTGCAGATAACAATGTTTCAAGAGTTCTGAAAATACTGTCACACACAGCAGAGATTCATAAATGCACACGAAACAATAACAGTGCACAAAGAAAATAAAAATTACAAACTCTGAAATAACAACTCAGCAGCTGAAGTAAACAATAAAGCTGATCCTGGAAACAGTTTGACGACGTAAGAGAAAATCCAGAACTTAGAACCAATGTCCAGGGAAACAAGCAGAGGAAAAACGTCTCCAAACTGAAGACATTAGATTCTTATGGATGAAAAAACCTAAGACTTATCCTGGCAAAATTAGGAACTATAAAAATCCCATAAACTTCCACAGAAGGGCTTGTGGGCTAGCTCCCCACAAAATTACCTACAAAGTAACAAAGGCCATGTTGTCAACTAGCCTGCCCTCAACAACAAAAACTAAAACGAGTAATTCTTTCAATTAATTCTTGAGGTGAAAGCTAGAAGTTAAAATTAAACACCCAGCTTATATAATCTAATATACTTTTAGATAGTCCAGTATTCAGATTGGTTGTCACTATGTTGTGTTTCATTTTAAAAGGTGATGTAAGACGGTGACACAGACTTCACAAGGAAAGCACGAAAGGGACTAACATGAGTGGCAGGAACTCAGCAGATTACAACATCAACACTAGAGAAGGATATGGCTTTCCTGGCAGGCAAAGTCTTACTACGTTTTCAGAGCCAAGACTAGCTTGGTGGCAGAATGATTGCTTTGCACATATGAGGCCCTGGATTCAGCCCCCATCATTTATGCGTTCAAATGCATTATTTGTTTATGGAATGAATAATATCACATAATCATATTATCAACATTATTATCTGGTTTTCAATTTTTAGGTGCCAACTTTAGACAAATCACCATATTTATAGATATTTTATAGTACAGGGCAGAATATAAATGTGATAGCACTTGGACAATGAAAACAATCTCAATGTGAAGGGGCGAGCAAGAGAGGTAGGGAAAAGCTAATAAAGGATTTTTGCTTGGCATGACGGCACGTGCCTTTATCCCCACACTCAAGAGGCAGAGCTCTGAGAGTCCGCTTTTTACTTCATGTGTATGAATGCTGCACGTGCATCTGAGCATATGCATGCCTGGTGCCTACAGAGGCCAAACAAGGCCTCCTTCCCTGGAAATGGAGTTAGTTTTAGATCCCTTGGAACTGAAGTTATAGATGGTTGTGAGTGCTGGGATCCAGCCAGGGCCTTCTGGAAAAGCAGAAAGTACCCTCTCTCCAGCTCTGAAATGGGATTAAAAGCTGTGCTACCACACGAGCTCCCAGTAGACATTCCTTTTAATCTGTGGTAATATCTAAGGGATAAATTGGAGATAAAGAGGACACTGTCTCACTCCATAGTATTTTGTACAGTCAGCTGAGTTTAAAACCATATTGGGACACTGTATAATTTCTGAAAGGCACTATGGAGGCAATGCATTGCTGACAGAATGCAACCGTGGACACGGATGATGCAAAATCCAAACCGCTAAGTGCTATGCATTCCTCTCCAAGTCTGGGAAACTGTCTTTTACTGCGCTTTCTGCTCTATGAAACAAGGTTGTTGCTGGGACTATCTTCTGGTACCACATGTATGCACAATGGATAAGAGACAGGTGCCCAAAAGAAACTAAAAATCTAACAAAGACCATCCATATGCTCAGCCTCCCTTCAATTTCCAGTTACTTGTAATGTACAGGCCTCCAGGCTAGCACAACTGACTCCACGATGGAAGTGCCACTCAGGCCATGAAACAAAGACCTAATCCTTCAAAGTCCATAGTTCTGGGAATGTCTCCAAATGCACTAACCTTGCTTTTTCACTTCTGTGGCTCTGCTTCTGGCTAACTATTCTTGCTAACTGAAGTATGTCAACCCAAGATTTGGTTTTTGTGCTTAAAAGCTCAGCCTGAGGAAGGGATCCCAAACATACAGTGGTCACTGGCCAGATAATAAAGACTTTCTATTGGCTTAAATTCATGGAAGTAAGTCTTCTCAGGTAGATCCCCACACCGTGAGGTGCCCGTGTGACACTCAGATAAAATGATGGCAGAGCCAAGTTGGACCCAGGAGCGTGCACCTGCACACTATGCCCAATGCAGCGGCACTGAGAGCTCACCTCCAGCCCCAAGCGGATCGCAGCTTCTGTAAAGCTTCGTCTTTCCCTCTCAAAATTCTTTTTCTGCTCTTTAAAAAGTGACCACTCTTCTTTGAGGCGTTCCTTTTCTTCCAGCAAGTAACAGTCTCGCAACAGTGAGGTGGTGTCGTCGTCACAGGTGGTGGCCAGCTGCTGCTGTTCAGGGTTAAACACGGGAAGTCAGGAAGCCCACACAGCTCACACACATTCGAAGGCGAGGAAGACAGGTTAAAGCTTGGCCATGGACATAAACTATGAAGAATCAGCCATTCAAAACCTGCTTCCCCAAGTGCTTGGCACTTGGCAAAAAAGGGAGCATGTGAAGAAGGGGTGCAACCTGGTGCAGAATTCAACTCTGCAGACCTTGGGCAATACAGGAGCAGGAACCTAGCAGGTTCAGGAACACCCTGAGGCCACTCCCACTCACCTGCAGGAGCTGCTGCTGAGCTCGGATCATTTCCTTACACTGCTGGATCTCCAGCTCCAGCTTCTCAGTCTCCTGTTCGTGGTCTTGCCGTGAGATGACGTCCTCATCAAGGCCTTCCATGTGCACCTTTGAAACTGACAGGATTCCGTGTGCTGGTTAGTCTGTTGTCACCTGACACAAGCTAGGGTTATCTCAGAAGAGGGCACCTCAACTGAGAAAAGCCTCCATCAGACTGCTCTGTGGGCAAGCCCACAAGGCACTGTCTCTAGGAATTTTGCTTTTTTTTTTTTTTTTTGTTGTTGTTGTTTTTGTTTTGTTTTTGGAGACAGGGTTTCTCTGTAGCTCTTGCTACCCTGGAACTTGCTCTGTAGATCAGGCTGGCCTTGTGGGAGGGCCCAGCTCAGTGGGGTGGGACCACCACTGTGAAGGTGGTCTTGTGCTGTGTAAGAAAGCAGGTTTTGGAAGCCATGTGGAGCAGGCCAGTGACCAGCACAGCTCCGTGGCCTCTGCTTTGGTTCCTTCATGACGGCCTGTGAGCTGTAAGGTTAGGTGACCCCTTTCCTTCCAAGTTGCTTCTGGTCATGGTGTTTATCAAGACTAGAAGCTCTGACTAGAGCAGCCAGAAACCAGCACAGGTTTTGCGGATACACATTGGTCTTGAACAGACACTTCAAAATAAAAGTCTCCCAAATTTTCCCTTCCTGCACTTCCCACAGGTTTTGTAAAAGGAAGTTATTTTCTTTAGCATTTTACATTTTCCTAAGTTGTAACAAAATGAAATGTTTTAAAGCAAAACAACTCCAAGTTCTGACAACTACACAGTTATACAATTTTAGGGCTAAATAGATTTACAAATAAGCATTGCTGCCAACATTTAACTTATAAACCACATTTATTCAAGACTATCATAAGATTAATAGTATGCTTCACTGTGCCTCTGGTTCTTGCTACCCAGTCTTCAGGAGCTACCAGCCCAACCACAGAAGAATGCTAACAAACCCCACAGATGGATAAACTGTTTCGATGGCGATGGAACGATACTAACGACTGTGTGCGCTCATGTTAACGCCTACAAAACTAGAGTCCAGCAGCTGCTTACTAAACCATGATGACGAAACGACGTCATCTCCTGCACATCAACGTGGAGTTGTGCTGCTGCCCTTACAACCACAGCACTGGGGCCAGAATTCACTGTTTTGACAATTTCAATAAATTTTATGTAGACTTCATTTACTAAATAGAGATCGTAGTGTTGAAGAAATGGTGGGGGTTAAAAGTGTACTCTGCTCCTGTAGAGGCCCATGTTCTGTTTCTAGAAGCCATGCTAGGGGCTTATAACTATGCCTAACTTTAGCTCCAAGGGAGCCAACACCTCTGGCCCCCACAGGTACCAACAGTCACATGATATACCCATTTACAGACCCACAAACACAATTAAAATGATAAAAATAAAAAATAAAAATTTAACTTTCCTGACTTAAAGGCACACAGACTTTAGTACATATAAAATGGTTCCCCTTCATGTTCTTGTGCTCCAAGTTAGTCAGTTCACTACGGAGCTGCCAGAGGACATAGCATGAGGACGGGAGTGATGCTCACTTGCTCTCTCAGGCGGCCTGTGACCAGCAGCCCTGAGCCCACAGTGCAGCTGCCCAGCTGTCCGTGCGACCAGACAGCAACAGCTTACATCACTGAGCGTGCACAGGAGCAGCAGTTACCTTGGTTATCAAGTTTCTCTACATGGCTCTTCAGAATTCGCCACTGTTTCCTGATGCTGTTTGTAAGCTGCTCTCTCACAGTATCGCAGGAAAGGCCCCATCCACTCTCTCTGCTCGGCTCCCCAGCATCATCTTCAATATCAGAGATGACCTACAACCCAGGGGGAACAAAAAAAGAGTAGGGACTTACAATGGCTTCACACCCAGGCAGACTGAGACAGTCTCTTCACCCATTACCTAGTACCTTATAAACACACTACTAACACTGAAGACACTAACTCTCAAATTCACATCTCTTCAACTTTGACGCTACAGAGCTGTCTGAGGGGAGACAGATGCCGTCTGTGCGATGCTCTGTTACAAACCTGCACAAAGGTAAACTCGGGTTCAGTGCCACACGGCCGGCAGGCGGGACTGAAACCGGTCAATCTGTCTCTGTTAGACCGCCACAACAAATGAACGTTTTGAGGTTATCTATGGAGTCAAACGCGCAATCCCAATTCCCTCATCATTTTATGCTTGACATGCTTTTCTTTTGATTGTACCAAGACATGAAATTATAGGAAAACGTGCCAATGCTGATTAAGTTGCCACAGAGAAACAGTACTAAATGTCTTCATTTATTACTAACTTCCAGGAAGGCCAAAATCCTTGACTATGAAAAATACCCTCAGGAGAAAGAGGGCAAAAAAGTAAAAGAAAGAGGAGTCATTAGGCCCCTCCCTCACAGACAAGCACAGCAGGAATGGGGGCTGGCTAGATGCTGTGACGTCAGCACTGGGGTAATGGAGAGGAGATCCGTCTGAGCAGAGCAGCTGATTAAAGCTGGCAGATGGCTCAGAGACAGCTCTTGCCATCATGGGCCTGTAAACCCATCTCTGAGACTACAGACCGAGCACCCTCACCCGAGGTGCAGGACCTGAGCACTTGGGAGTTAAGACATTCTGAGATTTTACAGTCTCTCTCCTCTCCTGCCTCAACCCCTGTGTGTGTGTGTGTCTGTCTGTCTGTTAGGGCTGGGACCTAAACATGAACTCTATTCCAAATGCACCTGGTACACACAATTTGAAAGCTAGTTACTAATTTTGGGAGCCGTCCAGGGAGATGAGATCTGCACTTCTCCACCTCCCCTCAAAGCTACAATGATGGAGCAGGAGGGGGTCCTATTTTTCACACCATGGTGCTACACCCTGATTACAAACCTGCTGTTAACACTCATCAGGCCAGGCCAGGGAAATGGCTCAGCAGGTGAAGGCACCTGCCACCAAACTGGATGACCTGAGTTTGATACCTGGGCCCCATGCGCCGGGATGGTGGAATAAGAGAACTGACTCCCACGGTGGTCCTGTCTCCATACCATCCCCAGTAAAGTAAATTTTAAAAATTCAAAAACCTTAGCAATAGGCAGGTGTGACTGCATACGCCTGAAATCCCAGCACTAGGAGGGTGAAAGCAGAGACTCTTAAGTTCTGTAGCCTATATTGCATAGCAAGATTCTGTCTCAAAACAACAAGAAACAAAATTACTCAAAAAACCCCCAAATTACTCCTTTTCCAAGACTGGGTAAAAATCTACAATCACAAGATTTATAAAAAAAACAAGTTGGGTGGCAGTGGTGGCACACGCCTTTAATCCCAGCACTCAGGAGGCAGAGGCAAATGGAGCTCTGAGTTCGAGGCCAGCCTGGTCTACAGAGTGAGATCTAGGACAGCCAGGGCTACACAGAGAAACCATCTTGAAAAACATAAAAGAAAATCAAACCCACCTAGCTTTGGGGGATTCATATTTTGGCTACTATACAAACCAAACACAAGTGAAGTTCAAATAGTACCTAGTGCCCAATGGTCTAATTCCTGTTACTAATCTGTCCTAAAACCTTCACTGAAAGGAAACAATGACAAAATTACCTAAATATTAAGAGAAAAGGGTAAAAAAATAATCTTTTAATAACAGGGAAATTATTTCTGACTTCCTTTAGCTTTGAACTTCATGAAGAACCTCTAGGGGTGTCACCACTGGGGATGTTACCCCACCTGAGGAAGAGGAAGGCACTCCTGATTTCTTCCCCACATCCACTGACTAGGAAAGTTCTAGTCAGCCCAGAAGAGACCTCGTAAGTGATGTAACCTATGCTGGTCAAAGTTCAAAACTGGCTCCAAGTGACAGACACTGAGAGAAAAACTAAGTTTAAAACAGCTGTCAGTCAGAACAGTGCTACCCTTGTTCCAAAATTGGATTCTGAGGAGGAAGATCATACATTCACATCTATTACCATATACTGTTACAATATTAGTTTCTGACATTAACCAAACTTTCTCACAGGTATATATAGGGAAAACAGGGCACATAGGATTTATTTTGGTAATTTCTATAGTTCCAGGAATACACTTTGGAACACACAAAGGACTATGTCCTGTGCATTAATATTAAACAAAACAAAACAAAATAACAAGATGGACTTCTAAGCTTGCCAATTTAAGAGCCCATAAAATAAAGAATCCTCCAACATAGGCTTACAAAATGTTCTTTGGTGGCTCAGCTGGCAATGGACAGACCCAAGTCAAACTGTTACCTTCAGATTTTAACCACTGTGAACTTAAGGTTTAAAGCCAGGACTTAGGTGCCCATGGCAGGTGCTTGAGTCAAGCAGGCTTTCTCTGTGCTTTCTACCGTGAGAGCATCTAGTCTGGAAGAACCCTCCACAGCCACTCTCTCTGTGATGTCTTCTCTGACTGAGCGAGAAGAGTCACCGCACGTGGCACAGGTGGTCACATTTCTCTACATGCCTAGCCTTTCTAGCATTTCTTGAGGAACTGTCGCCATCTTCGTTCTGTATTTTTGGGACTTAGCACACAATGAGCTTCAATAAAGGCGTGAACTGAATGTTTCTTAAGTTCCACAAAGACTACATAGAGTGAAGACTCTCACACATGGCATGAGACTGTCACACATGGTGTGAAGACAGTCGCACACACTGTGAAGACAGACACACAGAAGTGAAGACTGTCTGCCACACACGGCATGGTGGTTGAGTGCAGATACAAATCCAATCCTATTGCTGCTGTGCTAGTAACCACTGTGCCTCAGTTTGCTCACATCTAAGATGGGTACAATTAAATAATAGTCAAATGATTATAACATTTTAATCATCATAATTCTGGAAATCATTTCCAGGAGAAATATGAGGGAGGTGATGCTCATGAAGTACCAGATGGTGGTCCCCAGGTGATTTCCAGGATGTGCCTGAAAATGCGCAGGGCAGTTTTCAGTTGTCACACTGACTACAGGGGCAGAGCAGTGAGTACTCCCCAACACTGCTACTGCCCTCACTGAGTTACCTAGCCAGAGTCTGACTGGTGTGGGCTAGCACCCGAGGCCGGTGTTAGAGACACTCACAACAGCGCCTGTGCCGTCGTCTGCTCTTTCCCTGGGTTTCTTCTTCTGGGGAGAGAGAAGGGAAATCATCTCCTTCTTCATCTGCTGGAGGACCTTCTTCAGCTCGGCATTCTCCATCAGGATCTGCTTCTGGCGGTACTCATAGTCATTCAGCAGGGTTTTGTACATTTCATCTTCATTCCTGGGGAGAAACCCGGATGTGAGAACACGTAGGGACAGCAACCCCGGCTACCAGTCAGGTCACACGGCCATACCTGGCTTCTGTTTTATCGGTCCTCCACGAGCCTCGTTTTCCATCAGCTCGACCCACATAGTTCAAGACGTCCATGGCTACAATGTAAGCACAGAATGCAATCAATCTCTGTGCCGTGTGCTAAAAACTCTACTACACCTGAGACACACGAGGGACTGACCCTGACCAGGCACATAGGTCAGGACTCTTCATTTCTTCCTTGGCTGGGGATGAAATAACCCTCGAGCTGTCAAGGACAGAGGCTTGTGCTCACTAGAGGGAGCTCAGTATCACTACTAACTGCACTATGGGGTGACAAACCACAGGCTGCAGGCTAGCTGCCCACTCTTGGATTCATCCACCTACTTACATACTGTTAGGGGAACCTGCCCTGCACTGGCAGAGGGCAACGCTAAGCTCACAGCCTGGCACTTACAGAGAAGGCCTGGCCAGGCTTATTAACCACATCACTGCTGTCATCTTCAAAGGAGCCAAAGCTCTTGACAGTACTAATGCTCCATCTTCCCTAGATGCAGAAGATCGTTGGGTGTAAGAAAAGTTATTCTGATTTGGAACTAAGATGAAACCTATCATTTCTAACTGGGTTTGGGATAAGAAACGGCAACCCACTCCAGGCTGCTGCCGCTGACGTTTACAAAGCTAACTCTAAAATCCCTTCTTTTGACATGTAGGAGCCATGTGATGCTTCCTATATCCTGTTCTCTCCAGAAGATCAGTGTCCTCTGCCTTATTCCCCAATGCCATACCCGTCGTGTTAAACACACACGTGTGGTGGTCTCAAATGTTTGAATACTTGGTCTCCAGTTGGTGGAACTGTTTGGGAAGGGTTAGGAGGTGTGGCCTTGCAGGAAGAGGTGTGTCACTAGGGGTGGGCTTTGGTTCTTCCTGCCTCATAGTTTGTCTCAGAGAGTAAGCTCTCAGCAATGCTCCAGCACCACGCCTGCCTGCCTGCCTGCGGCCATGCTCCCTGCCATGATGCGCACGACCGTCTGAGACTACCGTCTGAGCCCAATACGCTCTCCTCTAAGCTGCCCTGGTTACTGTCTTACAGCGATAGAAAAGTGACCAAGCCAGCATGGAACCAGTGATGCAAACTAAAACCCAGTTTTGTTTTCTCCACAAATAAGTTCTCTCAATTTGTAGTTTATAGGAAACACCTACATTCTAAAGCCACTTAGAGCGTATGAAGATGCTCCACTGCCACGCTTACGGACACATCCCTGCAGCTGCTCCTCCCGCTATCCGCCAGCTCCATACCTAGTCTCTTATCCTTCTTGTTCATAACAAGCTGATGCAGCCGTTCCTTTAGCTTATTGTATTCACGCTCCTTCCTCTTCATGTCATGATTATACTGAGTAGCCCGACTGGCTATGATATTTTGTAATTTTTGTACCTGAAAGCAAAAATACTTTCTATCAAACAAGTATTAATAAGCCTGCTAAAATCCATAAATTCAAAAGGTAAATCAAGTCCTATGCCCACCTTCCCACCAATGAGTTTTTACTTCTAAGCTGATTCTTCCTTTGTTATAGCCAGAGGAAAGCACCTAAAAACACCAGGTGAATGACGATACACAGTGGTACAGGGGCTGCCAGCAGCTGTTTTCTCTCTGAGCAGCAAGCACTGGGAGCCGAGGTCAGGGACTGCTCTTCTGAGTCTGCCATCCTGTGCATGCTAGGCCAGTACCTACTGCTGACCACACTCCCAGACTGTCCTTTTACTTCAAGGCAGGGTCTCACAGAGCTGTCCACACTGGGCTTCATTCTCAGTTTTCCTGCCCACCTCCTTAGCAGCTACCAGACTCAGCTGGTATACTTTGTTCTTTAGAGTCGTTTCCAACCCTGACCACAGAATGGTGTTAGCTTACTCCATTCTAAAGACAAACCACCATCAAACAAAATGTAATAATCAACACATTACATCAAAATTTCCTATGCAGTAATTTTGGTTAGATAATCACTGTTCTCTATTAAACGCTAATTAAACAGCATAAAAAGAAATCTATTTGTTCATGGGCTTTTTAAGAAATAGATTCCTGGGGCTGAAGAGCAGGTTCAGTAGTTAAGAGACTTGCTGCTCGTACAGAGGACCAGGGTTCAATGCTCAGCACCTACAGGTTGGCTCACAACCACCTGTGACTCCAGTTCCTGGGGATCCAATCTTCTGGCCTCCGAAGGCACCAGCCATGAATGTGGTACACAGACATGGAGCAAACCCCCATACAAAAATAAAGCATAAATAAAACAGAAATAAACTCCCTTTTAAGTCCCCTAAAGAATAAAACATTAAAATACTATTTTTATAGCTACTATTGACAGGGCTCACAAGACAGAACAAGGAAAGCCTGACGGTTTGCTCTAGGATGCATCATAAATAACACCTCCAGGGCACTAGCGCTGTTGCTCCACGCTCCACAGCTGCCACCACCCAGCTAAAATTAGAGGGTTAGGTACCTACTAAGCAAAGATTAGAATTAGGGTATTTTCAGTTAGAAATGAAATTTTTAATATGAACTGCCATAGCTTTGTGCATTCTAGGTAATCTAATAAGGTTAATTCTTTGCTAGAAAAACGATAACATTTAAGATCGTGCAAGAGGGGAAAAGGAGATAGTTTAGTGGTAGGTAGAGGCCTTGCCTAGCATGCATGGGGCCCTGGTCAGGTGAGAGCCAGAGAGGACTTCACTGTAGAGGGAGACCTTGCTGAAGCGAGGAGCAGGTGGAAAGGGGCGAGCCGTGCATCTGTGGCAACACTGAGGATACAAAGGACGCACACGCTGAGTTCTCGTGGGCCCTAGAGTGAGTATGGAAGGATGGCACAGGAGGCACTACCTGCGGCCAGCGATGGCCTGAGGTCCTAAGTAAGAAAACCTTCTTGGCCGGGCAGTGGTGGTGCACACCTTTAATCCCAGCACTTAGAGGAGGGCAGGGACAGGCAGATCTCTGTGAGTTCAAGGCCAGTCTGGACTACAGAGCTAGTTCCAGGAATTTTAGGACTGTAACACAGAGAAACCTTATCTCAAAAAAACCCAAAAGAACCAAACAAACAAACAAAAAAAGCAAACCTTCTTGGAGCAAGGCAGATGACAGGCACAGGAGTGTACACCACCAGGCTGGTGTGACAGACAGGCACAGGGGTGTACACCCACCACGCTGGAGTGACAGACAGGCACAGGGGTGTACACCCACCACGCTGGTGTGACACAGACAGGCACAGGGGTGTACACCCACCACACTGGTGTGACACAGACAGGCACAGGGGTGTACACCCACCAGGCTGGTGTGACACAGACAGGCACAGGGGTGTACACCACCAGGCTGGTGTGACAGACAGGCACAGGGGTGTACACCACCACGCTGGTGTGACACAGACAGGCACAGGGGTGTACACCACCACGCTGGTGTGACACAGACAGGCACAGGGGTGTACACCACCAGGCTGGTGTGACACTGGATCTTTTTTAAAGGTCAGGTAGCCATTACGTCACACCTCAACTCCACAATCAGCAGTTCAGCTCGTGCACGGCCACGAAGACTCACCTCATCCTTTTCATTTTTCAGGAGCTGATGCAGATTCCTGTTTTTGCACTGTAACTGTCTGTCTCTCTCCTGAAGCCCAATCATCTCTCGCCTCGAGGTTTCCAGCTGTTCCTGGAACATGAAATGAGCCATCTGAGTGATGCCGACAGGAGTCAAAGAGTCCACAGAAGTGACGGAACTCACACTAACCTGGAGCTGGAATGTTTACTTCAAGCAGTTACTATCAAGTCTGATGTATGAAATCACATGCCTTAGTTACATTCATTTTTATTCTATTTATATACAAGAACTGCAACATGGTTTCTCAAAAGGTTCTTCGTCTATGATTCTGTCACTGAAGAGTCCAGAGTTCTCTGAGACTTTCACACTCTTGGAGCACACTTAAGAAGACCCTCACCTACAGCGACACCTCCATCCTGCGGATGCTGGGCTTCAGGGAAGGATAAATGCCACCGAGTGTGACAAGCCTGGGGACATTATCGTTCACACTGCACAAGCTCAAGTCTGCACTCTGAGAAATTATTTTAAAAATTCTAAAATTCAAAGAGGAACACAAAGTCCCCAAAACAGGCAAGATAATCATAAGCAGAAAGAATACAGCTGAAGGTGCCATGACACCTGATTCCAAATTATACCACACAACAACAAAACTACAGCCCTACTGTGACCATGGGAACAGACATGAGGGCCCATGGAATTCAACACAACACAGCAACAAAAATACAGCCCATTGTGGCCACAGAAACATACATGAGGGCCAATGGACTACAACACAGGACCCAGAAAGAAATCCATACAGTTTCAGCCACCTCATTTTTGACCATGGGCATAAAACATATGCATGGAAAAAGTCAGCCTCTTCACTAAGCTGTGCTGGGAAAGCAGGATAGATGCCTCACCCATCCCATGGATTCAAGACCTTAGTATAAGACCACAGACCTGAAGCTGCCAGAGGAAAGAACAGAGAAAACAGCTCAGATAGAGGGAGGCAAGGATCTGCTGAGGACTCCTGAACTGACTTCAAGAACGGACAAATGACATCAGGACCAAAAAGCTTCCTGCTTGTTCACAGTAAAGAAAGCAGTCAGTAGGGGAAAAGGATGGGAGGAAATCTTTGCAAACTACAGGTCTGGCAGGGACTAATCCAATCTATAAAAAGAACTCAAAATATTAAATACAAAAGCCCCAAATCATTCAATAAATGGACTAATGCACTGACAAGGTAGTTGTCAAAAGAACTATGAATGGCCAATGAGTATATAAAAGGTCTTCAACATCGTTAGCCTTACAGGAAATGCAAACTAAAAACTACAGCAAGATTCCACATTGCCCTCATCAGAACAGCTACGACCATCAAGGAAAGAAGCAACTCCAAATGCTGCCCAGGATGCGAGGAAAGAGAAGACTGTGCACAGTAGCTAAGCTATGGAACCAGCCTAGACATATCAACAGACGAATGTATAAGGAAAACATGACATGGTGTGCATGTGCGTGTGTGCGCACTGCAGTTATAACTATGGACTCATGACTTGGACTCCACTGGCCAGAAAACACATGAGCAGGAACTGTTTTTTTTTTTTTTTTCTAGTACTTGGTGAATTAATTACACCAGATCTAGAAACCTTACAAATTTCTGTCCTCAGCTAAGCAAAGTAACAGATTCTAGCTCAGGTCAAACCCACGTTAGAAGACATCCTCATAGAGCAATCTGCTCTCCCAGGAACGGCCTCATCACTGCGCAGCACGACGACACCTGGCAAACGGCACACGGATGGAAGAGCACGTCCTCTAGGGTCAGAGATCTGGATCAGCCTGATCAGCATCCAGGTCCTAAGAGGGCTCACTCATTGGAGCATGCACAGCTCACAGCCCTAGAAACCACTAAGTTCCTTCTCCAGCCTGTAGGGTCCCCCGCTAGCCAAGATACACAGTGGGGTGCTCTCCCTGACCTTCAGGCAAACAGGATGTACAAGGAGCTAAAACATAATTACAGAGACAGCGTTACCGCACCAGGTCTGAAGACAGACAGGTACATCGGGCAGCGATGGCTGACAGGAGCATGTGGCACGAGGATCTGTGCCACTTGGCTAGAGCATCGCCAAATGTGTCCAGTGCTCACGAGAAGGGCGGCACACACTGCTTCCTTGCAAACATTACAGAGACTATGCTCCCCTGCAGCATCCAGAGAGTCAAGGTTCTCCAGCTTTCTTATCTGTCTTAGAAGGGGTGGGGAAGGAAGAGGGCCAAGGACCAATAGATGGAAAACCCAAGAAAGCCAATTGCCAAGGGCATATACATGTACACAAAGGCTTTGTTCTCATAACCAGGGCCTTATATAGAATATTGAGGGAGAATATAATGTAACATTATAGTAAGTCTTTCCTATACCATGATTTAAACACTTGTTCCTCTTTTCTCGGGGGAAAATGTATTTCTTATAGAAAAACATAGAAAAGCTTTTATAAAGAAAAGAAAGCAAACCAAAACTGGCAACAGCATTGTGTCTGTGAAGGAGGCAGGCCAGCGCCTGTTCAAGTACCTTTGCCTTTTACAGAGAACGGTGACAAGGGAGGAGCCACAGGGCAGGGCAGTCTCCCCTGCAGCAGAGACTCCTGCTGTCAGCCACTGTCTGCCTCGCTCCCCTCCTGAGCTCTGCTCTTTGGTTCACACACCCTGGGAATGTTTTCTGTGGGGTCAGCATGTTATGAAACACCTACTTTATCAAACAAGACTGGAAGAGGAGAGTACCCTGATTTTCCTCAGAATTCTTAAGTTCCTAACTTAACTCTTAAGTTTCCTAACTTGCTACAGCTCAACAAGTCACTAAACAACAAAACCAAGGCCTTTAGCATAGACAACAAGAAGCAGAATCATCAAACTGTTCCAATTACTAGAAAGCATTCTTACCTACACCTAAGGGAACATCAGGCCTCAAACACAGCTCCACCTGTGTGTGCCCCATGGTAAGCACTGCCGCAGGAGGAAAACAAGGTGTACCTTAAGTTTGGTATAGCAGCTCTGCAGGTGGTCCATGTCGCTGCCCAGCTTCAGATTCTGGGTTTCCACACTCTCCTGGGCCAGAAGGTTCTTCCGCTGAAGCACAAGTAACTCATTCATACAATTTAAAACAGCAACTATATTCAACTCTCTCTTTGTCTCTTTACTTTTGGATTCTTCATATAAGGAAGGAAAACCGAAGGTAGTCAGTTCCTGAGAGGAGAAAATGTATTCTTAGCAGCTGGATACTCTGGGAAAACATTGGTCATAGGCAGGATGTTTCAGTTTGGCAGGAATGAGCTACTGTACCCCTTGGTGATAAGCTAGTAACAATGTTGATCCTCAACACTTCAGAGTAGACCGAAGTCACCCTGACACAAAGCCAACCTCACTACGTGCACTGTAGAGCCATCCCACAGTGTACGCAGACTTGATAAGATGAGGCAGCATATAATACACAGTTATCAATTCGTCAACTGGAACTTTCAGTATGTACGTTAATCTTTTTCAGTGGATTAATGTATAACTTAGTGAAAAGAAAAAAGTAAAAAAAATTTCCTAGATCATTAATATTAAATACTCAGAGAACAAAAACTTAAACAACTTTAAATTCTCTGCTGACCAATCACCCATGACCTGGCATAACTTCTCCAGCTTTGTTATCAATGAAACGAGGGCTGGATGCCCACACAGGAGTCTGCGACAGAAGGCATCTGGCTGGGCAAGCACAGCAGTCAACCTTGTGTCTGCGCAGACACTCCCACAGTCTCTGCAGACCTAACGTCTAAGTCTCGGCCACTTCGTAACGACACACTCAGGCTGGCACATGCTTTTCTTGTAGCTTTGATATTTTCTTGTATATAACATGACTTATGCTCTTCTTCCCCCCCCAAAAAATTACCTGATCAAGATATGAAATACTTTGTTCAATGTTCTCTTCTGTGCAGAAGGCACTGACAACACCGTGCACATGTTTTGATAAAGGTATTGAAGAGCATAGCACTTGCTGGGAGTATAAACTTGACGGAGACATCTTTGTTTCTGAGGTATATTGAGAGAGATTTTTGCTTTCTGAAAATAAAAAAGCATTCAAGCAATTAAAAAACTACCATAATCTCTATTACCAAAGATTCTGAATTACACATAAAGTTAGAGCAAAATACTTTTGTGTGAAATATATGTAGATTTTTATTTTTTTACAAAAATGAGAAAATGACACAATTACATTAATGCTCTTTCTTGGTAGATATGTTAAATGGATTCACAGCTTAACTTCCACTATTGGATTTATAAAAATAGAAAAAACATACTTGTCTATGCCATTCAGTATATGTGACTCAAAGAGTTAGAGACTGAAGGAGCCAAAACATGTATTTCAAATGTGTAAAATTTCCCTCAAAAAATGGTAATAAATAATTTATTGCCCACTTGGCTTTTTATAACTTTACTGGAAATGAACACCGGGTGCGTGCTAAACACTGCTGGCTGACATCGCATCTCCCATGCCTGTGGTTTTCTCAATAATCTCTCTGTGATGGCGTCTGCTGTTTGGACTCAGTTACCTGCACACAGACTGGGATCTGTAACAGTCATCCAATCTCCCATAGCAATTTCCAGAGCCAGGATACCTGAGGAGGTGGTTCAGTGCTGAAACATGTACAAGGGCTTCTGGCGCTCTACGTGAGCATCTCCTTAGGAAGAAAGGGACAGAGGCATCAAATTTAAAAGGTGAGACCCAATAAGAGCCAAAAAATAGCTTGTGCATTCTTTGAGTTTCATTTCATTTTTTATGCAGATAAATGTTTTCCCTGAATTTGTATGTGCACCATATGCATGTCTGGTGCTCATAGAAGTCAGGAGAGGGCACCAGGTCCTCTGAAACTGGAGTTAGAAATGGTTGTGAGCCACCATGTGGGTGCTGGGAACTGAATCCACGCCCCTGCCAATAGCAGCAAGGACTCTTAACCAGGGAGCCAGCTCTGTAGTCCATTTATGTGCCCCCTTCAATGGAAGGTTCTGTAATATCTGCTCCTATGTACACAGAGAAAATTCTAGGTGCACAGTGTGCTGTTCAGTTTTAACCAGCAATTGACCCAGCCTAGAACCACCTGGGAGGGAATCTCAATGAGGAATTACCTGGATCAGGCTGTCTATGAACATGCCTGTGGGGGAAGTTTCCATTATTAGCTCAAGAAAGTGAGCAGCACCATCTCCTGGCTGAACCCCGAACTGTGTGAGAATGCAGACAGCCAGCTGAACCAAAACAGCGAGTAAGCAGAATCTCCATGTTACAGCTTCACTGCTCTAACAACGGTGATAGTGACGCCAACTGTCTAGACTCCCACCTCTGTGACCAGCTGTCTAGACTCCCACCTCTGTGACCAGCTGTCTAGGCTCCCACCTCTGTGACCAGCTGTCTAGGCTCCCACCTCTGTGACCAGCTGTCTAGGCTCCCACCTCTGTGACCAGCTGTCTAGGCTCCCACCTCTGTGACCAGCTGTCTAGACTCCCACCTCTGACCAGCTGTCTAGACTCCCACCTCTGTGACCAGCTGTCTAGGCTCCCACCTCTGACCAGCTGTCTAGACTCCCACCTCTGTGACCAGCTGTCTAGACTCCCACCTCTGTGACCAGCTGTCTAGACTCCCACCTCTGTGACCAGCTATCTAGACTCCCACCTCTGACCAGCTGTCTAGGCTCCCACCTCTGTGACCAGCTATCTAGACTCCCACCTCTGTGACCAGCTGTCTAGACTCCCACCTCTGACCAGCTGTCTAGGCTCCCACCTCTGTGACCAGCTGTCTAGACTCCCACCTCTGACCAGCTGTCTAGGCTCCCACCTCTGTGACCAGCTGTCTAGGCTCCCACCTCTGTGACCAGCTGTCTAGGCTCCCACCTATGACCTGCCACATGATAGACCATAACCTGGAATTATAAACCAAATAGACCCCTTTTTCCTAAAGATGGTTTTCATCAGGATGTTTAATTACATCAACAAAAATGCAAACTAGAACATAGAGACACACAGGCTCTCTCTCTCTCTCTCTGTCTCTCTCTCTCTGTCACTCTGTGTGTGTGTGTGTGTACCTGCATGAGTGCAATACAAATAATATATATTTGTATCAAGGTTAGAGATTTCCCAGGACACATGGTACCCGATCTGACTCTAAGGGTATAGGACTCTAATAGGAAATATTTCTGCGTCATATCCAAGAACAACTCTTTTTTCTTTTTAAGTTTTTCGAGACAGGGTTTCTCTGTGTAGCTTTGGCTGTCCTGGAACTCACTTTGTAGACCAGGCTGGCCTTGAACTCAAGAGATCTGCAGGCCTCTGCCTCCTGAGTGCTGGGATTAAAGGCATGTGCCACCATCTAGTCCCGAGAACAATTCTTGTTCATATAGATGAGAAGGTGAAATCCTGTTTTGTTTCTCCCGATTACATCAGCACATCTTTTACATTCTGAGCCCCAGTCTAGCACAGCGGAGGAAGAAACATTCTATGTGTGGCCTTTTAGGCAACACCATCTCACACTCAAGGGGCAGAGCTGGCAACATGGATTTGGAAACACTGCTCACAAGTTTATCCTCAGAAGATGATGTGCACAGAGATTTACCTACAGGGTGTTGTTCATAATATGGAAAATCAAAGCAAAAACATGTCCACGGAAAACTGGTCATCCAATAGAACATTGTACAGGTTTAAACAAAGCTGCAGAATTAAAAATGGCCAAGGAATATCAGTCTAGAAATACAGTAAGTGGACTAAATTAAGATGGGACTTTTGTTTACTATTCTTGCTTCCACCTTTCAACAGACGAGATGCATTTCGACCACAAGAAAAGCAATTCAAATGAAATTATAATTGGCAACTGGCAACAGACTTCCAGGTCAGGCGAAGGCACGAGGTGAGGGTGTGGGCAAATGGGAGAACACGTGGGACACTGTGGGCAGCTGCTTCTCATCACAGCAAACTGAAGTCAAGAGGCTACCCCTGGGCTGGAGGCTCTTTCAATTTTTAAAGATGTTCTGCAGTTTTATAGGAAATCTTCCAATTTTTAAATAGTAGAGGCTAATTATAAAACATTATGCAGTTTATCCCATGGGAAGAGGGAGTGAGGAGGGTATTATCTGAGGCTCAATTACATGGGAACACACATAATTCATTAAGTTGTATGTGTAAGTTCTATACTCTTTGCTATAAGCTATAACTCACCATCTAACAAGTCAAATTAAGTTTATCATAGTGCATCACAGTATATCATAGCATATCATAGTATAGCATGGGACACAGGGCCATGACCGTTAATTCTTCTCTGGATATTTAACATGGACAGAAAATACGGCACAATTTAGTGAGGGCTAGATCAAAGCTTCCCCTCACCCTAAGTGACCTGAGCTCCCACTACACAGCAAGCACAATTTCTAGGCACAAATGAGGCTGAATTCCCTAGAGTTCACCTTCTGAGAAAGGTGAGCAGGACATACTACAGAATCAAGCACAACTCAGAGTGATTAGAGTAGAGCTACAAAGAAAACAAGCTTGGCAACATCAAAGTGTTGGGTAGGGAAAATCTAGATCAGTCAGGGAAAGTTACATGGGATGGGCCAGTTCCAGTTTACAAATGGATGTCCCTCAGGGGCTCTTTAGCTAAAGGTTAGGTCCCCAGGTAAGAAGCACTGTTTGGGAGGTACTGGACACGTCGGGGTGGACCTAGAGGAATCGGTTTCTGGGGTGAGAAGCGCTCTGCCCTGCTCCATCAGTGACAAGGAAAGCTAGTGTTTCTACCATGTGCTTCTTGCACATGCTCAGTCACGCCTCAGGCTTGCAACAGTGGGGCCAGCACCAGCCAGCCACGGATGGAAACCTCTGAAACTCTGAACCCAAATAAATCTTCACTCCCTTTCCGCTGTTTATCTGCACAGCTCACACAAGAGAGTGACATTTTAGCATAGACTTAAATACTATGGAGTCAGTCCCAAGACAAGGGAAATAGAAAGTACAAACACTTGAAACAAAATTGAACTTGGCAAGAAAAAGCCAGAAGGCCGTTGTGCCTGGTGCACAGCGAGCAAGGCTGGAGGGCAGCAAGCTGGATTTGTGACTGTGTGAGAAGCTGCAGAGGGGCCTGAGGCAGGAAAGTAACATGAGCAAACTCTGTTAGTACTCTGGGCAAACTACAGGAATCAGCAAAAAAGGCTGGGGACGGTAACAAGGTTACTGCAACAGCACAGGTAAGGTCAGTGCCACACCACAGGTCCAGCCATAGAAACAAATACCAGGAAGCAGTGGACATGTGTTCTAGAGAAAGAACCTGTAGGTCTCAAGACGGACAGAAATGTGCGTAAAGAAGCCAGGGCATCTAGATCACAGAGCATCACACAGTCCGTTACAGCAGACGACATGTGGCATGCCGTGCAGGCCGTGCAGGCTGCGCAGTCCGGCACGGGTACCTAGCTCTACTTGTGTGATATGATAAAGAAGGTATCCGGGATCATTTTATCCCTCAGTGGAAGTCTCTGGTGTCATGAAGAGAAGGGTAAGAAGGATGAGTCTGCATCAGGTAAGAAAAACACATTAACTTGACTTAGGACTCAGGGACACAGCTCTAAGCAAAACACAAGAGTAAACAAACCCACATATTGGTGACAGCTTTCTTTGGGTGATGTAGGATTCCCTTCTGTATGCTGTGAATACCACTGGTTAATAAGCTGTCTTGGGCCTGCGCGGGAATAGAGGTAGGCGGGGAAAACTAAACCAAATGCTGGGAGAAAGAAGGAGTTAGAGAGAAGCCATTGAGCTGCCACCAGAGACAGACATGCTGAAACCTTGCTGGTAGGCCATGAGTCTTGTGGTAAAATATAAAATAATGGAGATGGGTTCATTTTAGATGTAAGAGCTAGCTAGCAATAATGCTTAAGTAATTGGCCAAGCAGTGATTTAATTAATACAGTTTCTGTGTGGTTATTTCAGGAGCCTGGACATCCAGAAAACAAACAAGCAGCCTTCCTACTACATTTAGGTAGGTTTCACTGGTCATGTCTCATAATGGTTACATGTACTTTAGTATGACTCCTTAAATGAGGCAACGCACGAAGTATTTACCACACTGCTTGGTACATGGAGTGAACAGTCTGAGTTCACTGTGTTCCTTTTCCTCATTGCCATGACCAACTATCCTAGACAGACAGAGGGCTATTTGGGCTCACAGTTTCAGAGATTTCAGCCTACTAGAGAGAGAGGGAAGGAAGATGTGGCCAAGTAGAGCAGCTACATCACTGGAGGTAGGGGAGGAGCAGAGAGAGAGAGAGAGAGAGAGAGAGAGAGAGAGAGAGAGAGAGAGAGAGAGAGAGAGAGAGAGGGTACTGTGGGAATGTTAGTATCCACATGAGCAGGCTTTCTCCTTCAATCTCTGCGAAACACCAGCCTATGGGATGTGGCTGTCCATTTAGAGTGGGTCTTCACCACTAGTCAGTCCTTTGTGGATGTTTACTCACATCTACAACTGTTCATCACAATCATGGCCTAGATACATCTCTGTCTGGTGTAAGTGACAGGATTCTAAGGCAGGCAGAAATGCACCACTGCTCTCAAGGAAAGGGGGACAGAGATTCAGAAGCCCTGGAAACTCATGTCCACGTAGACGCCGGGCAGATCTAATCCACTGTAATCGGCTGTCCACATGGAAAGCAGCAGTGACCTAATCCCCTGTAATTGCAGGGCTGGGGAGACGCAAGAACAGACCAGCTCCTTTCCAAGAAGGCTTGCTCGTTTGTTACAGTATCTGCAGGTGAGAGAAAAGAGCTGCATAGCCTTCCTCACTCACAGAGACTCACAGAGAGAGCGCTCACCTGCTCACCTGCTCCGTAAGACTCAGGGCCTCTGTGCCTGGACTTAGTTTTTCAGCATCTACAAGTTTAGCTTGTGAGTTGTTTCCTATCCTGTTCTCTCTCTCTCTCTCTCTCTCTCTCTCTCTCTCTCTCTCTCACACACACACACACACACACACACACAAATCATGCAGTCTAAGGATGGACCAAATTATACACCATGAGACTTGGGAGAAGTTACTCTACCAGCTGTTTTCAAGAAAGTGCAATGTACCTTGTCCTTGGGAAAACCCAAGAGGTTAGTTCACACAACTGTATTGTAGTTCAATTTAAGATTTTATTTTTATGATTTTAAAATAAGTCAAGGCTAATTTCAAAGAAAACAGTATCAGGGCATCTCCATGTTACACAGCCTCACACTACCACAAACCCACTGCAGTGTAGGAGTACCAAAAGTGAGCAAGGTCTGTCACAAAGCTGGGACTGGAGCAAAAGTTCCTACTACAGATGGACGACAATCAAGCAAACAGTTGTACGAGACTGCAACAACCCATGACAAATCGCACCATCACAGGCTTGGCTACGCCCACAGTATTACTGACATTTCAAAATAGGGGAAAAGTTGGAGGTAACAATTTGGGACACGTGATCTGGATCCTGGCATTTTCTAACATCTTTTTCATTGTGTGCATGCACAACTAGCTGGGACAGCCATCCAGACTCCAAGACAGGTGAGGTCCATGTACGCATTTTGACTGAAATATCAATAACTTAAATGACACCCAAAGTCTATTTCATTCATCTAAAATGTAGAGGGAACAAAATCTACAATATGACCAGTGAGAACATCAGCACTCTCAGGCTCAGGCATAGTTCAAAGAGCATCTACCTAGAATGGGAAGCCCTGGGTTTCATCCCCAGAACGAAACAAAATTTCTTCTCTTCTTCACACCAGAGAGACACCATCTTACTATCTGCAGGCAGCATGTACACAGACATGTAATGAACTCTCCTGTGGGAGAATTAACATAGATTCCCATCAATAGTCTCCCTCCATAAGAGAAAATTATATTACTTTCAGAAAATAGCGATAACTTCAGTAAAAAGGTTACATTACCACTTTCGAGGTAGTTGGTTCTGGGTGAAAATGTTGTGCCCTTCATATATAAACATAACAAGGGCTCTCTAGCCTTCTGGAAAAGTGATTATGCTAAGCTTAAGAGTGATCTAGTTGCAATTTCTTGGGTAGAATCCCGAAGGAGACCAGGAAGCAGTGAGACATCGCACTTAATGTTGTTCTCTCTTCGTGGCCGAGTCCTGGTGCAGCACAGGGCTCAGCACATCTCATACAGGGACCCGAGGACTCGCAACCTTCTACTGTGCCTTCTTCATCCATCCCAGAGGAACGCTTTTTTGGAAAGAAAGATTTCCCAAACTCATCATTCTGTGTCAAGTGCCGGAAACTAGGCATGAGAGTGCTCAACAGGATGCCTAAGGTTTTTGGCACTCTGAGCCCCTTTCTTCCAGCACCTTAAATAGTATGCATGGGAACCATCTACAACTGCTGAGATTCAGAAAGAGGTGTGCCTAGTGTCATTAAAAGATCGAGTCCTTTTCATCAATTTTAAGTGACTTCGCTTGGAGAATACCATTCCTGTGGAACTGGGTCTCAAATCTAGGCAAGCCTGTAAACGGTCTCTGCACATCAAAACTAAGACATTCACACAAACATTTTGAGTTCTGATTAATTATACCCAGCCTTTCCACCAGAGAGTTTGCTATCCTCTCTAAAGACTTGGGTTCTTAACAAATCAACAATCTGTAGAGCTCAGGTGCAAGCAGTCTCTAAGAGCCCGTTCTTGCCGGGACAGCCTTGGGTCATTCTGCTCCTATGTAAGGGCTGTATCTAGTGAGCAGCTTCTAACAGTATAGACAACATGATACGGCTTCACTTTGAAAATCAGGCTCTGAATGTGTGGTTCCATTTCAGCGTTTTCTTCGCTCTGTCAGGTTCTTTTCTGGACCAAGGGAGATATCCCACTGTGAGTAGCCTGACAGCCAGTGTGACAAGGACCTGACATCTGGGGCCAAAAGGACACAGGGCTTGCCCAGAGCCAGGAGCAAGTTGAAAGTGGGTTTGCCTGAGCCCTGGCTAACACCTAGATGATGGCCCCTGAAGGAGTTCAGCTAAGCTGCCCCAGATTCCTGCTCCATGGAAGCCTTGAGATGATACAAGCCTGCTGTGTTAGGCTGGTAAACTTTGGAATAATTTGTTACTCACTAATAGGTGACTTTTTTAAAAAAAGATACATTTCTGTGTCCTCTCTAAAACTAATTTAAATACATCTTGATGAAATGCAACAAAAATGATACCAGAAACTACAAATGCAAATGAGTGGACTTATGGTGACTAGAATCTCTTATTAACCTTTCTGCAATCATGTTGGATGATCCCTACTAGTCCATAGGCTTCTGGAGAGGTAGGAAATGCCCCGTCTTTGTAGCCTGAGGTACAGCAAGGCTCCACACATCTCCACTCGTGGACCTGAGGACCCACACAGTTCTGCTAGCCCAGCCACCAACTTTCTTCTCTGATCTCTCATATTCTCACCCATTCCATCTTTTGCAGCTACACTCTTACCCAAATGCACCCACAAATGACGGGCAGTAATGGATGGACAGCGCACAAGGCAGTGGTCCAAGCTGGCAAATGTGTAAGAAACAGAGCTGCGATGGGAAGACGCAGCTGCAGAGCCGATGCCTGAGGACGTGCTAGCCAGGGCCCTTTCTCCTGCCCTGCATCTACAAAGGGAGCACGATCATGGCAGAAACCCCACCTTAATGGCATGGGCCTCTTTACACAGTCCATTTTCTAAGTGTTCTTTCCAAGCTGACTTGCACTCCAAGCTTGAGAAGACACAATGCCTACCTAATCCAGATTCTACAATAAACGCCCATCAAGTGTCAGAAAATAACAGCTTTCCATTACCCAGGAACATAGTAACATGGTGCCAGCTGGCCTTCTAAATACTGCACACGATTTTAGACAGCTCACTAACATTTCTGCTAAAATATCACCGAATTGAGTTACCAGATTGTTGGAATATGAAAATAAAATTGTTAAAACTAAATCCTTAAACATTAGTCATCTTCTAAATGCAGTCACAGAACCTGAAGACTCAGTTATCAGCATGCCGTATTTACATCACCAATCTCAAAAATGAAATTGATTATTGACAATCCGAGTAATACCTTTAATTATAATTTCATTCCAGAGGAGACTATAGCTTTTAATTCCACCGCAAACACCTCTGCTAATTGAAGGTACAGAAACACACTAAATCCAACCTCTTAGTTTTACAAATTTTAGCCCTGAATTATTTCCCCTGTATGGACTAGGACTATATATATGTGTATATATATGTGTATATATATATATATATATTTTCCCACAGACATAAACCCCAGAAGAGTCCAGTGATGCTACCAGTGAGCGTGCAGAACCTACACAGATAACGGAACTAGTACAAACATACCAGAAGGCCCAGAACTAAAAACCTGCTATTATTCTTATTGATTTGTCCTCATGTTGAGTTTATGGCTATCAGGAAGATCTGCAGTTGGGGAATGCAGTATTAACCACAATGGCATCCTAGACCTGGCCCCACATCTGAGACCCTATTTTAAGTCCCTTCCCATAAACCATCTCTCCAAGCTGGTCTCCTCGCTTGTATGATAAGGGTCACACTATTTCTTAAGTCTGCTGCAGGAACTTAATTAGACACCAGGTATAGAACTAAGCAAGTACAGTCAGAAGACAGGGCACTTGTCTAAATGCTTCACACGCTTCCAAGTCCACCCCACTGCATCCCTGTATACAGTAGGAACGCCTTTCCATGCACAGGATAATGAAGGCAGATGGGTTAGGTAATGCATCCAGGGTCACAGGGCTAATGAGGAGCAGAGAGCTGCGCCAGGATTCCAGTCCCAGTCCACACAGCCTCTCTCTTGGCCATCTGGCCCTGCAGTGCAAGACAGCAATCTCTTTCTCTAAGAACTTCACCAAAGACAGGATGCTAATCCTATCTCCCGATTGGGCAAAAGCTGAATAAAATAGTGGAGATGCAAATTATGATAAAAGGTTTCATGTGATGACACAATTTTAGTGATGCTCCTCGCCAAAAGTGGCTGTCAAAAAGTCACTTCCTTTCCAGCACTGGCAGCAGGGCCCTCGGTGCTGTGGGTACAGTCCTCAAACAGCCCCGACTGTTGCTGTGCTATGTGAGAGACTTTGGAGTACACACGGACTCCAGCAGCGGGTCTGGGAGCAGCAGCGCGCAGCTCAGGGTATGACCCCACTATAACCCAGGCACTCATCCTCCATCGGCAGAAAGGAAAAGTGGGACCTACTCCCAAGACGGGCTGTAATGCAGCCATCGAGAACCTAGGGACACACAACACATGAATTATAAAGCACACACCACAAAAAGATTGTTCCAAGAGACAGGGCATGAACACCTGGTTTTTAATTATACACTCTGGAAATCAAATGTGATAAATGTGCATTTTACAAGACACAAGAACGATGCAGCATTCAGTGGTCACTGCCTTATGAAAGAGGGAGGAGGGGTCTTCATACAGTTACAGAGACGCTACTGTCAGCATCCCTCTTTGTATTCAATGGTGCTTTATTATTAAGATAAAACAAATTAACAAAAGAATGTGTGATGAGAGTCTGTCTCAGGGAGCCTTGAGTACCTGAGTTTGGATTCCAGGAACCCATGGGAAAGCCAGGTGCTGGAGGAGGTAGGCAAAGACAGGCAGATCCAGGGTCCCTTAAAGTCCCGTCATTAGCCATGTTGTTTTGTAATGCTGGGACAGGCTCAGAGAATGCCCATCATTTACTCAGGAGACCTTAAGCCTGGGCCAGGATTCCTCCAGGCTTACAGTTGTAGATCAATATCTAGATGAAGTATGTAATCTCTCTCTCTACTTTTTTCATCAGTATGTGCAAGGTTCCAGACCAGTAACAGACCATGTCTCAAACAAAAGGGGGAAGGCACCCAATGATCCACATGTGAGACACATGCATGCTGTGTGTGCGCTCACCCATGCCATGGGACCCACACAGAAACCAAGGAATACAAATTAGCTCACTCTGTAGCTGAAGTCCTTTACAGATTTCTAAAAATGCATACTGTTCATCACAATGAAAATCATTTGAAATTCCTTCCAGTCCTTCTGGCCATGGGGCACACTGATTCAAGGATACCTAGACCTAATTTTCAGTATAAATGTTACTTTTATAAAATACAATAAAAATATTCTCAAGAAAGGCATGGCAAAAGTAGTAGTTTACGGTCACGACGGGCTCCGTAGTGGGAACGAGGACAGAGAAGGGCAGAAAATAAATGTGCCAGAAGCTGGGCATAAAGAACACATGTTCTCTCATGCCAAAGCCTGTCTTTGGTACTAGACAAGGTATCACTTAGAACAGAGGAATAAAGTTAATGAAACTGGGTTTGGGTAGATGCATGAGACAAGATCAGGACAGAACATACAGAAGTGTTCAGTGGGGACTGAAGTGGAGGGCAGACACAGCCGACCTTTGACACTGTGAAATGTCACCATCCACAAAGTTCACCCACGACAACTACACAATCCAGTTAATTCAAAAAACCTCACCCAAATTTCTTATTTTAAGTCAACTTAGGATTTTGTGTTGAATCACTTTTAGGTCTTTGCTTTAGTTTTTTCAGACAGGGATTACCTAGGAGCGCAGGGTGGCCTTGAACTTGGAATCCTCCTTTCCCAGCCTCCAGCAAGCAAGATTTTTACATGTGCCACCAGGCCTGGCTAATTACAAGCACCTGTCACATAGGACATGCTCCAAACATACACTTATGCAACCAGCACAGCCTCATGGAGTAGGTCACTGTCACCATCCCTCCTCGGAGGGAGGAGAGGCGTGCACAGCACTCCAGACTGCCACCATAAGACCTTGCTGTTCATTCACAGGGCTCGTCTCTGAACCCCACACTGCTTCCCTGGCATTTCTGGGCCTCCATCTCTCAGGCTGTACCCGGCGCTGTGACTGTGGCCCACCTCTGGAGCTCTGCCACCCCGCCAGCAACAGAAGACAGTCCCATAAGACCTGTGTTGCGGGCTGTTTGCACACTGTGTGAAGAGGTGTTGGGGTCATTGGTGTAATAAAAAGTTGAATGGCCTACTGGATTGGCCTAGGCAAGAGAGGAGAGGCGGGACTTCCAGGCAGAGAGGAAGGAAGTCACAGGGAGGAATCCAGGTGTGCCAGAGGTGCCAGCCAGACCAGAATGAAGAGGACACACACTGGGAGAGTGGTAAAAGTCACGTGGTTGATCATAGGTTTAAAAAATATGGATGAATTTAGGTTTAAGAGTTAGACACAAGCCTAAGCTAACGCCCAAGCTTTCATAATAATAAATTTGGTGGTGTTATTTGTGAACTGGAGGCCAACGAAAAAAGCTTGATACAGACCTGCTTGCAAGGAACCATTGCTATTTTTTTTTTTTTTTTTTTTTTTTTTTTTGGTGTCTGTGAGCTCCAGGTAAGTGTCCTGTGAAAAGCGGCCACTTTCTGGTAGCCCTGATCCATCGGAGTCTACAGCCCCACGGAATGTGCCACTCTCTGATGAGGGTGGACATAGTCTACCATGTCAGGAGCAACATAACTGCCCAGTAAAACGGTTTAGACATTCCCATTGCCTTCTGGTCAAGGCTCACAGCACTGTCTGGACTCTGACGGCTCATGCAGCTCCAGCAGCCACCTGTAACCTGTGCCTATTTGATGCTTGGTGAGCACCTGGAAGGACACCGCTGAGATGCCTTTGCCTTTTCCCCTTCCCCACACAGAAAATTCCCTAAGTACAAAGTATTCAGCCTTAGGCCTGGCAAGTAGCCGCTGAGTGCCCGATGTTTATTGAAAGAATATATTTATTAACATAATAAATCTGCTCTACGTACATAGAATCCTGGACCTGCATCAAATGGTGAGTCTATGGTTTTCCGTCACCAATAATGAAATGAATGCCGTATTTCTCTACTCTCTCATCCCATAAGCCCGTGAATTTAAGGTAAGAGGTATGCTCATTACCAGGGGGCCATAATTATCCAAGACACAGCTTCTTCTTAGGAACAAAAGGCTGCCAACAAGTTGTGCTCACAGCTATTGTAAAAGATAAAGTGGAAGCTGGGCCTAGTGTCACAGGGCAATAACCACAGCTACCTGGGAGGCTGGTGGCAAAGCAGCCCAGCTTCAGGATAAAGGAGCAGTTGGCTCAACAACAGAGCACTGGCCTAAAGAAGCATGGACCTGGGTCTGGCCCCCAGGGATGGGTGAGGCTTTTAGAATGAAGGGGGGACGGGTGAGGGCTTTTAGAATGAAGGGGTGTTGTTTCTTTTCAAAGAGGATCAGTACATCAGCCCACTTTGGCTGGCTGGCACTCCTAAACTCAAGTTATCCTCCTGCCTCAGTGCCTGTGTAACCGGGATAGAAGGCATGAGGGCCACACTAGGCGTACTGTTCCAATTTAAAAATGAATTAAAATTGCAGTGGAAAGTCTTTCTCTCTAGCTGGATGCTAAATGAGGACACTTTCACAAAGTCTGCATCCTAGGCAGTTTGGCCCAAAGAGCTGGTTTGTCCGGTTTTAAGAGAACCCAGATACATAATTTGATTGGGCTAGGTTTGAGGCCTCTGGGAATAAAACAAAACAAAATAAAAACGACAGTTAACCTTCCTGTTTCATATATACCTGCCTCAGTAGGTCCAGACACTAGGCACAAGCCTTGTCACAAGCCTCAATGAGTTATGGAGAGTGCTCTACATTCCCACCTAGAATAACCGCATCTCCGCATCCATCTTCAAGCTGCTTCACCCGGTTACTTAATCCCTGGCCCTTATTATCTCCACTGTACAGATGGGAAATGGGGGGAAGGAAGGGTGTAAGATGACTAAGCTGAAGGGGCCCCACCAGTCACCAAAAAAGCCCTGGTCTGAATTCTATCCATTCCTAATCCTCCTCGCGGAGAACCATTTTGTGTGAGGGACTTTCATGCACACCAGGCGGGGACAAAGTGTCACATGGGATCACAGCCTTCCAAACTTGTTTAGTCTAAATGAACACTGTCAGCTCCCCGGGCCCAGGGGCTCTCCTGGAGGAAGGAGACTGGACGGGTTAAGTTTGGCTGGATCGAAGTTTATTGGCTGGATCGAAGTTTACAAATCTGCCACTGTTCTATTTTCAAGACATCATGTTTCTAATCCAGAGCTTTTCAAACTTTTTTCCAGCATTGTAAACATGTCACATCACACACAGACCTTTCCAGCTCGAGATTAAATCATGGGCTAGAAGGATTTTCTTCCAGCTCAACGGTTCCACGGCAGCACTGTTCTCATGTAACTCCCAGCTCGGACTCTAACCCGAATGGAAGAAAACCTCAAATCCAGGGCTGGGGAACCCTCCACCTTCCATACTGTCTAGATTCTAGACTCTAGAAGGAAATCCCAGTTCTCACAACTGCATCAGCGTTCCCACTTACTAGTCTGACACTCGGGACTAAGGAGCCCGAACTGCGAGTGTTAATGCCAAGATTCCTTTACTGGTGCTGATGAGGAATTATTTGGCAAGTTTTATTTCCTGGGCCCAGGTGACTTGCATAACCCGGGGATATGCACTAGGAGAAATGCATGCTGACCAGAGCTCGCCGTTCACTGAACTGCACTGGGAAACCCGAGGCCAAATGATTTCTCAAGCAAGCTTACCGGGGCGATGATGCAAGTTCTCTCCCTAAACGTGGGGCTGGACCACTACGAAGCACCTTCCCCTGCAGCCGTGGACCACTGTGGCAGCCTCTGTGAAATCGCCTAGCCCGCGCGCCGAGCAGAACCCGCCCGTGCTCGCCCGCGTCACATCCCGCAAGGGCGCGGGGAGCCCCCGGTACCTACCTCGCACCTCCCGCTGCAGACGGCGGGCAGCAACGCTCTCCAACCGCCGCAACGGCCGCGCCGAGCCCGCCGAGAGCCGGCCCCGGTGCCTGCGTCCACGTCCAGCCCGGTGGCCTCCCCGGCTGCGCGTCACAATCCCGCCGCTCACCGTCACCGCACCGGGAGCGGCTCGCGCCTCCCGCGCCCGCCCGCACCCGCGGCGGCACGCAGCGGCTCCCCCGCCCGGCCCGCAGCTCCGCGCAGCCTCCAGCCCGCTCTGCCCGCCTCTCGCCGCCTTCCGCGGCGGCCGCCCATCCCACCCCGCCCCGCGCTGGCGCCGCCCATTGGCTCCGCCGGTTGCCAGGCGACGAACAACCGCGACCCGCATTGGTTCGGAGAGGGCGAAGCCTCCGAAAACCCCCGAGCGAAGGCCGCCGAACGGCTCTCCCCGGCGCAGCTGCGGCCACCGCACCTGTTACACCCGGGTTCACTCGGCCGCGGCTCCCCGCCCCCCAGCTCTCCGCGGGGGCAGGGGGAGGGTCCTAGCCGCTTTAGAGCCCGGCCTCCGAGGCCCGCCGAACCCCAACGCTCCTCAAGGAGCAAAAGTGGAGCTCCCAGGAGAGCCCGGTGCGCTCGCCAGAATGGAGAGACTCCGAAGGGCACCCAAAATGAGGTCAGGCCCTGGCGGAGGGAGGTAGTGGCCTCGGGAATCTTGAGTGCGGAACGTGTCAATGGTACAAAAATCCGTGTAAAACTAGGGGCCAGGGTAGTGTCGGTGAAGCCCTGGGTTCAGTCCCCAGACAGCTCACATCGCGCAGGCACGTGAGGGTGATCCCGCAGAACTGAAGTTCAAGGTCATCTTCGAGTACAGTGGGAGCTCGAGGCTAGCCTGGGTGATGTGAGTAAAACACAGAGGAAAAAAATCAAACTAGACGAAGAAACGGGCCTAGAGAGGAGACAGCTGCAAGGGGATAACTAAGAAATGGCACCTGTGAACTATAAGTTGAAAAAACTCCCTAGGCCCACGCGGTGAGTGCAGAGAAAACACGTAACCGGCACAGCGCCAAATCCCCCTGCCCCTCCCTACCACGGCTGCCTAAAATTCCCCCGAGGAAAGGAAGAGCCTAGATGGAGAAATCCCAGTAAAGGGCGAGGTGCTTGGGTTCTGGCCAGGGGTTTACTCAAGAGGAGAAAACCAGTTCTGGGTTTTTAAGAGACTCCAGAGAGCAGTTTGAGAAAAAAACAGCACAAAAAGAGAACAAGAAATATGCACACCACGGCCACCAAAGAACCAGAGCGAGAAATGAGGACTACACATACCCTCAATCCTAGATGGAAGGTCAAGACGTAGAAATAAATATTGGATATAAGAAGAGATGGACAGACTAGATGTTGAATACACATGAATGACAGCCGGAAACATAGCAAGGACCCATCTTTATAAAGATGCTTTGGGATGCAGGGCTGAAGCTAGCAAGAAACTAATTACTGCCAGTGATTATCTTGCTCCCCAAATCAGACCATCAATGGGTGTGGTTGCTCCCTCTGCACCCAAGGGACATTCTGAAAGTTCTGTTGTCCACTCTCCAAAATGTCAGTCTTTTTCTTATATCAAGAAAAGATATTCATATGAATTTATTCTTTGAAGGAGCAATTAAGGATTCTTCTTTACCATTTCATTCTGGCAGTGAAGCAGGGAGCACTCACTCCTGGGTTAGCTAAGTTAGTTCAGCCTGTCTGAATAAATGAGAGGTGTTCAGCCTTTGTGTCTCCAGACCTGCTTCACACAGTAAGGTACCAAGGTCTCCCAAACTTCCCTTTGTATAGGCTGCATCTGTGGATAAATACTATACTATGGAAATAAAAAACAAAAATTCTAAAACAGCAATGTCAACATAAATAGGCTTTAACGAACATCTATGTTACTTTAAAATTTACTGGCATGTAAAAATGTGCAAGTATCTTTACATGCAAAGACAATGGAAGGCATACAAATTTTCAGGTTCATTCTGTCTGTGATGCTATTTCTGGTAGGATCTGGAACACCCCATTGTATACTCAAAGTGGAAAAGCAAATGCCTTAGTGTTATAAAAGAAGTAACTTTGAACTGTGGAGGATTTTTGGGGAGACCCTTTCAAGGGTGCCACAGATCATCCTTGAGATCCACTGATCTAAACATTTGCACTCTGTTCCTCACTCGCAGGGGCTGATTGAGGGGCTGAACACAGGACCTGCTTCTGGTCAGGGCAGAATAGGAGGAGGGAAGAGGGCACTAAGGAAGCTTGCTCTCCTGCCAGCCTGTCAGAAGCCTTTTCCCTTACCCCTCTTTGCTCTGACATCCTCCAGCTTAAGACATACTTAGAACTGTGGCCGCACATCTTCTAGTCAGGAGACTAAAGCACGAAGAGAAGAGACCCCTGGAACCCAAATGTCATTGAGTGGCTAAATTAGCCTTTGCTGGCCCTGTGTAATAGCTCCTCACATGACATAGTAAAAAGCTCATTGCTCAAGGCTTTGGGGGTCAGGTATTCAGTTGCTTAGACCAAGAAGATCCCGACCGGTACACAGGACAAGAGAAATAGTTGAGGCAGCAGTCGGAAAAAAAGGCTCAGGGATACCTGCAGCACAGGCCTGGAAGAGAAGAGGCTTGATGGGAAGCACGTTGTCATGGTGAAGAAAAGCAGGCTAGGCCAGGCTTGGCCGGTTGGTTTCTTCTCAGATTTACTCAAGCTGATTTCCTCTCCAGACAGGAAGGGGTTCACTATTGTCCCCTGTAGTCAATTCACCTTCATTTAGAAAAGTTCTCATAAAACATCACTGTAGGCAGAGACTGCTCTTTCATTTCCCAGCTGTCCAGACCCAAATGATCACACAGAAACTATATTAATTACAACATTGCTTGCCCAATAGCTTAGGTACATTCCTGGCTAACTTTTAGATCTTAAATTAACACATTTCTGTTGATCTATGTATTGCCACAAGGCTGTGGGGCAAGCCTAAGCTAAGGCTGAGCATTCATGATTAATAAGTCTCTGTGTCTTTATTTGGGAGCTGATTAGTGGCCCAAAGAAAATTCCAGCTACAGAAAGTGCCAGCAAAGAGGCCCCTATAAATTCCATGGCCTCCTGCACCTACCCCTCTATCATTATCTCAGCTTTCTGTCATTGAGACAAAATACCAGAAATAACTTTAAAAGTAATGAAGGTTATCATGGCTCACAGTTGAGAGCTTGCAGCCCACTGCGGGCTAGCCTGCTGCTCTGGGCAGTACCCGTGGAATAAAGATGCTCACTTTGAGACAGCCAGAAAACAAAGCAGGGCTGGGGAGTCGTGGGGTGGTAGGGAGGAAGGGGCTGGTCAGTGATCAATCTACTTCAAGGACACATCCCTGGTCCTTTCTACTATGTCCTCCACACAAAAGCTCCTCTACTGCCCCATATTGTCAATAACCGGGGACAAAGTTGTTGGTTTGTGGATATTTGGGGGACATTTCAAGTCAAACTGTACCAATATTTCTGGAGCTTTCTTCCCTCAAAGGCTCAACACTGATTCTTTTCCCTCATTCAGATCCCACCTGAATGTAGAGCAGTCTTCTCAGTCTGTTTTCTTGCTTGTGCTCTGTCTCCTCCCACTAGAATATAACAGGAGGGCAGGGGCTATGTTCATCATGTTCATTTCTGTAGCCTCATCTCCTAATGGCTGCACTAAGCCCCCACTAACCAAACTGTTGTGATTAGGTAAGAGGCAGGTTGGGGGGTGGGGACATCTTGCATTTCAGCTTACTACTGCTATGCAAAAATTTTTAGAGGTAGGTATTATTGTGGTTTTTAAAATATCTTAATTCTGCTGAAATAGCTTCTGAACCACCCACAATTCAATTCATCTGACTTTTGCAGAGACAAGTATTTCAAATAACCCAAGCGAACAAGCACTCAGACACACAGCTTCTTCTGGCTTGCAGACTCAGAGCCAGTAGTAACAGGCCAACACCTCAAGGCTTTCTGTTGCTCTGCATACCATCTGGGTTGTTCAATAAACAATGATCTCTGGATCCACTGAAGTACATTGTTTGTCAGGGCCTGCGTGTGTGCTGGAACAGACAAGACTACAGGCTGAGTCACTTCTGTTAATGGTCCTGCTTCCATTACTCCTGGGTTCTGGCCAAGATGACATTTTTGACGACAGTAGGGTGGGTAAACCTTAAGTCTTTCAGGACTTTCTGTGTTTATGGTCATTTTATTTGTGAGAACAGTTTAAAGCAATATGGTCAGAGTTCAAGAGCCAAGGGAATTCAGTCTTCTCTGCCAGGGAGTAGACAAATGGGTGTAGAACTTTAGGATAATCTTAATTCTGCCAACTGGGTAATCCTAAGAGAAAAAGAAAAAAAGAAGAAAAAGAAAAAAAGAAAAGGAAAAGCAAGAGAGAAAGAGAACAAAAGAGGAAGGAAGAAAGAAGGAAGGAAGGAAGGAAAGCAAGCCAGTCCAAGAGCTGGGTTCAGAGTTAGAACTCTTGCCCTAGCACGTACAAGGTGATAGGTTCACAACCTTACCCCCAGCACCACAACAAAACAACAGTCTAAAATACACCTGTAAATTTAAAGGGACCTGATTTCCTACTTATCGTCATGGACTGGTAACATCATGCTGTAGTTACAGAAATGTCTTTCTGACCAATCCGTTGGTCAGAAATTGGGCCATCTGTAGGCCTAATTGAAGTGACTGTGAACACTGCTTTAAAAGGGCTGTGTTTGTAAGAAAAACAGATAATGCCTACTCCTATTGGTTCAGTTAAAAAGCCCCAGGAAAACAAACTATTCCTATGTGAAGGCTCCATCCTGCCCCACAGGTGAATGCCTGGGCGTTCCCTACTTAGCACTTTAGACTTCGGTCTGGTTTGCTGAGAGTGTTTTACCCTGTGACTTATGAAATGAATCCGAGTCAGAATCCCTGATGAGTCTTAGCAGACACTAACAGTGTTTCCCGGCTTACCAGTGGTCTCAAGATGAAGTTGTTAACTTTAAAAGACCATGCAAAACTCGATCACACACAAATCATTCAAACAATTGATAAAATACATCTTAGAGAGGTGGTTTGGTACCACCAGAGAGTTCTTGGACTGTGTGAGTGTGTGTGTGTATGTGTGTGTGTTGTGTGTGTTTTCAAGAGTGTACACCTATGTGTGGACATTCACATGTGCGTATGTGCATGTGTGCATGTAGCAGCCATAAGCTGACATCAAGTGTGTTTCTTTGGTGACTGTCACCTAATATTTTGAGACAGTGTCTCCCATGTAACCTGGGACTCATTTATTTCATTAGATCGACTGCTCAGAAAACTCCAAAAACCCCTCTGTGTCCATCTCCCAAGCACTGGAGTTACAGGAATATGTCTTTCCTGGATTTTATATGGGTGTTAGGGATCAAATTCAGTTCTTTGTTTTACTGACTGAACCACCTTCCCAGCCCCTAAGACTGCATTTCTAATAGACAAGTGCATTACCTTCAGAAAATAGTGTGCACACATGTCTCACACATGGATGGCAAGCACACTAAAGAGGACTGATCTAAATTCCCATTTCACACTTCATCTCAAGTTCTTGACAGAAACTCGTCTTTGTCGCTTGTTCATATGAAGAATAACATAACTTTCCTTTTTAATCAAGTCCATCTATGTCAACGAGCCTGATTTTGAACTTCTGAGCTTAACTGATCCTCCTGCCTCAGACTCCTAAGTAGCTGGCACTGCACATGCGCACCATCACACCCAGCTTATAATTCGACTTGTGTAAACTGAAACATTGTGAGCTCTCAAATTTAGTTAAAAAAAAATCACCTTTTACAAAACCATTGTCAACCCCCATTAGGCAAGACTAAGACAACTACCACAGTTTTTGAGCCTATTTGAAGCAAGTATTTATTAAATACTGGCCAGGACAATGTACACTTGCCAGGCTCATACCGGGGATTCCCAGAGAACGACCACGAGAATTCACCAGCTATGTACTTCTCGTCACCATCCAATCAGGGGCAAGAATACACTCTAACATGCTTCCTGCCCCTGTACTTCCCACCTATGTATGATCACGCATATCATGTGCAGTTGGGGCACAGCCCTGATTATAAAGTGAAACACGTGGCTTAAACAACAGCTTCCAGCATTCCAAGAAGGTATCTGCCATCGCCAAGTGGGGCTTACAGGTTAGAGGTATTTTTGTTTTGTAGATCTCCTAAGCACAGTAATTTAAACTTAAAACGTAACTTAAGCCCCATACCAGCCCCAAAACACACCTCCTCCTAATCCTTCTCCAGTCTCCCCTCTCCAGTATACAGGTGTGTGTACTTGTGCCACGCATGCTCTCTCACACACACACCACACACATGCTTACACATACACACATGCACACATATACACACATGCATACACATGCACACATATACACACATACGCACGTGCATACATATACCACACAAGCACACACCCACCATACACACATACATGCACACACATGCACACATACACACTCACAGCTACCTTACCAAACAGCAGATGCCCCTGCCTTTTTAAAAACAGAGTAGTTTAGTTTGTTCTATTGGCTTTGGTTTGAAAATTTAAATATAGAGCTTTGCTCAGCTGGCAAAAGCCTTGCAAAGAACTAAAAGATTATACATCATTCCCAAATGTCTTCCAGCTACACAGAAATCTGCTTCGAAGCACAATCCAGCATAACAAGTCATTTTAAAACATTTGATTCTGTACCTAGCACTCCAGTATCACCATGCCCTGGGCCAACCTCATGGCTTAGCAGATATTTACAAATGGTTACTGTGTGCCAAGTAATGTAAGAACAGTTCTCTGTCCACAACAGGAACTCCAGTGTCTGAGGAAGGGAAAACAATGACAGTATTAAGCTCTGAGGTACACTACCTGGATTAAAGGTTTGACCTGGCCACCTGGGTCCGTGGTGACGTCACTGAGCTCCCAAACCCACTGGGATCACTGTCCTCTGTGTGTTTTCTTGGTAAACCACAAAGGTTCCAAGCCACCATTAGGCTGCTGTTCTTCCAACCAAGAGTGCTACCCAATAGTATAACAAGCAAGCAAGACTCTCCAGGGGTGATCAGAGGCTGAGATATTGCATTTTACTGCTATCAGTGTGGTCTGCTTTAACAAGTCAACGTAGGACTTATTTACAAAGCAATGGTCGAATGGCATAATTAAGGAAAACTCTGGTGCTTGTATTAGCTTTCCATGGCTGTGGCAAACTACCTGGGATACTAAACTTTTAAAAAGGTTTCAGTACTTGGGGGTTGTCTCCACTGTGGGGAATGTGGCGAGGCACAACCTCATGGGTCTTGTGGTTAACCCCTCTGCTCATCTCATTGTGACAGAAGCAGAGAAAGGAGGTGTAGCGTCCCATTATCTCCTGCCAAGAGCACCTTCGCAGGGACCTAAATTTCTCCAACTAGGTCCCTTTGAAAAGGTGTGTGTGTGGCATATGTACCGTGTGTGCACAGAGACCAGAGGAGGATGTTGGGCATCTGTCTCTACCTCATTCCTCTTCCTGAACTGGAACTAGGGTAACAGTGAGCAAGTCCCACTGTGTTCCTCCTGTCTCCACCCCTCCAACAGGCACACAGTGCTGGGGTTACAGGTATGCATACTGCCATGCCCAGCTGTTCCTCCTCTTAAAGGTCCTCTGTCTCTCAATAGCACCATAAGCTAGGGAGTGAGCCTTCAACATATGATGGCCCTTTGGGGGACATTTAAGATCCAAATCATAAAAGGGCAATCGATCTATAGCTTGTGTTAGAATTATACATGGAAGGTAAGAAAGCAGTTCAGAATCATTTACTTTCTTAGCTGTTTTGGTTGTGTATGTATGCGTGTGTTACAGGGCACACAAGTGTGTTCATGTGCATATTCAATCTCAGTGGGATCATGGGGCCCACAGATTAGGCTAGACTGGCTGTCGAGTGAGCTCTAGGGATCTGACTGCCTCTCCACTCCAGCATCGGATTACAAATTGCTATTACCATGCCCAGCTTTCTGGCATGGGTTCCAGTTATGAAGCTGAGGCCTTCATCCTTGCATGGTAAAGCTATCTACCCACTTCTCTGTCTCGCCAGTCCTGTTCATTATTCTAATTAGTCCAGAATATTAGAGAATTTTGAAAAATGCAACTTCTACAAAATGATTTATTGTTTAATTTTTAGGTCACGTGACTATATCTTCTTGCTTGCTCTTGCTTTATGTAATAGATACCTGCCAGGAAAAATGATACGTAAATAATACCTTTACAAATCTAATCATATTTTAAATGTACTATTAAAGTCAAATATTTACTGGGAAAGTTGATACATCCTTTTGCATGATGAGCAAACATCTAGCATACATTCATGAATGCTAGAGACCTTTCTCCGTACTCTGGTTCCCTTGAAAGAGTCTTCTTTGCCATCAGTCACAACTCTGTTTTTTTTTTCTTGAGATGATTTTAATGTTTCTTGCATTGGATCAGACTACAGAAGGCTAAGTTGTTGGACTCTAACAAGCATTTTAACCTTTAAATTCTGCAATTGGCAATTTAACTTTATTTTGTTTGTAAATATGTATTTGGCTTTATGATTTATATTTCATTAGTTTCTGTTTTTAAATTATTATATCTCCTTTTTAATTATGTGGGGTTGGGTGGGAAGGCAGTGGATCCTCTGGGAACTAGAGCTAGAGGTGGTTGTGAGCGACCTGCTGTGGGCCCCGGGAATTGAACACCAGTCCTCTGCAGGAACAGTACTCCCTGGTAGCCCTGGGCCGTCTCCCTGGCATTTGCAGTTTCTTTTCCCACGTACTCATCAGCGAATAACTGCTCCAGCTGAACAGGATCCTCTCTATAATCAAAATCAAAACAAACACATAAAATTTCAGATGTGAGCATTTTTGCATGAAGTAAAATATTGTGCTTCAGACGACGCCATATAAGGCTGCCTGTCCCTTTAAGAAGAGAAACAAATGCATTTAGTTGCTGGGTTGTCATGGTTTTATTTTATTTTAACAGCTGCTCCTGAAGTCAGCATTATTCAGATGGGAATTTTCAAGTTTTGTTGTGTTGTTTAGCTTGACTATGCTATCAAACACAAACCCAAATTTAGACTCAAGTGTGGGGATGGATGCACTTGGAAGTTTGGGAGAAAGAAAATAATATGAGAAGAAAAAGATTTCTCTTTCGTTTAGCAAAAATAAAACAGTTAAACACAATCTCCCTGAAGCCCCAGCAACAGTAGCCCTGAGTGTCTAAGGGCAAAATGCTGGACATATGTTTATCTCTCCTCTCTCTCTCTCTCTCTCTCTCTCTCTCTGTGTGTGTGGGGGGGGGGAAGAAGCATCATAAAATAAATTGAAATAATGGATGTTCTGTGGAAATAATAAAAATAAAAGATGAGGGTAAAACCCACAAATACTTCTCACCACTGTGGAGACTTCATATCCTTCTAATGTGCCACCATTTGATCTAGAAGGGATCATCTCCAAGCTCTCTCACTTCAGTTTCATACAATTCTGTATCATTTGTCTTTCAAGGGGTCACAACAGAGTCCTTAAAGTGAAAACTCCAGACGGGAATTGCGGTTCTGACATATAACTCCTAGTAAAAGGGGGGAAAATTATACTTTTTGTTTTGTCTGTGAAGAAAGCAAATTTCTTTAGGCAAGAGTAAAATGTGTACAAAACCTTAATTTATTTGTAGCTATTGTCCCCATTTTGTATCGTGTGTCATCGTGTCCCAGTGTTATTTATTCATGGAGAGGCTGCCCTGCCGCTTCTGAAGCATGGTCCGTGCTCTCTGCACTCACTTAATCCTTCTAACCCTGCCACTAATGCCTCCACTTCCAGATGAGGATCACCCAGGAGAGGTTAACAATTCTACTTCGTGCATTTCCGAGCTGGGGTTGGCCCAGCTCCCCTCCTAACCATCTGCCAGCGCCAATCTGCTTCTTCATTGCTGCTGATTTCTGTCACCTTTGTTTGAATGGCTGCTGATTAATTAATAGAAATCTTCAGGCTGGACTAAGTGCCCCTACCCTGCCAGCACTCCCTGTCCCAGCCTCTAGGTATGTGAAGTCTCTTAGAGAGGGACCAAGTTTGGGGCTCATTGGCCAGCCAATGTAGTCTCTACAAAAAACTTGAGAAATTATGGGTGGCGGCATAAAAATGTGGGATACAAGGATGAAGGAAGAGTGGTGGACTGAGCTGGGGAAGGCATCTCCAAGGGGCGTAGAATCCTGCTGAGGTCACAGTTAACACAAACGTACACAGAAAAACACAGGTCCTAAAGTGAAATAAATTGTTCTTCATGACCGGGACGTTCATCCAACAGCTGAGAACTGAGCGTGTCTTTACCCAGAGACTGAACTAACTATATAAAAATATTTTAAAACTTATTTTTATGTGTACGAGTGTTCTGCCTGCATGTATGCCTGAATGTCATCGCATGAATGTTTGATGCTCATGGAAGCCAGAAAAGGGCATCGGGTTCATTGGGACTGGAGTCACAGACATGTGGGCTGCCATGTGGGTGCTGGGACTCAAACCTAAGTCCCCTGGAAGAGCAACCAATGCTCTTAACTGCTGAGTCCCCCATCACTTTTACTGAGATACGCTAAGCAGCTAAGATCTTCCTGGTTGATTTTAACTGGAACAGGAAGGCTAGCCTTCAATAGCCTCGGTTGAGATCTCTTACTTTAATTTCAGTCTTAGCTTTGACCATTTTGCCTGTGGTTTAATCAATTCTGTAATTGGATTTTTTTTTCCTTTTTTTTTTTCCCAAGCTTGTCTTGGTAATTCACTTGGTCAATATAAAAGATGTTTTAAAAAATACTCATCATTCTTCCTCTCTATGTAGCAATGATCTTATTTAGCAAAAGGCTGAGCATGAAGCCTTGTTATTAGCTACAGTGCTGTGACCTGAAGCACCTGGAAAGCCATCCATAGGTTTAGAGCAATGGCAGCACCTACTGAAATTAGCAGTCTGTAAAGAACACCCTGAAGACAGCCATCCATGGGTTTAGAGCAATGGAGGCACCTACTGAAATTAGCAGTCTGTAAAGAACACCCTGAAGACATGGGAGGACGGGTCAAAGATGGACAAGCTGTGTGTGATCCAGGAAGTACGGAGGGCCCCAGTAAAGACAGAATCAGCATAGACCAAAGGGAAAGGACAGCTGGAGTTGGTGAGGAAAAAAATGAATCTTGACTCAGCGGCCTCTAAAAATTTAGAATTTTCCTTATCTCATAGTTGCCTGATTCAAGTTCCAAGAATAATAAAGAAGCAGACTCACCTAGGAGAAGTAGAAGACTGGAAATAATCAAACTCAGGGCAGAAATCAACAAAATAGAAACACAGAAAACAATCCAAAGAATCAATGAAACAAGAAGCTGGTTCTTGGAGAAAATCAACAAGATTGACAAACCCTTAGCCAAAATAATCAAACGGCAGAGGGAGAACACGCAAATTAATAAGATCAGAAATGAAAAGGGGGACATAACCACAGACACAGAGGAAATTCAGAGAATCATTAGATCTTACTACAAAAGCCTGTATGCCACAAAATTGGAAAATGTAAAAGAAATGGACAGTTTTTTAGATAAATACCATATACCAAAGTTAAACCAGGACCAGATAAATGCTCTAAATAGTCCTGTTAGTCGCGAAGAATTAGAAACTGTTATCAGAAACCTCCCTACCAAAAAGAGCCCAGGACCAGATGGTTTCAATGCGGAATTCTACCAGAACTTCCAAGAAGACCTAATACCTATACTCCTTAAGGTATTTCATAATATAGAAACACAAGAGTCACTGCCAAATTCCTTCTATGAAGCTACAGTCACCCTGATATCCAAGAATAATCCAAACTAATGTTCCCTGCTTTGAGCAATCACCAGATGATCCTGTAAATATATTTTTTCAGTGACCAAAGAATGTCCAGGCTTCTCTGGTGAAAATCTCTCACTCGCGTTCTCATCCTCTGGCCCCAGAAAAGGACTCTCCTTTCAGCAGAGTTCTCTGGGTGGTTTCTCGTCTTTTAACCCAAAAGTGATTCTGGCTTTTTGTCAGAGCCACAGGATTCTCTGCAGTTCTTCCAGCGGTGGCCAGTTTTCTTCCACAGGTCATGTTCCACAGGGCCTTCAGGTAATGAACATAGCTTTCTTGTTCCTTGCTGGCACTTCAAACTACTGTGTCTTCCTTACTTTTTCTCAGCAGTTGTTCCAAAGCTTTGCTCCCCAACTGTACCTCTGTCTTAATCAGCTTCCCATTACAACAAACACCTGAGACAACCTTGTGCAGAAAAAAGGGTTGTTTCAGCTCACACCTTTGGAAGTTTTAGTCCTTAACCTCTTGGCCCTTTTGGGTCTAAGCAGCTTCACAATTGACAGATCGCTGGTCACATAATGATCAGGAAGCAGAAGAGGAGGAAGAAAGGGCTGGCATCTCTGTTCCCTTTGAGGGCATGACTCCAGGGATTTACAGACCGTGTACCAGACTCCACCTCTAAAAGCTCTGCAGTCTCCCAACAGAGTCATCTGGGATGCAAACCTCCACCATGTGGTCCCTTGGTGCATTTATGACCGAAACCACAGCGACCTCCCTCCAGACGTTCCTCCTGTGGTCTTGCTGTTTGCCTAGATCATCTTCATGCTTTCTTGGAGACTTCAGCTCAGTTTTAGTGGCATATTCCTTTCGCTTATTTTGCCTTTATTCCTGGTAAGCTCATTCCTCCATACATGGCCCGACCCTCGTGTGGCCTCGTGTGGCATCCATCAGCGTCTTTATTCCCAGTGAGCTCGCCTTCTGCCTTCACACTTCAGCCACTGTTCTCCATAGTCTCCTCTCTTCGTCACTGAAAAGAGCTGCACCTGCCAATCATCTTCAGTTCAGACTTCCTACTCCTACATTTTCAGCTCTTGCTCCCTCATGCCCCGGATCTAAGAATTCTATTTTGCTGAGCACTTTGTTCCTTTGACCTTACTGCTTTTCCCTGTTGCTCTCCCGAGACTCTCACTCCTCTCTTGCCCACCCCAGTTCCATTACCCTTCATCATAAGTACTCCTTCAAACATGTTCTTTTCTTGACTTTCTAATGTTTCCATTGCATCATCCCCACCTGTCTTAGTTACCATTCTACCCCCATGACAAAACACCAAAGCGGTTTAGAGAAGAAATGTTAAGTTGGGGGCTCAGGGTTCTAGAGGGTCAGATCCATCGCCATCACGGAGGGGAGCATGGCAGCTGGCAGGGATGGTGCTGGAGCAGGAGCCAAGAGCTTAGGTCTGACCCACAATAATGGGGCAGAGAGCGCTAACAAGGAATGGCATGAGCTTTTGAAACCTCAAAGCCTGCCCCCAGGGACACACCTCCTTCAACAAGGCCACACTTCATAATTCTTCCCAAACAGCTCCACCAACTGGAGACCAAGCATTCAAATATGTGAGCCTATGGCGGTCTTCAACCACCTCTCAAACGCATCCTCAAATCTAGAACTAGCCCCACCTTGTCATCTTAGAATATGCCCCTTAGAATCTGAATATGTCACAATTAAACCATGGTTATGCTGTCTGTAGATATTAACTGTCCCCCGATGCTGCCAATCAATCTTTGTGCATGTTCCTAGTCAATGTCTCCTTTGATTTGCTTAGTCTCTTGTTTTCAAAATCCCATTGCCCTCGTCTTACTTCACTGGCCATGACTCATATTTCTTAAAGAAACCCACAAGCAACACATTCAAATGCACATCACAACTGTCCCCATATTCTCTGCTTCTCCTTTTGCAGTAATAGAGAAGCTGCTCGCCTTTCTGCCTGACACACCACCTTCTCTGTACCTAGGCTGCTTCTCCTGCAAATACCCACAAATGCTATCTTTCATCTTAGGTGCAAAGTTTTCTCCCACCATTGAATTGCTCCCATTAGCAAACAAAGATCTTTTTATAAACTCCCCCTGTTCATATTATTTTCTCCAAGTACTGCCACATTTTCTTGCTTCTCTTTACAGAAAAATGCTAAAGTCTTTGCTTTAACTTTTGTCTTTGTTGGTAGCACCACCCTTTACCAACTATGTTTAATTTCCACTGTGGACATTTCTGTTTCTAGATTACATGGTCACTTCTAAACCAGATCACTGTGTCCTAATAAAAATGGCAACAACTATTTTACTTTTGGTCATGGTAAAATTCTCTGCCAGAGGCAACATTGTTGCAGTTGGTCTTCCCACCAGAAACACAGTAACAAAAGAGAAGACATAGATAATGTTGCCACCAAAGGAAAGGAGATGGAGGATGTAGGAAAGTCACTCCTGTTCTCTGAAGTTCCTGAAGGGAAAGAGGAACCTGGAGACACGGGTAGCGGATATTCAAGAAAATATAACTGAACTCTGTTTAGATTATAATTATTCCATAACCAAATAGAGTTGTGTCAATGCATTGAACTTGTCTTACCTACTCATCCATAAATTTTTATAAAAAAATTAAGCAAAGGTCATAAGAAGTGAGACCTAGAGAAAGGAAAAAGTCTAATTTTTATGTTCTAAGTTAGAAATACAAATCAGAAAAATCTGGTTACATCTTCCATTATCAAATTTTTTTTTTTTGGTTTTTCGAGACAGGGTTTCTCCGCAGCTTTAGAGCCTGTCCTGGAGCTAGCTCTTGTAGACGAGGCTGGTCTCAAACTCACAGAGATCCGCCTGCCTCTGCCTCCCGAGTGCTGGGATTAAAGGCGTGTGCCACCACCGCCCGGCTAATTTTATTTTTTTAAAAAACCTTTTAGTGCTTGCTTCAGCAGCACGTTGAAAATGGGAACATACAGAGAAGATTAGCATTGTCTCTGCAGAAGGATGAGATGTAAATTCTTAAAGTATTCCATATCTAAACAACAACAACAAAAACCCTCAAAAATGAACAACAACAAAACCCTTCGGGTTCTATTGTTGGTAAAGGTGCTTGCTACCAAGGCAGACAACCTGATTTTTATCCTGGAACCCACAGGGTGGAAAGAGAGAACTGTCTCACACAAGCTGTCCTCTGACCTCCACAGCACACATTACACATACACCTCTCTCTCTCTCTTTCTCTCTCTCTCTCTCTCTCTCTCTCTCTCTCTCTCTCTCTCTCTCTCTCTCACACACACACACACACACACACACACAAGTAAATATAATCTTAAACCTTTACATTAATTTTCATAGTTTCCTGTAAACCTAGTATAGAAAGTCAACCACATAAATACATTCTAAAATACTCAAGCCGGGCGGTGGTGGCGCACGCCTTTAATCCCAGCACTCGGGAGGCAGAGGCAGACAGATCTCTGTGAGTTCGAGACCAGCCTGGTCTACAAGAGCTAGTTCCAGGACAGGCTCTAAAGCCACAGAGAAACCCTGTCTCGAAAAACCAAAAAAAAAAAAAAAAAAAAATACTCAAACACTCATTGCCTTAAAAAATAAAAATGGATATTCAAAGTTTGTCTGTAAAGAAAGTTTTGCTATATCATTTATTTAGTAGAAGGTTAGTTTCTGGCAATCAGATGATCTCTTTTTTTCAACTTTGTTGAGTAACAAAGCAAAATAAAGCAGGAAGGGCCACCAACTCTGCTGGAGGTCTCAAGAGGGCGACATCTTCAGATTGCTGCTTGTGCTTCTAAAGCATGATGGGTTGTTTATAATCCGGGCATCTTAAGACTCTGGTTTGTTTAAACGCTGCTAGCTGACTTCATAAGCAAAGGGACTGGAGCCAGAACTGCAGTAGCGTGGACACAACAGACAAACCCAGACCAGATGACTCTGCTGCTTACTCAAGTGGAGTGGGCAGATACGGTGGCGTTATCTAGGGATCTCCCTTCCTGAAATCTTCAAAATGATCTTCCTGATTTAAAGTCATGAGGCCTGAAAATTCACCTTGCGCAACAGGAGTGAGCAGAAGACACGGATTTCTTTGGACTACCCAGTACCTCTTCCCCCTACTGGTGACTGCATTTTGAATTGTCTTTAAGGGGTGTCTCTACAGTTGTCCTTGAAGCAGCTTTAGGGTAGATTGATTCTAACCCTAAATTTGAAGGTGGTTATAAGACGCAACCTTGGCCAATGAAAACACTGCCCTCCTTGGCCTCAGCAGTTGGTTAGTGGACAGACGCAGAACCCAAAGGAACATGGGCATCGGATTAAGGATAACTGTGAAAGAGACAGTACCCCTTCCCCTGACATGAGGCTGAGTGTTGGGCACAGCTTATCTCTCACTTAGACTAGCCACCCAGGGACTGGGGTCGCTAAAAGCCTTCAAAGCCTCTTGCTCCAGTCCTCAGAAGCAACCAACACCTCTCTCGACATTTTCTAGCTCCTTCAATGCTCTACGACGATTCATTGAACTCTACAAAGCCCAAATTTCATGTTTTCTATAGAAACTCCAGAAGGCGCATTTCAGGAAACTCACGTTGCCCTAAGCATATGTGCGACATTGACACTACTGGCATTCACACAGGCCGAGGAGAGAGGTAGGTATTTGCAAAGAATCACTGGAACTGTCCTTCTATTTGGCTTCCTGGGAAAAAGCTGGGTGGATGTTTGAGTTTTCGATTTCACGAAGGCTCTAAGGAGTGAACTTCCTGTGTTGACGGAAAAGAAGCCTTATATACTGTAAAGACATTGCAGGTGCTGTTGTCAACAAAGATCTTCAAAATGAATGCACTTGCTTCTGTTCTTGGACATCTGTGGAAACTGACAAAATACCAAAATGAGAAGGAAAGGATATATCGTTCCTCTGAATATTATCACCATTGGCAAGGTTCTGTAAGCAATGGTCTACAGAGTGAGCAGATCTTAGCAATAGGACCCTTCTTATGAGCGTTTAGAAGACTGACCTCTGTCTAGCTGTATGTGCTGTCCATCTGATCTTATGTTCTGCAAAATCTGTAATGTGTGTGATCATGAGTGACAGCTGGAGTCACCCCAGGAACAACAGTCATGTGAACATCTAGGGCAGGCCACTCCAGCAAAGATAACATAAATGCCTGCCAGGGTCTCAAACCAGCAAGAGTGAAAATGGTATATCTGAGGTGTGGAGGGCCAGTGAGAGAGGATTAGCTTCAAATGCTGCAGTAACAAGTAAACAAATTATCAGAGACTTAGAAGCGGACTAAGATACATCATAGTGACAGCTTGTGGTTTGGAAGGTAGAAGCCAAAAATGGATTGACTGGACTGACCCCAAGGTGGCAAGGCCACCCTACCTCCATAGAGGCCCTAGAGAGAACACGTTTTTCTTGTTTTCACAAGCTTCCAGAAGATTCCTGGCCTTCTTAGCTTCCATCATCTAAACTGCCAGGGTTGTGTTTCAGAGTCCTGTGGCCCACCCTTTTCCTTTTCTTCTAAGAATCTCTGTGACTGTATTGCCATCATCCCACCACCACTACACTCACACAATACAAGGTATTTTCCCCACCTAGGCTCCTAAACCAAATCCGCAGTCTCTTTTGCTACATACACCAGTTCTAGGTCTTTTAGAACATGAGTAATCAGGACAAGCAGAATGTGAAGGGAAACACAGCGGGAGTCTGAATCTCAGTCAGTAGGTGGAAGGGGACATCATCAGGACTTGATTAGATACAAATGTTTACCAAGGTCGTTCTAAAGGTTGTTAGGACAATGCAGGTAGTGGTGACAAATCGGGGCAAGACAACCAGTTAGGAAGCTATTGCTGTGATTTAGGGGGCATAGGATGAGAAGCCCGGACTACAGGAAAGCTGTTAAGCTTCGCTGTGGTTTGGAAGTGTGGCTGTGCAATCAATCTGACATTTCAGGGCAGTACAGAGCTGGCAATGATGTATCTAAGTGACTCAGTGTAGGGCTCGGCTCACAGTGCTCCAGACTGATAGCTATGGTTTCACTCTGCGTAGTGGAGTGACAGGAACCTTAGGAATTGAAAAAAAATGGAGCCCAGCCAGGAAAGAGAAGCAATTTGCCCAAGGTAGCTACCATGGGGTACACACTACTATGTTCAAGAGAAGAACAGAGAAAGAGCCATGGTTTGCCATTAAATCTCTAGGAAAAGCCGTTCAGAGCTCAGTGGAAGTGTACGCTGAGGCCTACACTGCGAGACACCCAGGCAAAGTGGAGAGCGTTGGGATGGAGGGAGTGGATGGGACAGACTTGCAGATGGCACCCAAACACCCACTCACAAATCCTATTAAACGTTGATTGGCTATTCGGTTTGGAACAAGGCTCCTAATCTCTCTTTACCTCCTTTGTTTTTGTTAAGAATGATGTTAATATGACACCACACAAGCCTGTTGTGCAGTTAGATGAGACACTCATCTTGTAAGTGGCCCAGACCATGAAGATAAGCAGGATCTACGCCTCTCCCCCAAACTCACCTGGTTTCCATTCCTCTCCAACCCAAAGGCACAAAAACACAGTGCTTTCTGTTGAATAGCAAACCTCATCTTTCCCAGGGTTCTGCCTGAGTGACAACTTCCTAATGCCCCTGTCAGGATAACGCATCCCACCATGGTCATCAGTTTCTGCTTCTGAGTCTGTCAGCATCCCTTTCACAACCTCACATTCCAACTCATCATGCGCTTTCTCTAATAATGCGACTTGGGGGTTCTCATTTCTCAGGGCCCTTTTCTACTTGTAAATTCATTTGTTCTAAACTGAAACTTGATGCAATAAAATTATTTTTATTTGATAGGATAGATTTGATGTTATATGCACCCGAGAAATGTATGCAAATAATAAATATACACAACTGAGAAATTTTTATAGCAAAGTCAATCTAAGAATATAGTTAGCTAGCTAGGACACAAACACTCAGTCCATACATACATATATTCCTTACATATATGAGATATATTATCCTTGCATATATAATATATATTCCTTAGGTAATAGGGTGTAGAAAGCTATTAAAATACTAGGAATGACAAAGTTCTGAGGTCAGGTAAGAGAACATAAACCAATTCTTCTATCATCCAAAGGCTAAGATAAAATGATGGCAGTATCTCCTAGCATTTACACTCAGAGGGACAGTGAGGCCAGCTCAGAATGGCTTATCTGATTTTTAAACTACAACAGCCTCCTCTGAATATGACATGTCACCCTCTTTCCCACGGGCTTTGCTTTCAGAATGAGTTCCCAGCTGCGAGTATATCCAATGCTGCCCAGGATTAAGCCCACCTCCACCCAGGGGATAGCCCACTAGTCTGTCTGAAAGTAAGCCAGTCATTCAGTATGCCTAATCAGACAGAAGTTATTCTCTGAGGAAGAAAGCTAGCCCTGTAGTGAATAGGAACAGACCAGCAGGCCTATCAGCACTCCCAGGGCACTAGACATTGTCTGGTAAACAAAAGGAAATTCGAAACACCGTGGTAAGGTAGTGGGGTATAGGATGCAAAAGGTGAGACAAATGAAAGCTTTGTGTGTGTTTGGTTTGCTGGAGTCCCAGGAAAGATTGGGGGAAATGGTGAGTCACTTGTGAATAAGTGGTTGGTTAGACCACAGAGAGGAGGAAAAGAGCATGCTCATTCAGGAAAGCATGTGAGATCTGGATCCCACAGGTGAAAGATTACAGTCATTGAAAATAAAGAGACTGCTCCCCCTCCTTCCACCCCCGAAAACCTCTTACGTGTTGCCTTTGTTTTCAGACAGAGCTCATGGACTATTACAGACATGTGAATAGTTGAAAGGATGGAGAAAGACTTAAAAGTGAGACTAAATATAACAAGAGGTGCACAGATTGATAGCAGGCAGAGGAACGAGTTCAGTGATAGGATAAAGATCAATGATACTCGAATGTGCAAAAGCCTGCAGGACATGTGATCAGGATCTTTCAATAACTAAAATGTAAGGAGAAAAAAATAAAGAGGGAAGAGGAACTTACAGAATAAAAAAAAAAGACACAAATGTATCAAATGAATACAATGTATGCACCTTATTTATTTGGATGTTAGTATAAATAAATAAGCATTTAAAAAAAAAGTCCACCCATGGGTATAGCTTCCCTGTGCCTGACAAAGACATGACAAAGAGCTTCAGGCAACTAATGACTCCTGGGAGAGGGAAAGTCAGCCTGTCCCAGGCAGGAACTCCCTAGCTTATCTACTACCAAACGGTTAGCTGTGAAATCATTACATATATGTATATGTCATATACATTTATAGATAGATAAGTGTATGAATATGTAACAATAATAAAAAATGAGGCCATGAATTTGAGAGGGAGGGAGGCTTAGGAGGAGGTAGAGGGAGGAAAGGGAATTGGAAAAATGATATAATTGCATTTTAATTAAAATTTTTAAAAACTTCAAAAATACCAAAAAGGGAGAGAAAAAAAATCCATGAGATAACTGAAAATAGACTGGAGAGTAAAAACCGTGTCTGAACTGTAGAACTTGTATAAAAAAACACAGAGAACGCTAAGGCAGGCGGGTCCCAAAGCTGTCTTAACTGTAAAACTTGTATAAAAAGCACAGAGAACGCTAAGGCAGGCGGTTCCCAAAGCTGTCTTGGCTGCAAGCAAGAGCCTCCAAATTCAGTCTGACCATTGCTGTTCTTTTCTTCAATGTAGAGAGGATTTTTTATTTGTGTTTGCAGCACTTGTAGTCAGCCTAGGGCCTTGCAGATGCGAGGCAAACGTTCCACCACGGGGCTCTGCCCGCAGCCCTTCAGTGTGAGTTTAGATAGGGTCCAAACTCAAAGTGCTCAGGTGAGGGAGGTCTGTTTTTTCTGTACCTGAGCATCATCTCCCTTTCCACCCCACCTGCTCCTGAGTGTCAGGGAAAGCCTCCAGTCCGTGCCTCACGGGTGGTCCTGGGCGGTGTCTATTCACACAAACCCGATGCGGAGTCATCCTGCTTCTGTGTTCATGCAAAAGAGCCACATGTTACTTATAAAGTGGGGTCGCCGGGCCAAGGCACAGCCGGGAAGCCTTTGTTTCCCAAAATATGGAGTAAATAGAGCAGGGCACAGCCCAGTCTTCGCACAGTACGCCAAGGTTCCCCACAAAGATGGACAGTCTATTCCAGCTGGGTGAAACTGCAAGCTTAGAGCCAAGGTTGGGAGCCACCGATCGCTGTACTCAAGTCGTAGTTAGAACGCTCAGGTTAGGAGAAGGAGGAGTGACAAAACAGAAACCAGCAAACATTTGCGCTTTGAGACTCAGCTTGGTCCATTCGTTGTATGTTCGGAGTGTGGTTACACTCAAACTTTGATGCGTTTTTCCATCCACGCCTTCAGAATGTAGGGAGTCGCCCCACGGCCAGTCACAGGTCTGAGAACTTACAGCCTTTCCGGTGTGATCAAGCTACGGCTGTGCATTTGTACAATCGCTGGATCGTTAGGCACCATGGCTGCAAGCACGAGCGGAATGTGCAGTTGGGAGACGTGTGACCGAGGAAAGGAACTGCTCATGCTTTTTCTGATTGAGCAGGCAGAGAAGAGAATGAAAAGGCCTTTTATCAGAGTGTAACTGTGCGAACAGAGCACAGCAATGAGCTGGAACTGTGCCTGATCAGCAGGTTAAATGCCACAGAGTTATTGCTGGTCTAATGAATTTTAAAATTATCGTTTGAACACAAATCCGATGAGCAGCAAAAACAACAAAAAAAATTATGGCATACACCCCGCCCTCTATACTATCTAACCTGCACACACTCAAGCTGGCTTGCATTTTGAGTCCATGAAAAACTCAAAGCAAACATCTCCTTGAGCCTGAAGAGAAAGCACTGATTGTAGTTAAATAGGTCAGGAAAGCAAAGGCCTTGCTCACCTGCACTAGTTCACTGAAAGCAAACAAACTACTTTACTTGGGGTAGAAAAATTATTAACCCTTCTCACTTCTGCACATCATGCATTCTTTCCATCAAAATATAGCATGTTGAAAATATTAGCTACATTTTTTTAATCTAGTGATAATTACAGAGCTCATAACCAGCTGAATTGGGTCAGTAGCTAAATAGAAAGCCCCCCACTTATGGGAGGTGCTGGGTCATGTATTTTTACTCCCCAGTGCCAGCCATAATTTTATTATTTACAGACCAGCTAATGGGTCAACACTATTTTCAAATAAAATTTCAACAAAGGAGGTTTTTCAAATGTGCTCCTTCTAGAGATGGGGAACTTTGAGAATAAAAGAGAAACAGAAAACCATCCCTCTTCATCACGGCCCCTGGGCACAGTGCAAGGGCTATACCCACATCACATGTCTCTCTTACTCAAATCACACTGTGGTGGCAAAGGCTATGTCTATGCAAACCTGCCCAGGACAGCACGAAGGAAAACGGAAGAGAAGCTGTGTCTGCAGAGACCGTTGGACTGGTTAGAAGTTCTGTACTGTGGAGAGGCCAGAATGTAGCTGATCCAGAGGGTAATTTCCTTGTCTTGGGCTAGACCTAGCCTTCCCAGAACAGCCACTCTTTGTCCACCTCTGTGTCAGAACTAACTTACCGTGACTAGTATTTTGGAATCTACTAGCTTATCAGACCAACCCCAAAGCTAGGAATGCCATCAGACAGTATGGACCTAGAGACAAGCTCCCCCATTTGCTGCAACTCCCTCTCTGCAGCAGCCACCACTGTATTTTAAACTTGTCTTGATTTATGGCTTTCTTTGTCCCATAAAACGATAAAATTTATGAAGCTTCTTCCACGTTAGCACATGGGATTCCAGGTAAACGGAATCTGTGCTCCCTGGGCCATGGTCATTCAAAATCACTGCAGAATAACCTATTATGATTCCCTCTGAGATGACAGCTGTGGTTTTGTGTTGATAAAAGCATGTAAATGAAGAAGAGTCGTCTTCAACTAGGAGCCATGAAGCATTTCTCTGTGGAAGTACCTGGGAGCCATGCCTCTACTAAACACAGACCTCCTAATGGAAAGATGCTGTGGGACAATGATCCTGTATCCTGTCATTTGTATTGTTTTAATAAAATGCTGATTGGCCAGTAGTCAAGAAAAAAAGTATAGGCAGGGAGACTAGGTAGGAAGTAGAGGCCGGGTGATGAGAACAGGAGAATTCTGGGAAGAGGAAAGACCTAGTTTGCAGTCTTTACCCAGACGCAGAGGAAGAAAGATGAGAACGCCTCACTGATAAGAGGTACCAAGCCACATGGCTAACACAGATAAGAATTATGGGTTAATGTAGGCTGTAAGAGTTAATAAGATGCCTGAGCTATAGGCCAACCAGTTTATAACTAATGTAGACCTCTGTGTGTTTTTTTGGGACTGCAGGACTGGGTGGGACAGAAACCTCTGTCAACATAGAGAGTTCAATCCAATGGTTAAATACAGCTAATTAATTTATTTCTAATTTTTCTAGCTAACTCTACACCTGGTTCATGGCTGACTTCCATTTTCAGCACCTGGCTGTTCTCTCCTGAGAGCAATGATTTCCTTCACTTTCTTCTTTGGTTTTGACTAGAAAAAGGAGCTTTGAATGAAATTGTCTTCCTGGATTTAAATTAAAATTTGGAAATCCTCTCTTGCAGTTTCTAGGTTTCACTGGAGAAGGGTTAGATGGTGTCCTTTCTACTGAAAGGCAGTGGGCCAAGGAAGGGCTGGCAACCTAGTTGTCTGCTATATACACTGAACATCTTTGCAGAACCGTGTAAACAGATGGAACACGCAGAGTGGACTCATAGCAACCTGGAGATGGAGTTGGTTCTCCGTGGTTTTGTCTTCAACACCTGCAGTCCTTAGACTGTCTCTATGTAGCCAGTCGGTTCTTTCGTAACACTGCATTGAGCTTGGTGAGATACAGAAAGTCAAGTTCTCTGGCTGAAAAATTGGAATTCTGGCCCCTCTGCTCTCACCATCCATCTGGTAGCAGCTCCCTTCTCCTCCCCACACTGTTTACCACAGTGTGCCACCTGCTCTCCTTTTCACTAGTCAGTTTGAACAACATGGGTTGAGATGTTCAGTTAGCCAGTGCAACCATTGCTGAGCATGTTATACTGGTCCTCTCCTCCCCAAATCTGTCATTGCATTAGGTTCAACCAAAGCTTAAATGGGTAAGAAATGACGGTACATGCCTTTAATCCTAGCATTTGGGAGGAAGATGCAGGCAAATCTTTTAATTTCAGGTCATAGTACCAGGACAGCCAGGGCTAAATAGAGAAACCCTGTCTCAAAAACAAGAGGAGGGGAAGCAAAGACAGAGCCTCAAAACATGGTGGAAGTAGAGAATAGATTTCCCAAAAGTTGTCTTCTAACCTCTATATGCATACTAAGGCTGCACACGCCTGTGCACACACACATAGACACACACACATACACACACACACACACACACACACACACACACACACTGAACATATGAAATGGCTTTTAACTTATGGCAAATGGGTTTCTATCAAATCTGTCTCTTGTAAAGACTTCTCCACCAAGCTGTCACGGGATGTCTGTGAGTCTCTTATGCAAGCACATGGCAAGTACAGAACTGAGCGGAGACCGTGACGGGGAGCTGACAGGTAGTGTGTCTGGACCCACACTTCTCGGAAGGAAGAGGGAACTGGCATTCTCAATTCTCCCTACTCTGATTGTTACTGTGGTTCACCTTCCCTGCAGTCCACTTTGCCTTGGGAAGGAGGAAGAAAGGGGTCAGAAGGAAGTTGAGTGTGTTCTTCCCCCTTTTTTTGGAGAATAAGGACAGACCCTCTTTAACCTTGACCTTGGAGAATGCTGTTTGTACAGCTCATGACTAATAACTTCTTCATCAATGGAAATCTTTGCTTCCGGTGTCCACCTGGTGCCTGGCTCTAAAGCTCAGTCCAGGATGCTGGAAGTGGAGCCCACATACCTGACCTGAAATTGGTGGCTGCACTGCTGCCTTGTTGCAAGGAGGGCCTGAAGCTGCTTGTTTGTCCTGACCACCCAGAACAGAAATAACCACACAGAAACTATATTAATTAAAACACTGCTTGGCTCATTAGCTCTAGCTTCTTATTGTCTAACTCTTATATTAATTTAACCCATTTCTATTAATTTGTATATTGCCAAGTGGCAGTGGCTTGCTGGCAAAGATTCTAACCGGCGTCTGTCTCAGGCAACAGATCCATGACATCTCCCTGACTCCACCTTCTTCCTCCCAGCCTTTGGTTTCATCTTCCCAGCCTACCTAAGTTCTGCCCTATCAACAGGCCAAGGCAGTTTCTTTATTCATGAACCAAGAAAAACAACACAGACAGAAGGACCTCCCACACCAGTGCCTACCTGAAATTACTTGATTTTAGTTTTCTGTTTGTTTTTGTTTACTTGTAACCTTTAGCACATTAGGATAAAAATTTGCATTCATGGAATCCTAAAGAAAATCACTGAGTGATGCCATGAAATTTAACAGAATTAACCTTGGCTGGGAGAACAAAATTCTTAACCTACAAAGTTCCAAGCTTCGTATTTTCGTCCCAATTTTTTCACATCTTCGTCTTTTTAGAAGGCAGCTATCTTAAGAACTGGCACTTGTTTCTCTTTCCAGAAGAGAAAAAGGAAAACTTTCAGAAAAGCAAACCACGTTTGTAACCCAGAGGGGGATCTCTCTCTTACCTACTCTCCTTAAAGACAACCTTGAGAGCATTTTAGACACACGAAAGGTCTGAGTAGGACATGCTTCCTAGTAAAACAGAACATGATCTGATTAGTTTGGGAGAGACTTTTATGAGAGGATATTAAATATATTAGAGGATCAGTATCAGAGGCCATGCTGTCAGGAGTCGAGGGTAAACTATTTTACAGGTGCTTCGACAGCGAAAACACCATAGCTCATGCAGATAAGAAGGAGACAAGACTATCCTGTGATGACTTCCACATCTCTTGCCAATGGAGCCATTCTGTGCTGTGCCTTTCTCGTTTTCTTCACTTCAGCCAAGGTTTGCTTATACAGGAATGAATCGGGGTGACTTGCCTGTTCCCCAGCTCCCAGGGAGGCCAGAGGAGTAATCTGAGGAAGAGAAAAATAATACAAAGGCAAATCAAAGGAGGCCAGGCGACTAAGCTCAAATACAGTAATGTCAGCTTTGTTCAACATAACACTCAGCTCTCCTTCCCCACTGACAGTTCCAACTCTTCATTCTATTTTTATTAATTACTTAATTTTGAGATATGGGGTTGTTTGAAAGAAAACGACCCCCAAAGGGAGTGGCACTAATTAGGAAGTGTGGCCTTGTTGGAGGAAGTGTCACTATGACAGTGGGCTTTGAGGTCTCTTATGCTCAAGCTGTGTCCAGTGTCACAGCTCACTTCCTGCTCCCTGCAGATTGAGATGTAGAACTCTTAGCTCCTTCTCCAGCACCACGTCTGTCTGCATGCCACCATGTTTTCAACCATGATGATAAGGGACTAAACCTCTGGAACTGTAAGCCACCCAAACTAAATGTTTTTCCTTTATAAAAATTACTGTGATCATGGCGTTTCTTTACAGCAATGGAAACTAAGACAAGACAGGATCTGACTTTGTAGCCCAGCCAGGCTTAGAACTCACAGTGTAGCACAGTCTCGCCTTGAACTCTTGGCAGTCCTTCTGCCTCAGCCTCTTATGTACTAAGAGCAGAGGTAAATGCACTATACCTCACTCTCCTAGCTCTGCTCTTTCCTTAGACTTCCTGTAGTGAGAATCCGGACCTGGGGACCACTTCCTCTTTGGGGACCCACTCCATGATCCCCAGCTCTCCACATTTGTGAGGCTGATAATTCCTTGTGTGCAAGACCATGACTTCATTTCTTGACTACATGCAGCTGTAGAATCCAGAATCTATACTGAGGGCTGAAAGGAAGGAAGTTAGGGAAGTGGTGATGGTGTATGGGGAACTGATGGCATAATTCCTATACCAGGACTAGTAGCCTAGATAAATCCCTGGTGCTTAGAGTGGCTGGACTTTTTGTTCTATTTAGGCTCCCAGTTTCTATTAGAAGAGGTTTGTTCCCATTCCGGAGTATTTTACTTACTCAAAATGCACTGATTTTCAAGTTATTCTCATCCAAAAATGCTTTCTAAGTTGGCACATAATTAGCAATCACAGGGGTTGCTTGCTTGTTTTTGAAAGCAGATCAACGGGGATAAATATACATTTGTATTTTATACTATTGACAAATCCCTATAGTTATTTATCTTCCCCTGCAAGAATGAAAATGATGCTGCATGCTTGTGATCCCAGCACTTGAGAGGTGGAAGCAGGAAGATCAGGAGTTCAAGGCCAGTCTCGGCTATGTAGAGTATAAGATACGCAGGGCCACAGGAGACCCTGCCTCAAAATTAAAAATAACGTATGATCACCTCTTACTAATAATCCTAGTGCTCTGAACTGTAAGTAAAGTCAGCAGAGTTAGCTAGAATCCATACACTCAAAATATTTATTGAAATTTTACTTCCCACAATTGACCAAATAACGCTTCGATTCTGAAGGCAGCAGTTTCAAATATATCGACAACCAAGAGCAAGGGCACCCACTCTGAAATAAAACAGAACTTGGTTTTCTACCACACATCTCACATTCTGAGTGGGGGATGCAACATCACACATCCTTTTCCTCCCTTCAAAATTATGAGCTAAAAGTCTGGCTTTCAACCCTGGAGCTGTCACGTGGCCTGGAAGTTGCTGTCTTCAACACAAAGTCTGGATTCTCTACCAAGAGTATACTCAATCATGTGTCAATTAATTTTATTCTCTTACACAAATAGATATAATCTGAAAAAATTTAGGCCCCACCTAGAATAGAATGATAACAGATTAAAAGGAAAGATTATTGCACAAAACATAACATGGCATTTTCATGTATTTGCTGGTGGAATGCCATACATTTGGTCCCAGCATTTGTAGTGGTGTGTAGGAGTGAGAAACTCAACCAGTCACAGGCCTGGACATTTTCCAGAAGACAAGCAGAAGGGAAAATGCTTAAAGGAAATATAGCCATCCTTGACTGTGAGTCTCCTATGGATGCAAAACAGCATGAAGAATCATGATTCATGATGCCTTGACTAAATAGATTGTTTATTTGTTTGTTTGAGACAGGGTCTTTCCATGTAGCCCCGGCTGACCTGGAAGTATGTAGATAGACTGTCCTCAGACTACAGAGATCCATCTGCTTCTGCCCACTACATGTTGGCATTAAAGTTAGAGCAAGATATTTCTAGTAAAGTATGCACACTTGTGATTTTTGTACTCCTGCTTATCACAAGGGATCTTAAAGTGGGCTAATCTGACAGAAAAATGTTCTACAAAGTAGAACAATCTGGTCTCTTTGTCACTCTCTGCAACTTAACCTAAGGACCACATCTTGACACTGGAATGGTGGCCAGCAGCTGGACGCTGGGATGGGCTTCACCATACATTTCAACACACTTCCATTTCACAGGTACTTCTAGAGATATCCAAGTTTTGGACCGGGTTTGAGTCTGAGAGATCCAGATTTCTGGTATCATCTATTGTCCTCAGAGTGGACGTTTTTCACCCAGGCTTTTACATTTTGTTGGTGATTGTGGTGGTTTTAAAGAAAATTGCTCCCAAAGGGAGTGGCACTGTTAGGAGATGTGGTTTTGCTAGAGAAAGTATGCCACCGTGAAGGCGGGCTTTGAGGTCTCATATATTCCCAGTGTCTCAGTTCATTTCCTGTTACCTTTAGATCAAGATGTAGAATTCTCCAGCACCATGTCTGCCTGCATGCTGCTGTACTCCTAGCTGCCATGCTTCCCAATAATGGTAATAAACCTCTGAAACTGTAAACCTCCACCTCAATTAAATGTTTTCTTTATGAGTGTGGTGAGATCGTGGTATCTCTTCACAACAACAGAAACCCTAAGACAGGGATCTTTCATCTGTGCTTATCAGAGGTTTGAGTCCAGTTTCCTTTCTCTGAAGCAGCACTAGGTGGGAGGTGCTTCCATTGTAAATATCAAGTGCTCCCCAGAAGAGTTCTGATTTCTGAAATATTGATAGAATTTGCCACTAACACCATTTCTTCTTCTTCTTCTTCTTCTTCTTCTTCTTCTTCTTCTTCTTCTTCTTCTTCTTCTTCTTCTTCTTCTGTCTCACCTAGGTAGAATAGGCAAATAAGATAAAATATTTCAAATTAAAATTGAAGCTGATATAAGCAATGGATGAACTCTAAGTATGTTTGTCCCATGCAGTATTGTAGACAAACTTAAGTAGTATTTATTTGAAATTAAAATTTAACTTACTTGAGAGAACCGAAATTATGTTCACATAAAAACTTATACATAGATGTTCATAGCAATATTATTTGTAAAACTCCCCAAATAATAAATGGTGAATGAATCAACAATGGTCTATCCAGAGGAATAGAAATATAATGGTTAATGTGTATTAGTCAGGGTTCTCCAGAAAAACAGAACAGTAAGATGTGATAACAAATTTATTATAAAGAGTGGTTCACGTGATTCTGAAGGCTGATGCCAGAATTTGATGCCTGAGTGAGTCAAGGCATCACCTCAGTAGGCGACTGTGAACTTGGCAGATGCTGTTCCTTGAGAACATAGAACTGTCACACATGAAGAGAGAATATGGAGATCATACATAGCACACGCAAACAGATCTCACTGTTATTATCAGTAGTCATCAACGCTGGCGCAGACTTGTTACGCTGAGACTGGACTGCAGGCAAAAGGCACAGAGCTAATACCAACTAATTCTATCCCATCTGCCCTAGGAACCTTTGGCCCCTCAGACAGAATTCTATCTCTGGAAGAAAAGACTTTTAACATGTTATGCTTATCTTGTTAGGGTTTCTATTGTTCAATAAAACACCATGACAAAAACAGTTGCTGAGGAAAGGGTCTATTTGGCCTCTGCTTCCACATGGCAGCCCGTCACTGGAGTAAAACAAGGCAGGAACTCAAACAGGGCAGGAACCTGGAGGCAGGAACTGATGCAGAGGCCATGGAAGGGTGCTGCTTACTGGCTTGCTCCACATGGCTTGCGCAGCCTGCTTTCTGATAGAGTCCAGGACTACCAACCCAGGGATGGTACCGCCCACAATGATCTGGGCCCTTCAACATCCATCATTAACCTTTAAAAAAATGCCTTATATCTGGATCTTATGGAGGCATTTTCTCAACTGGGGTTCCCTCCTTCCAAATGACTATAGCTTCTGTCAAGTTGGCATAACACTAACCAGCACAGTACTTGTGGTATTTGAATGGAAACTGTCAGTAGGAACTAGTGAAGAACTTTTATCTTTAAGGAACAAGCCTGAACTGGGCATGGTAGCCCACACCTATAATCCCAGCACTCTTGGGTCCAAGCAGTGCTGGTGCAAACTTGAAGGTAGCCTGGGCTACACAGTGAATTCCAGGCTAACCTGGGCAGTAATATGAAATCTTGTTTTGTATGTACGAGCCCAGGGAAACAGTGATCTGGTCAGGTCCCTCTCCTGAGTTCCCAGGTTGGGATTCTGAAACACTACTTCCCATTGAAACTAGCTCGAGTTCTGATCCTTAAAAACTAAGCAAAGAAATGATAAAACTGGCTGAAGTCTTGGACTAGATAGGTAGGGAGCATCTCCTCATTCTAGATGCCAAGGAAAACGCCGAAGACTGTAGGGTTTGCCGGGAAGAATGGGAGCCAATTTCAATCCTGTCCCCGCTTGGCCCATAATGGAACCGCCTGAGAGTTAGAATGCCACCTACAGGGGGAAGGAACCATGAGCAGAGTGGCTGGCCACTTTGTCTTCTCTGTCTTGAATGATGAAGACAAGGTTGTTTGGCGGATAGTATGTCATTAAGTCACTAATTTGCTTGGTATGATAGCTTCTCTTTTTGTCTTATTTCCTAAGAAAGTTCTTTAAGACTGTTGATCTGGTGACACCATGTAAAGGCCTTGGGTCTTAGCTTCTTTGCCTGGGTCATGAAGAAATCGCTTAGAAATAGACTCTGGAATTCGACCTCACATCCTAAGTGATGATGATCTTCTGTATCATGGCTGTAGGAAATGACTGCATGCACCGTAATTAACCCCCCACAGGCGGGAGCTTAAGTCTCCCTTAGGGAGTAGAGGCAGTGGAATGGACTGGCTTAGTTTTAATGATCATTATGACTCCCATAGTCTATTTACTTAGTTCTCTCTCCCGGGAGTGAGCTCTTCCACCAGAAGCCCTTAGGGGAGAGGAGAAAACTGTAAGGACAAGAGGCCTCTCCTCTTCCTCTTGGGGGACATGTGTTTATAACTATGTTCACCTGATCCTAAGGTTAATCAGAATAGGTACCCAGCCAACACCTGATTAGAATCATCATCACAGGGCAAGGTCTCCCAGCTTCTCCAAAGGCTTCACCAGCACTGCATGGAGGTCCCATCCCACCCATGACCAAGCTGCAGTTTGGTGTTGGAAATTCAGAGAAGAACTCAGCTGGACATGAAACTCTCAACAGATGGCTTTACCCACCACTGAGGGCAGTCTAGGGCCACCTCTGTGGTGTCCAGGAGAGATGGGCATTTGGTTAGAACAGGACAAGAGGGCTGAAGGAAAAGCTTCAACCTGTGGTCAAAAAACTACTTGTTAGAAAGTTCTAGTCGCCAACTGTACGAAACAGAATGTAAGACACACTCATCCGGGAGTGTGAACAGACTCCTGCCTCTTCTGTCCTCCTCAAGGGCTGCAGATTCTGCTTCTTGCAGCTCTTGGCTGGTGAGTGTCGCCACAGAGACCGAACATCTCTAACGCAGGAGCAGAGTGGAGATTAGCAGACTTCTATGAGTCCTGTTGCTCCACTGTTTGAAAATGTGTGTGGCTACACCACTTCCGGCACAGCCCCAATGCCCCCATTTCAATATACCCCGTGGTGGGGGTTTCTCTGTGAAGTCAGTCAGTGTTCTTAATGCCCATTCTCGCTTGACTGTGAGGAGCACAGTCTCCTCTCCATACACCGTAGTGTAAGGAAAGGACAATGCTCCTTCTGAATTAGAGAAAACACTGGTGAAGGAAGACTGTGTAATCTGCATTTATGTAGGGCAGCTTTTTACACTGTTAATGACGTCACTCAAAACGTGGTAGTTAGACTCAGATACCATGCTAAGGAGCCGGGCACATAACACCGAAAAAGCTCAGTCTCTGCATCCTGATTCCCCAGTGAGGGTTGGTGTGTGACTACTGCGTGATATGATTGGCAGCTTCTAACCAGTCTTTAAAAGCTCCATATCTAGGCGGGCAGTGGTGGTGCACGCCTTTAAGCCCAGTACAAGGCAGGCAGAAGCAGGCACATCTCTGTGAGATCAAGGCCAGCCTGGTCTACAAGAGCTAGTTCCAGGACAGCTAGGACACAGAGAAATCCTGTCTCGAAAAACAAAACAAAAAAAGTTATGTATCTAGCAGCATGAATCAATCTCTCTCCCCTACCCCTCTCTGTCTCCTTCACCTGGGAGAAGGAAAGTAAACTATCCAGCTACATCCCTGAGACACTCTCCTTGGTTGTGTGTTGAAAGAAAAACCAGTGCTCACAGTTGGCACTCAGTCAGGGGTGGGGTCAAGGCTGTGGTAAGTTGGTGTATTATGATTTGACTACAATGCAGAAACCATTGGGACTTACAATGGAAAGCCCTTTCTAAGAAGGATGTATTTCACTGACAGAGAGGCCACCTCTTTGACAGAGCCCTCTCCTGGGAAGCTGAGAGAAAATAACCATTTTGTAAAATTGGTGTGAGAACTGGGAGTTCCCCGGGGGGAGGGAGTAATGGGGGTGGGAAGGAAGGGAGACGGCTGGTGTTGGAGGGGGCTGTGGAGTGGTAGGAGGCATTGGGATGTTACTTAGAGTTAAGAAGTCAGGGGGCCCTTTCCATGGTGGTGTGGACACAGGGTGATGCTTGGGAATCCATACAAACGACAATGGGATAATGGTTTGTGGCTGCAAAGAAGTGTCACAAGAAGTGTCACAGTGCCTCCTTTCGGGAGGTCTGCTGCTTACAGCATGTGTGTGAATGTCCTGGAGGGTGGGAGGGGAGAGGACCATGGCCCCAGAGTCCTCCTAAGCTCTGGAATCTGTAATCGTGTTAGATGACTTCACAGACACAGTCCTTTAAGGACCCTGAATGAAGGCTAACCCTGGATTGTGCAGGGAGGCAGGGCCAAGGCCTTATACAAGGTCCTTATAATCAAAAGCTGGGAAGGCTAGAGGGAAGAGTGACCCAGGAGAAGGGTACAGGTGGCATTGCTGGCTTTGAGCTTGGAAAGAAGGTGACTGTCCCAGCTAGAAAAGGCTAGGGACCTGACATCCACAGAGTCCCTGGAGAAGGAAACAGGTCTGTCATCACTTAAAGTTTAGGCCCACGAGACCCATGTCTAACTGGGGAATCCACAGCTGTTAGATAACAAAGCCGAGTTCTTAAGCCGCTAGCTTTGTAACTGCTTGTTACAGCAGCAATGGCAGCTAATACAACATGTAAATCAGGAAAAGAGCCAAGGGCCAAGGCAGGAAAATCTGAGTGTGGTCTGGGAACAGTCATTGCACCAGCCGGCAACCAAGCTTCCAGCCAAAAAGGTCAGCTTGAAGCAGATGGTGGGAAACCCTAACAGAGATGATTGAATTTAGGTGAAGAAGGCTTCAGAAGGTGCAAATGTACGGGGCTGTGATAAACAGGACTGCAGAAGCAGGGACCACGAGAGCTCTGAGGGGCAGGTTAGCTCTCAGTAAGGTTATTCAGGGCCTCCAGGGGCTCCGCTAGGATGTGTTGAGTGATAGGCCCTGGGACAACCCCTGTTGCTGCTCAGAGCACATTGCTTCATGTTCTTCCACTTCAGTTTTCATCTGAACTCAGGATTCTAAGGTAATAGAATGAAGCCATCAGATGAGCTACTGCACATAGAGGCAGTACTTCCACACAGAGGCAGAGGGTAGGGACTCATAACCTAGGAATGACTCCCAGGCCTAGAGCCAGAGGCATTGGGAGGGGGAGTTTAGGGCATCTGGGATATGGTTCAGGCATGAAGCCAGAGACTATGGAACTGGGTATGAAGAGGAAAACCTTCCAATTAATGATTCTGAAAGACCAAGTGCTCCTAGAGGCACCATGGCTTCATCCTCAGGCCAGCAAGTGCCAAGGAGAAACACAGCCCTGAGTCCTTATTAGGTTTGGTAAGCCCCAGACAGAAGGAACTGGAAGCTGAGTTTTAAGGTCACATTGCCTGACCTCAAAGAAGGCAATTACAGAGCAGAAAATGCTTCCTCTAATAGGGTCCCTCCTTGGACGCCCAGCAAGCCAGGATATAAAGGATGTGACAGCAAGGAGACATTTTGGCTTGTGCTTCAGCCATCAAAGCACCACATGAACATAGCCCAGACTATCAAACTCCTGAGACCCCAGAGAATTGGTTGGAGACCTAGAATGAACATTTAGTTCCTTGCAGTTCCAAACCATCTTCCCATTGTCAGGCTGTTATCACCCAAGCAGGCATGTTGCAATTCCTTGTGCATTATTACAAGGCACAGAGTGGCTTAAGTGAGGGGCTTTGGCTGATTAGCCATGTTTTGATTCCTTCAGCTTTGCAACCCTTGTGCAGAGACATTGCTGGAGGTCTGCAGGCAGATGCACAGGAGAGCTGTTCTAGCTCTTCTCGATTTCCTCTGTCTCCAATCTGCCCAGTGGATCTTCACACGCAGATTCAAGCTTTATGTCCAACTCGCCTCGTTCTAAATGGAAACTCGAATGCTCTCCTTGCAGTTTGCATTTCCTATATTTTAAACTACATGAATGGACTAATGGGTCATTCATCCATTCACTTCAAAGTTCTCAAAATTATTCCTTACACTTGTGTAACACCAACTGCCAAACGATGCTGGCAGTGTAGAAAGAAGTGGCGGGCTGTGTCCCGCCACCCGGCTAGCTTTACCCAAAATAATTACACGGAAACCGTATTCTTTTAAATCACTGCCTGGCCCATAGTTTCAGCCTCTTATTGGTTAATTCTCACATCTTCCTTTAACCCATATTTAGTAATCTGCGTAGCACCACGAGGTGTGGCTTACCAGGAGAGATCTTAACCTGCGTCCATCTCGGAGAGGAGAATCATGGAGACTCACTATGGCGACTGCCTGAAGCATTTCCCCAACTCTCCCAGAATTCTGTTCTGTCTATTCTGCCTACCTAATTTTCTGTTCTCTTAAAGGGCCAAGGCAGTATCTTTATTAATAATGAAAGTAACACATAGACACTCCTCCATCATGGCAGCCATCTCCAGTGCCTACTATATTCCAGACTTCATTGCTATGTGATATTAAAAACATATCATTATAGCTGGGTGGTGGTGCACGCCTTAAATCCCAGAACTTGGGAGGCAGAGGCAGGTGGATCTCTGTGAGTTCAAGACCAGCCTGGTCTACAAATACAAAGTGAGTTCCAGGACAGCCAGAGCTGTAACACAGAGAAACCCTGTCTTGAAACAAACACACACACACATGCACACACACACACACACAGAGAGAGAGAGAGAGAGAGAGAGAGAGAGAGAGAGAGAGAGAGAGAGAGAGGGAGAGAGAGAGAAGAGAGGGAGAGAGAGAGAGAGAGAGAGAGAGAGAGAGAGAGAGAGATCTGGGAAAAATTATTATCCTCACTTTACAACCTAAAAGCCTGGAGCAGAGATATTATTTGCTTCAGACTAGCTTGCAAGCAGTTGGCTATCAGGAGGAGAATTTGAACACCTATCTATAGAAACTGAACCCATATTTGTCTCTACATATTGGAATGATCCCAATAGCTCTGAAAAATACCAATCACAGGCCTGAAATACAGCTTGGTGGAACAGCACTTACATAGCATGTGAGAAGCCCTTGGTCCCAGGCCACACATGATAAAAACCAACCAACCAAAAGCATAAAGAAACCTACAGAAGACCAGCATACAGGAAGTCATGTGATGACCAGACTTTAATAGCTCTCTAGGTGATTCTACTTTGTAGTTGTCACTACGAACCAGGCAACTGGCTAAAACAAGAAATAATTGGGTCCCTTATGGAATAAACCTCTGGGACACCTGGGTGTGTAGTGTGGCTCAGTTAAGAGCACTTCTTTGTGTGCAAGGCCCTTTGTCCCAGCTCCAGCACCAGGAGAGACAGAGAGAGGGTGGGAGAGACAGAGACAGAGACAGAGAGGGGAGAGAGACAGAGAGAGACAGAGAGAGGGTGGGGGAGAGAGACAGAGACAGAGAGAGGGTGGGAGAGACACAGAGGGAGAGACAGAGAGAGGGTAGGAGAGACAGAGACAGAGACAGAGAGGGGAGAGAGACAGAGAGAGACAGAGAGAGGGTGGGGGAGAGAGACAGAGACAGAGAGAGGGTGGGAGAGACACAGAGAGAGAGATAGAGAGAGGGTAGGAGAGACAGAGACAGAGAGGGTGGGAGAGAGACAGAGAGAGATAGAGAGAGAGAGACAGAGAGAGAGGGAGAGGGAGAGAGAGAAAGAGAGACAAAGAGAAAGAGACAGAGAGAGGGTGGGGGAGAGAGACAGAGATAGAGAAAGGGTGGGAGAGACACACAGAGAGAGACAGAGAGAGGGAGAGAGAGACAGAGAGACAGAGAGAGAAAGAGACAGAAAAAGACAGAAAGAGACAGAGAGAGAGTGGGGGAGAGAGAGAAAGAGAGAGAGAGACAGAGAGAGACAGAGACAGAGAGACATAGAGATTCTCCTAGGGGACACTCATCCACCAGCAGCTATCAGCAGCTATTGTCTGTGGTGGCCTGGCTCAAGCAGAAACACTGGAAGGGAACCAGTCCCTAATCTCAAAAGCCAAACCAAGTCTGCAGTTTCTCTTTTTTATTTTAGGGAATTGACAGTGTTGAGGGATTAAGGATAAGGAGAAAGGAAAGGGTCGTGTGTTATGGATGCCATACTTCATCCATACACAGAAGCAATCGTCTTTTCTACCATGGTAGAGTGGAGTTGCGTTCACGACTCCTCAGCTGATCAGTGCTGTTCTCATGGTGTCTGTGCCCTGAGACAGCACCACAGCACCTGAAATCTCAGTGGGAGATGGGAAGGGCTGAATGGCACAGGGAGTTGCAGCAAAAAACTGCTCAGAGACCCTTACTATGCACACTAAAAGCCAGTTGTTTTAGATTCAACCAGGAGCTTTATTATTTATTTAATTATCTATCAATTTATTGAGACAGGTGTGTAGCCCTGACTTTCCTGGAGCTAGCTCCATAAACAAGAATAACCTCGAACTAAGAGATTCTCCAGCTTCTACTTCTTGGGACTGTGCAGAGATTGAAGGTGGTGCCACTGCACTCTGCAATGTCTGGAGATTTTATTCATCTAGTTTAGGTTTCAAAGAAAAAAATGTTTTAACCGCACTGAGTAAGAATAATAAATATTGAAAACTGACTGGGGGAAAGAGACCCACATGCTTGCATCTAAACACAATAAAAGCAATATACAGCAAGCACATAGCTAACATAAAATTATAGAGAGAAACTCAAAGCAATTCTACTAAAATAAGAACAAGACAAGGTTGTCCACTCTATCTGTATCTAGTCAACATAGATCTTGAAGTTCTAAGTAGTGCGATTAGACAACAAAAAGAGATCAGGGGAACACAAATTGGAAAGGAAGAAGTCAAACTTCCACTATTCGCAGATGATATGACACTATACATAAGTGACCCCAAGAATCCGACCAGGGAACTCGTACAGCTGATAAGCACCTTCAGTAATGTGGCAGGATACAAGATCAACTAAAAAAAAAAAAAAAAAAAACCAGTAGTCCTCCTATATGCGAATGATAAAGAAGCTGAAAGAGAAATCAGAGAAGCATCACCATTCACGATAGCCACAAATAACATAAAATATCTTGGGGTAACACTAACCAAAGAAGTGAAGGACCTGTTTGACAAGAAATTTAAGTGTTTGAAGAAAGCAATAGAAGAGGATATCAGAAAATGGAAAGATCTCCCATGCTCACGGATAGGTAAGATCAACATAATAAAAATGGCAATCCTACCAAAAGCAATCTACAGATTCAGTGCAGTCCCCATTTAAATCCCAACACAATTCTTCACAGAACTGGAAAGAACAATACTCAACTTCATATGGAAAAACAGAAAAACCCAGTATAGCCAAAATAATCCGGTATAAACAAAGGAACTTCCGGAGGCATCACCATTCCTGACATCAAGTTCTATTATAGAGCTACAGTAATGGAAACAGCTTGGTATTGGTATAAGAATAGACAGGTTGACCAATGGAATCTAATCAAAGACCTGGATATTAATCCACACACTTATGAACACCTGATTTTTGACAAATAAGCTAAAATTATACAATGAAAAAAAGAAAGCACCTTCAACAATGATGTTGGCATAACTGGATATCAACCTGTAAAAGAATGCAAATAGATCCATACCTATTCCCATGCACAAAACTCAAGTCCAGATGGATTAAAAACCTCAATATAAATCCAACCACACTGAACCTGATAGAAGAGAAAGTGGGAAGTAACATTCAATGCATGGGACCTTCTGAAACTGAGAAGCTTCTGTAAAGCAAAGGACACAGTCAATAAGACAAAAAGGCAGCCTACTGATTGGGAAAAGATCTTCACCAACCCTATGTCAGACAGAGGATTGATCTCCAAAATATATTAAAAAACTCAATAAATTATACATCAAAATATCAAATAATCCAATTGAAAAATGGGGTACAAATCTAAGCAGAGAATTCTCAACAGAAGATTCTCAAATGGCCAAAAGATACTTAAGGAAATGTTCAACATCCTTAGCCATCAGGGAACTGCAAATCAAAATGACTCAGATACCATCTTACACCTATCAGAATGGCTAAGATCAAAAACACCAATGATAGCTTGTCCTGGAGAGGATGCAGGGTAAGGGGAACCCTACAATGGCAAATCCACCTCCGCCGTAGTAACACCGCTAAGCTGACAAACACCACAAAAAGATGAGCATCAGTCTACAAACTGCTCAGGATATCCAAATCACTGAGTTCATATGAGACTGACACAAACATTTTACAGATTTACTTAATCCTAAGACTACCAAATGCAATCAAGCTGGACGTTGTAGAAAGCTTGGCAAAAATAGCTTCATTGTTGTAAATAGTTTTACTGTGCTAGAGGAAAAAAATCCTTTCCTTTTTATTTGGACAAAAGAGGGGAGATTTTTGTGGGATATTTGATCACATTGTGAACCCCAAGAGTGTGTTATTTAAATAAAATCAATCATGTGTTAAGAGATGGCACAAGCACCCAGCTGACTGGATGTAACCATAGAGAGTGAGGGGAAGTCAGGAGGTTGGAGATAGGCACAGGAAGTAGAAGGCAGGGACATCTGGCTAAAGGGATTTTTTTTTTTTTTTCAGACAGAACAGAAGAAAAGTCTCTTTCCAGGATGACAATGGAGGAGGAAACAGCTGGGTGCTCTCTTTGCCTTTCTGAGCTAGCAGGTCTCCACTCCAGCATCCGGCCCCTGAGTCCTTATTGATAAAATAGAACAGTAGAGACTTAGTTAAAAACAGCAGAATGGCTCATGTCCTGTGGAGAGAGGCCTCTCAGGAGGCAGAGAGGAAAAGAATGTGACCCTGCCCTGAGTCATTAAGAGTGAGCAGGACAGCCAGGCAGTGCACACCTTTAATCCCAGCACTTGTGAGGCAGAGGCAGGTGGACCTCTGTGAGTTCAAGGCCAGCCTAGTCTACAGTTCGAGTTCTAGGACAGCCATGGTGGTTGTCACAGAGAAACCCTGTCTCAAACAAGCAAAAGGTGGGGGGGGGGCCTTCCTGATTAGGAGGAGGAGATACCAGGTGGCAAGGAGAAAACATGGTCTACTCGGCATCTTTTGTGTGGTGAGCAAATATATGGTGTGGTGGGAGAGAGAGAGAGAGAGAGAGAGAGAGAGAGAGAGAGAGAGAGAGAGAGAGAGAGAGAGAGAGAGAGAGAGAGAGAGAGAGAGAGTCATGTGCTGTAGAGAGAGGCAGATCTGGAGTGGCGAAGGTGGTGAGGAGTGGGTTGAGATGGGTAGCCTGTTCGCCACCTGGGGCCCTAGTGATATTTGCACCTCAACTTCTGCCAAGGCCTTGTCTGGGTCTGTGACCCTGATACAGCCACTGTCTGCTGTGGATGTCCATGGCTCTTGTTACCACTAAAGGCCAAGACAGCTGCACAGAGTTGGCCCAGCCCCTCACTGGCTCCAACATTAGGGAAGACTTGTCAACTCTAGTGTGCTGCCCAGAGGAAGTGTAGGTCCCTGAAGTCATCATGAAAGCAGGAGAGCTGTTCCTGCCCCTCACCATCTGTAGCTGGAGAGACCCTGCAACCTTGAGGCCCAGAACCAGGGTTATGAGTTGGTCCACCCCAACATCCACCCCATCTATGAACTGCTGAAGCACATGAAGGGGCAGGTCCTACAGATCCAAAGCTGCAGGATCTCCATGACACAGAACAACAACAGGATATTCAAGAGAAGACCCAGTGAGGGCCCAGTATAGGTAGCGTAGTGGAAACCAGAGATCTCAAACCAGACTCTGCAATGAACACTTACAAGCAAAGATGTATGGTTTAAAGGGCTTACTCCATGACTCACTGTGCCACACTGCAGCTTCCACAAGGAGATTTTTCTTTTCTTCTTTTTATTTTATTATAAATAATATTATAAATAATAATATTATTTTATGTTGAAGGGTGGGTTACAAGGGCAGAGGACAGACATGAAGGGATGGGGAGATGAATGGGATTGAGATGTGAAAGTCACAAAGAATCAATAAAAAGTTTTAAAAAAGAGTGATAAATATGTGTAAGTTGATTACAGTTGTGGTCAAAGCTACTGCCACATAGGCCATTGCCTCTTAGTCATATTGGTTCTATTCTTAGAATATTTATACAGGAAACCTAGTCATTAAAGGAGAAACAGACATGTCCCACGCATTAGAAGAAGATCCAGACAGTCTCATTCCCAACATTTCCAGACAGCAAACTGTTGGCTGGGTTCAAAACGGTGGTGTGTTCATCTTTTGACATGGTGACTGTTCATTCTTAAGAATCATAGAACTGAGTAGAGACCAGAAAAAAAACCCCAAAATTTAACAGCATTCACCCAGTCCTTGTTTTAAGTTGCCTTCTGACTCTGTGTTGGACTGTATTTACAGTTCTTCTGGGCTTCGTGTGACTCCTTGGGTTGGAAGCATCTGTGGGAAATGAGCCAGGTTGCTGCATGGGCTGAGACTAACTCTGACACCCACAGATCTGGACTGATGCAGACAGAGGCAGGCGGGGACAGCACAGCGTGGCTCATCTCAAGGTCAGCTGCTTTCCGGCAGTCCGGGATGGTGAGTTATGAACTGCAGGACCTCTATATCTTATGACCGCACTCAGAGACACAAGGTCCAGCATCTGAACCAAACCATTCTTTGGCCCTCTTCAGAAAGAGTTAAGAACCTCAGAAAAGCCATATCATAGGCTAGTGGTGGACGGCAGGATTTAAGATGGGCCAGCTTGGTCTCTGTGGATCAGTATTAACTACTAGCTTGACAAAAGTCTAGAGCTGGCTGAGAAATGGGTGTCTGGGAATATGCTGAGGTGTGCCTTGATTCCTTAAGCGATGTGGGAAGACCCATTTTAGTTGTGAGTGGCGCTGGGTTGCGTAAGTGGAGAGAGTGATACCATTTTAATGTCCTTTGTGCTGAAGCAAAACAGACCACCCTCCCCACGTTTGGTTAGCGTTTGCCAAGAGCAACAGTATCCTTCGTAAGTGCTAGGGTGGGGCAGCACTCGCTGACACAGAACCCTTGCTGGTTTTCATCTGTGCCTTCCTTCTGATGTTGGAGGCTGGAGCCAATCAGCAAGCTCTAATCAGGGAGAACTGCCTCTGGGCTTGTCGGAGTGCTGCTGTAGGTGTAGAGCAAGAGCGAGGTAGGCGGGGCTTGGGAAGCTGTAGTGGTATGGCTGCCCATGACCAGCCCAAGCGGCTGTAAGTATTCGGAATAAATTCACTTACTTCGCCAAGCTGGAGCCACCAGAATCCATCATGGCCAGTCTGGACCCTCCTTATTTAGAAGGCAGACATTTTTTATATCTCCTGGGGATAATCATCCCACCCCCTGACACACACACACACACACACACACACACACACACACACACACACACCAAGCAAAGCAGGGCCTCAGTGCATCTGAGTTGAATCTGGGAGTGACAGAAGCCACAATTTAGGGACTCCTAACAGTTTGACCTAGCCTGGAAGTACTTCAAAAGGCCCCGCAGCTCTGAAGGGTTCTGGGTGCTTCCGGACCCAAATACTTGGTGGCCCTTTCTTTGGCTTGTATTTCTTGTCTCACGGCCATGATCTGTAGAGTGTTACCACAGAGCCCCTTTGGCCAGCGAGGGGAAGACCTGTGCATACTTGCCCTGGAGGAAGAAGTGGTACTATTTTAATGCTAACCAAACAAAATATCTATTTGAGAAGTAAGTTTCTGCTTAGGACTGGAATGTGCTTCCCAGCTGTGTCATCGATTTACACATTCTTGGGCTTGAGAGAAAAATCTAAATAGAGATCTCAATTCTACCAGAATTGCCATGGAAGTGCCTATTAAGGAACCTTGTCCTCGGAGCCAGAGAAGGGTCACCTAACAGGGCTGCCAGTCTCTCCACTTACATCATATATATATATATATATATATATATATATATATATATATATATACATCATATACATATATATATAATATATATATATATATTTCAATGCACTTAACAGCTTCCATTCTGTGCTACCCTGCTTTAGAAACGCCGCTTCTTGTGCCCACGGCATTGATTCCTGACCCACTAATGAACTGTGGCCAACTGAAGACTGACTGGAAGCCCTGAAGGCTGCTGGGAAGGTTTGGGGATGCGCTCAGAAACATACCCAGGATGTGCTGGTCCACAGAGGCCTGAAGCCCTGGTCTGAGAAGCTGGGCTGTCCGGATGAAGAGGGTGGCGATGCCCTAGGCATCTAAAAAGGGCTTGGCGGTGTTTCTTCTCTTTCGGCAGCACCGTCCTGGCCTAGTGGAAGCATCTCTGTGTCCTGGAGGGAATCTCCCATTCTGGAGATGAAACTCCAATGTCATCTTTGTGAGACCCTTTCATCTCTCAATCCTGATGACACTCAATCCACGTCTCCTCTTACATACAAAACACTTCCTAAAATTTGGGTCGCCTTTGGGGTTTATTTATTTTACCGATGGTAAGCATTGCTACACTATAAGGTTTTGCTCACCTTTGCATTCCTGCGTGTGTGGCAGGGACTTGCATACAGTAGGTACTTCACTAGTATTTGACATGCGCAAGGAAGAAGGCTACAAAACTGCTTAGCCTTATCTCTAAATGTTGAGAATAGGTCACCAAAATTCTTTGGAAGACTCACACAGCCATGCTGGCACTTCCATGCCTCTTATTTTCTACCTGTCAATCCATTCAGGGAACCCTCCTTCTCTCCTGCCCTGCCCCCATCCTACACTCTCTGTACTGCTGTGCCAGTCAGTGTTATTACTAAGATGGGCAAGGCATCCTCTGCCTCTCGATCTGAGAGACGGCTCTTGGTAGCAGTCATTGAAGGGAAGACCGACAACAGAAATGGAAACGCTACAGACAAGGCTGCTCCCCTCCAACACCACAGTCCAGCTTTCGCTCACCAAAAGCTTCCCTTCCCTCAAACTTCTAAAATTCTGTGCAACCCACGATGGCTGTGCTAGACCTGATGGCCTATATCTGTGTTTAACAACAGCCATATTAAAGTAGCAAATTGTTATAATATTGAAGAGGTTTTTCAATATTACACACATCCAAAGCAACAAACAGCAAACAGTTCGCACAGGAAGGGGACCTGCTCTACAGTGTGAAGTGCAAACTGCAAACTGAATAGATCACTCCATGCTTAGACTGCCCCACGCGCTTCTGCCTGGCTAATTTAAAGAACTCTGGCCCGGGAGCTCAAGGTTTCTCCCCCTGCACCCAGTCACGTGGCCCTGTACTGCCCCTCTGCTTGGTGCTCAGCCTTAGGGGAAGGGGAGGGAGCGCACTGCTCAGTCGTGGGTCTCCGCCTAATAATTCATAATCAAGATCTTCCCACAGCCACCTCGGTCTCCATCACTGGGGCTGCCCTTTTCATCCACACTAACCCCAAGCTTAATGATTCCGTTTGCTTACTTAATTCTCTCCCTAGACTGTGAACGTCACCGGCTGCTGTGCGCCACTCTATCCCAAGAGGGTCACAGAATCTCAGGCTCAGAGTAGACAGGAATATGGTTTAAAGACTCGGGGAGTGTTAGGGTGGCTCAAAGGAGGAGCAGGGGAGAGCGAGACCGAGGCGGAGGCAGCGGTGGAACAACAGCGCTCCCACGTGGTCAATTGTCATTTCTCAGACCGCTCTCCTCTCCCGACTTCCAAGCCCAGGAGGACCCTTGTTAGCATTCTAGCATGGCTCTTAACCCACTACGCTTGATTCTTTATTCTTTTCCTTAATTAAAAAAAAAAAAATCAAAATCTGCCCTCGAACATCTCCCCACAGAGAAAGACATTTGGAAACGCGGTGACTCAGACTGACGTTGTTATGATAACTCCCCTCCCCCAAGCCCCCTCTAGTTAACCATTTGGAAATCTTACATTTTCAGATTTATGTGCTTTAAAAAGTTCTGTTTAGGGCGGTGGTGGCGCACGCCTTTAATCCCAGCACTCGGGAGGCAGAGGCAGGCGGATCTCTGTGAGTTCGAGGCCAGCCTGGTCTACAAGAGCTAGGTCCAGGACAGGCTCTAAAAAAAAAAAAAAAAAAAAAAAAAAAAAAAAAAAAAAAAAAAAAAAAAGCTGCAGAGAAACCCTGTCTTGAAAAACCAAAAAAAAAAAAAAAAAAAAGTTCTGTTTAGGTCTACTTCGCTTTTCACAAGCTTTAATTCCTTCGCTTTATTGTATTATGTTTGTTTCATCTTTTAAATTGTTAAGTGGCATGTTATTCAAATTCCTCGGTTTGATGAGCCTGATACCCGAATTCCCGTTCTTAGGGCCCCCAGGGTAGAAGAGGGCTGCCTTCAGTAGTTGCCTGGTCTCTTCACCTATGCCAATGAGTAAGGGTAATAAAAAAATTTTAAATTGCTCAGTTAACCAGCGGGAGAACACTCGGGAAGAATCTATACCTCACACCTAAGTGTTAGACAGAATTTGGAAACCAGTTAGGTTGAATGAGTCGAAGCCTGGACTGGAAGCTGCGGTTACCACATCCGGCAGTCCTGATGTTAGTCGCGCGATGATCTGTTGCCACGTTTCTGGGTGCTAATACAGTGACCCTGACTGCCAGCTGCACACACTTGTTTCCGTTGCTAGCCACCCCATAGGACAAGAAAACAAGAGCAAAGGGAAACAGCGTTGGCACTAGAACGACCCTAGCACCTGCCCCCGAGGCCTGCCCATGTCACTAACGGCCAGGGGTCCTTCTGGTCTGGAAAATGAATCAATGATTCTTGATGTTGTGTGATGTAGGACAATATATCAAGTGGAAGTATCACAATGGAAATAATGAAGAAAGAAAGGCCGCAGAAATCTTTCTGAGGTTTACAGACCTATGAGACCCAACCCAGGAGGCAGGCTACGGTGAAATATCCACCCAGTAAACAGGCTCTGTTGTCCCGTCTAGCAGTTTCTTCCACCAAGGCCCGAAGCCCTGACTCCTCTTTTGTTAGTGGTATATGTTTATTACTCCACCCACTTCAGATTTTTATTTATTTATTTATTTTGGTTTTTCGATACAGGGTTTCCCTGTAGTTTCTAGAGCCTGTCCTGGAACTAGCTCTTGTAGACCAGGCTGGCCTCGAACTCAGAGATCCGCCTGCCTCTGCCTCCCGAGTGCTGGGATTAAAGGCGTGTGCCACCACCGCCTGGCCAGATTTTATTTTTTAAAATAAAAATTTGTGATCGTTGTTTCGTTGGAATGCGTGTCTGTTATAAAAGAAAATTCATGCCCGGGACATACGCGATGAAAGTCGTTCTCTCGTCTTAGACGCACCTTCCCAGAGACTGCCTCGGAGCAGTTTGGTGGATAATTGCAAATACGTGTGCACAAATATCCATACATAGTGTCCAGCTGTTCACATATGTACAATTAGGTATATAATTCAGCCTAATAATAGTTTTGCAGAATGTAGTTTGTGATGCTACTTTGAATTTGAGTGTGGGTCTGAGGCCCAGTTTCCGGATTCTGACTCGCGTCTGCCCTCTACTGGAGCCTGTCCTCCTTACACTCCACCCCTGTTTGGGCCACTTTGGATACTGGCATCACCAATGCGCAGTCTGGACTCAGTCTGTGACTCCCTCTTGCTCTCCCCCTTCCCTCCATTTAAAGGGTGGATAATGGGCAGAAGTAGTGGAGGTGGATTCTTAGTTCCAATTCTGTCATGGAATTTTCACTTTTGGTGGCAAACAAGCACATAAAAGTATATACTGCAGAGAAAATGCAAACTCCAGAGTGAAGCCCCACAGCTTCAGAATGGCTATTCTAACTGTACAGAAGTTCATTGAGATATATTGGCTCTAGATCTGATTAATGTTGGTGTGTGATTTTTATTTAATTTGCAAGTTATTTTTTGTAATAAAGTCAATAAAATTGAGGAAATTTAAAACAAAGCTATGACAGTGAACATTTTATTATAAGAAGGATCACCCTCCAGTGATTGTTGGGTCTAAAATGTCCCCGACCAGCTCATACTCTTGAACCCAGCTAGTGTAGCTATTTCTAGAATGTTTGGGACTATGGAAATTGTAGGAGAGAGGTGATAGCCATTCTGGTTCTCACTAGACTCTCCACTTCCATGTGGCTCTGTGCTGTGAGTAGCCACAGGTTCTCTCTGTTAGAGACCAAGCTTCTGCAATCACCATGCGTTCTCCACTGTGATGGACTGATATCCCCTACAACTGTGAGCCAGGATGAACAACAGGAAAAGTAATGGACGGGCCTTCCTTTCTCACACCTACAGTATCACAAGTCCCCCAGAAACTTCCATTGTGGCCCATCACCTCTAGACACATTGTATCACCATTTTGGATGGCACCTCTGTGGGTCCTGTGCTCACCTGAGCTTTTCCCCACAAACATGGTTGCTGCCTTCCTGACTTACCACCCAAGCTTGGCTGGTTCAGCGCTAGGGTTTCCTGGACAGACAAGGGCACACAAGTCATTCCCACACAGTTTATCTGCTCCGCGTTTTGTGTTATTACACAATGATAGCTGTTTGCTTAAGAATCAAATCAGAAAGCAGAGTTTTGTTGCAATGCCTGTGCAAGCCACTTCACAGTGATGTTCCTTTGCTCTTTGTTTCCATGAGGAATTGTAAGGTCCAGAGACTTGTAGATCTTCCTCCTCCTCCTCTGCCCAACATCGCCTTCACATCCTTCGGTTTTACCTATAGGTCCTTTCATATTGATGGGGTAGGCATTTATTTAGGGTAACCCCCTACTAGATACTGTGAGGGATATGAAAAGGGCATGGGGCCAACTCTTCTAAGAAGGTGTTAATTGGATTTTTTCCCATATAAAACCCCCTATAGCATTTTATTTCCTGGCTCCGCTTCTCACAGTCAACTTCATTTGCCCATTTAATGCAATTTGCTTCTCATGATAAGATTCTATTAAGTGATTATTAAGACATTCTGAGTTACTTCAGCCAAGCTCGCCTACAATCATTCCCTGCCTCCTGGGGGTGATGTGAGGTGTAATTAGTTAAAGCTCACGGCCCCTCCCATCATCCAGAGCTCCGAACAGAGACATCCCACACAGAAAACCCCAGCCCCTGAACTCAGTCAAGCACAGTCTGGTGCAGCCTGGGCACATTTGCATAAGTCCCATAGATCCATGCTGGATGAGAGTCAAGGTTGAGTGGATTATGTGAAATAGCATCCTGGAAATTGCCTGTCTTTATTTATATCAAATTGTATCCCTAAGGGTTGATTTCTTTTAGTTTCTTAACCATATTATTTAATAGTCCTAATCTTAGTGTTAATTAAAGAAACACACATGAAACTTCCACTGGTAATTGAAATATGCTGAACCAAGCCGTCCTAGCCCCGCCCTCAAGCTCTTCATTCTCACAGTCTCCCAAGTTCCTAGTGTTTGTGAGACCCCGAGCTGGGGCCCGAAGCTATGTAATGTAGAAAAACAGAGTCACGGGACTCGGCAGGGAGCAAAAACCAGTGAACTACAAAATGGTAAGGGGTGACTTCTCTCGTTCACTCCAAAACCTACCTAGGAACTAAGATACAGAAATAATGAGAGGTGGAGATGGAGGTGCAGAGACTGGCCGAGAGAGAGAGAGAGAGAGAGAGAGAGAGAGAGAGAGAGAGAGAGAGAGAGAGAGAGAGAGAGAGAGAGACAGAGACAGACAGACAGACAGGCACAGAGAGACAGAGAGAAACAGATACACACAGAGACAGAGAGACAGAGACAGAGAGATTCTCCAAGTGGCTTAAATGCTTTGCTAATGAAACTGTTCAAGTTAAATACCCTGCGCTCCAGGCTCCTGGTGTGTGCGCTCTCATGGTGAGCTGGTTTAAAATCAGGGGGAAGATGAGGAGCGTTTAATTAGGAAAGGGAAGTGAACTGTTTCAGTAGACACACAGACAACAGTGAGAAAGGACATGGATGACATCCTGATAATAAGGGATCAGGCCGAGAAACTGAGAAAAGAAGCGAGAACTCATGGAGCGTTGCAGTGTGGGAACATTTAGGAAGCAGGCAAATGGCTCTACAAACCCCAGTGGCTCTCAAGGGTTTCTCTGCATTACAGCAGGATACAATAATTTGTTTTCATAATGGCTCTTCCTCATCAAGAAACGTTTACAACATGACCAGTGAGCAGGGGATAGGTCAGAGAGGACCGTGCCCATCAACTATCATTTCTAGAAATTTAAGCGACCCTGAAAGTAATTCCTTGGTGGTAAGATGAAGTAGGCAAACTCCAGACCAACACAAAAATGGTTTCTAGCAATTCAAGGTGTACGTAGGTGGAGTTGGCGACTTTGAAAGATGGTGGGTTTCTCACTACTTGGAGGTATTTATGCAAAGCGCTAATGGCAGTCCGGGTGAATGCTTTGCGGAGACTGTGGATGTCTGCCTGCGGGCTCAAACGCAGCCTCGCATTTCAGACTGCCGTAGAGCTGGAAACTGCTTTCCCCTTCTAAATGCAAATTGTCAAATGAGAAAAAAAATAAAGCTTTTCATCGACTCAGTTTTGCCTCAGCCCACAAAGCCTAAGATGGCCGGGCCCTTGGCAGATGAACGTTGCCGGCTGTGCCTCTGCTTCGCTTGTCCCCAATTCTGAGGTACTCGGAGTACACCTCATTTTCCCAAGAGCCCTTATCGAGATGAGTCCAAGCGGAACCTGCCTCACAGCGGCCAGAGTCTATGGTGCCTAGGGGGAGCCTGGTCACTTCCGGAAATGAACCCCACCGCAGTGCTGGCTGCTCATTTTGGAGACACTTCATATCAGATTCCTTTGTTTTCTTTCCCCTTCATGACTGTGTTTTAAACAATCAGATTCCATTCACTGGCTAAGAGGAGGATGACTCTGTGATCTTTACCAGACAAACCATAGGAACAGGAAATATTCGAGTCACATCCATGTCGCTAGGACCTTCCGAAGGCTGTATTGGTTACTTCTCTACTTGCTGTGTGACAAGCTACTGACACAGTCTGAAGAAGGAAATTATGATGATTAATCTCTCCAGTTTGATGGATCATAGATTTGCCTTGGAAATTGTTCTGTAGTGAGTCCGTGAGCCACTGTCTAGGTTTGGTGAACTGACCTGGGATGAAAAGTCCTTCTGGCAGTCATTTCTGTCAGGTACCCTTTCTCAGCAATGAGACAAGTCCCTAACATAGAAGGGCTACGTGGCTCACAGTTTGAGGGTCCAGTCCATCACAGCAGCTGTGTGAGTCAGCTTGTCGCACCACATCCACATTCAGAGAACAGAGACCAAGGGATGCTGTTACTCAATCTGGGATCCCATCCCATGGAACGGTGCTGCTCACATTTGTGGTGAGTCTCCCTGTCTTAACTACTCTACCCTAATCTAGAAGATCTCACAGACATACTCTGAGTCTAGCCACTGGTGATTCTAGGTCCTGTCAATTTGGAAATCATCCTGAGACAAGAGGTGAGTGACAGACACAAGCGTTACTCTTAGCATGGGTGACAAGGTCCGCTGCTTGGAACTCAGGAGGACAATGATCTTCAGAAGGCTCCATGACCTCTAAAGACAAGTCCATGTTTCAAGTGTCTTCTTGTACATGCTACATGCTTTTATTTTAAGAGCTCCAGTACCATCCAGGACTACTAGGTCTAAAGCACAGACATTTGCAATACACTCCTTAAATTATGCTGTGATTAAGCCATGAGCAAAGGGACGAAATTTACATAATAAATCAGCAAAAGGTTGTGAAAGACAGCTTACAGTGCTTACCACTGAGGCTGTAAATCAACATATTTCACAATGTGGTCCTGAATACACATTCAATCGAAATAATTCGTATGTGAGAATTTAAACAATATAGCTTGAACTGGAAGCCAACAACAGTATGCAAATAACCTTATAATAAGATTTTTATAAAAACCAAAACCTAGTCTTTTAAAATCTGTCTATGTGAGTGATTTATATTTTCTGGTATTAGTATGCCTGGACATGGGCCATAGTGCCAACAACATGCAGCACGTGACCTTAAACATCACATATTTTAAGTGTTTAAATTGCTTCAAGGAGTTGCATGTGTGTGCACCCCCACCCCCACACAGGAACACACGCATGAGTGCAGTCTCCAGCTCAGTACCGTGGGCTGCTCATCAGCGCCCCCTACCTTGCCATGCTTCAGACAACACGGGCACAAGACAAAGCTGAACACACAGTAAGGGCCACACCGATGCCACAAGGGCTGAGTCGATCCTACACATCTTTCATTTCAGGACGTCCAAACAAAAGAGGGTGGAATTCCTGTCACAGTTTACTAGGCATTCATTTTGCAAAGCAAATTACTCCCGAAAACACACTTTTCCACATGACCCCATGGGTGCCCTCACCACCACAGTTTCTATAAGCGTGTGAGGTGTGGGGGCAGCTCTGTCAAACTCCCCTGAGTGATGAGCTATGATCAGGAAGCTACACGCAGGGCTTCATTTTCCTCCTGGCCTCCCTGCCTCTCTCTTTCCCTTTCCTTCCCCCTCTGCCTTCACCCCCAGGTCTCCCCACAGTCTCACATGTCTCCCAGAGAATAGACTTGAACTCAACATGTATGAGATGACTGTCAGGAAAGCCACATTTTCTCGGTGACAAAGCCACGCTTTGTGCCTCTCCGCTCTCCTCTCTCTCCCTCCACAGCCTGTTCCACAATTAGGATTCAGCTCAGAGAGGAATAACTGACACTCAGCAGACGGCTGCAGGCGGTCCCCTCATGCAACCTGGACACCCACTCCAGTCCTCAGCTGAGGGAGCAGGGAGTGACAGCCATATGTTGGGATGCCACTGCAGCCAGCAGAAGACCGGCTTTGTTCTTCTGATGAGTTTGCTTTGAGAGGGGAACATAAATAATACACAGGCTACTCCTTCTCCTGCAGTGTTAGCAAAGCTTTGCTGGCAGAGCCTGTGGGTGGCTCCGAGTGCCCGGCTGTTCACTCAGCATGCTGGGTGCGAGGACTGGACTCAGCCATCAGATAGATTAAGTGCAATTAAATAATAATAAATAACAAATCACCTTTCCCTATTTAATCAGTAGAGAACATTTCAGTGGAACAATCATGTTTCTCTGTAAAAATTAAAAGCTCTGTTTTCACACATTCAAAAGGCTTCTTGCCAAGACGGCAAGGATGGGTGAGCCTCCCCATTGGCCGCTGTGTCTTTGGCACGGAGGGGAGAAGATGACAGAGATGTGGTCAGATGGGGCAGGACCAGGATCAGACTGTACTCACAGCCCTGGAGAAAAGAGGGTCCCATGAAGGAGCTTTCTGTTCTGCCCCACCATCAGCCAGCTGACCCTCCTTCCTACAGCAATTCTACATCCTCCAGAAAGGCGTTCATTTCCCAAGACTCCCAGGAAGAACGTAGCTGTGCTGACCTCTGCTCGCTCCTAGTGGTGCTCGGGTGTTTTAGCGTCTGAAGTTCTCCGAGACTTCTGCTGGAGAGTGAATGAGTAGCTCCGTAGAAAACTGTTCCTTGGGCTACATAAGTTCTTGGTAGTATAGGGACATACTGTAAGAGTTTTGTGCCGTGTTTTAAGCATGTGTGTGTGTGTGTGTGTGTGTGTGTGTGTGTGTGTGTTAAAAGGACCAAAACTAACCTAGCCACAGAACTTACAGCATGGGAGTAAACCCTGGAGGCTGGAGAATGGTTCAGTAGGCAAAGATCAGACCTTCTGCGTCTCTCTAAAATCTGGGCAGCTGGGTATGTTGGGATGCACCTGTAAGCGGTGCTGGGGGCTGAGCCAGGCAGACTCCAGGGACTCACAGGCCAGCACAGCTGATCCAATGAGCTCCAGGTTCAATGAGAGACCCTGTCTCAAAACTACGGCACAGGATTTCAACCCTGCCTCCCAATGCGCGTGCGCGTGCGCGCAGCACACACACACACACACACACACACACACACACACACACTCTCTCTCTCTC